>NC_057716.1:40509274-40582312 GCF_004010195.1 Chiloscyllium plagiosum
ATGGTAGAGGATTTTAACTTTCCAAACATAGACTGGGACTGGCATAGTGTATAGGGTTTAGATGGAGGAATTTGTTAAGTGTGTACAAGAGGATTTTCTGATTCAGTATATGGATGTAACTCCGAGAGAAGGTGCAAAACTTGACCTTTTGCAAAACCTGCAAAACTTGGGAGATAAGGCAGGGCAGGTGACTGAGGTGTCAGTGGGGGAGCACTTTGGGGACAGTGACCCATAATTCTATTAGAGTTAAAATAGCAATGGAAAAGGATAGGCCAGATCTAAAAGTTGAAGTTCTAAACTGGAGAAAGACCAATTTTGACGGTATTAGGCAAGAACTTTCAAAAGCTGATTGGGCACAGATGTTCGCAGGTAAGGGGACGGCTGGAAAATCGGAGGCCTTCAGAAATGAGAGAACAAGAATCCAGAGAAAGTATATTCCTGTTAGGGTGAAAAGAAAGTCTGGTAGGTATAGGGAATGCTGGATGACTAAAGAAGTTGAGGGTTTGGTTAAGAAAAAGAAGGAAGTAAATGTCAGGTATAGACAAGATCGATCGAGTGAATCCTTAGAAGAGTATAAAGGAAGTAGGAATATACTTAAGAGGGAAGTCAGGAGGGCAAAAAGGGGACATGAGATAGCTTCAGCAAATAGAGTCAAGGAGAATCCAAGGGGTTTTTATAAATACATTAAGGACAAAAGAGTAACTTGAGAGAGGAAAGGCCCCTCAAAGGTCAGCAAGGGGGCTTTTGTGTGAAACTGCAGAAAATGGGGGAGATACTATGAGTATTTTGCATCAGTATTTACTGTGGAAAAGGACATGGAAGATATAGAACGCAGGGAAATAGATGGTGACATCTTGAAAAATGTCCATATTACAGAGGAGGAAGTGCTGGATGTCTAGAAACACAAAGATGGATAAATCCCTAGGACCTGATCAGGTGTATCCTAGAACTCTGTGGGAAGCTACAGAAGTGATTGCAGGGCCCTTTGCTGAGATATTTGTATCATCGATAGTCACAGGTGAGGTGCCGGAAGACTGGAGGTTGGCTAACATGGTGCCACTGTTAAAAAAGGGTGGTAAGAACAAGTCAGAGAACTATAGACCAGTGAGCCTGATGTCGGTGGTGGGCAAGTTGTTGGAAGGAATCCTGAGGGATAGGATGTCCATGTATTTGGAAAGGCAAGGACTGATTAGGGATAGTCAGCATGGCTTTGTGTATGGGAAATCATGTCTCACAAACTTGATTGAGTTTTTTGAAGAAGTACCAAAGAGGATTGATAAGGGGGACTGTTGGACGTGATCTATCTGGACTTCAGTAAAGCATTGGACAGGGTTCCTCATGGGAGCCTGGTTAGCAAGGTTAGATCTCATGAAATACAGGGAGAACTAGCCATTTGGATACAGAACTGGCTCAAAGGTAGAAGAGAGGGTGGTGGTGGAGGATTGTTTTTCAGACTGGAGGCCTGTAACCACTGGAGTATCACAAGGATCGGTGCTGGGTCTGCTACTTTTTGTCATTTACATAAATGATTTGGATATGAGCATAAGAGGTACAGTTAGTAAGTTTGTAGATGACACCAAAATTGGAGGTGTAGTGGACCTCAGATTAAAACGGGATCTTGATCAGATGAGCCAATGGGCTGAGGAGTGGCAGATGGAGTTTAATTTAGATACATGTGAGGTGGTGCATTTTGGGAAAGCAAATCTTAGCAGGACTTATACCATTAATGGTATGGTCCTGGAGAATGTTGCTGAACAAAGAGACCTTGGAGTGCAGGTTCATAACTCCTTGAAAGTGGAGTCGCAGGTAGATAGGACAGTGAAGGAGGCGTTTGGTATGCTTTCCTTTATTAGTCAGAATTGAGTACAGGAGGTGGGAGGTCATGCTGTGGCTGTACAGGACATTGGTTAGGCCACTGTTGGAATATTGCGTGAAATCCTGGTTTTCTTCCTATCGGAAAGATGTTGTGAAACTTGAAAGGGTTCAGAAAAGGTTTACAAGGATGTTGCCAGGGTTGGAGAATTTGAACTATAGGGAGAGGTTAAATATGCTAGTGCTGTTTCCCCTGGAGCGTCGGAGGCGGAGGGGTGACCTTATATGCGTTCATAAAATCATGAGGGGCATGGATAGGATAAATAGACAAAGTCTCTTCCCTGGGGTGGGGAAGTCCAGAACTAGAGGGCATAGATTTAGGGCGAGAGGTAAGATATAAAAGAGACCTAAGAGGCAAACTTTTTCACACAGAGTGGTACGTGTATGGAATGAGCTGCTTGAGGATGTGGTGGAGGCTGGTACAATTGCAACATTTAAAAGGCATCTGGATGGGTACATGAATAGGAAGTGTTTGGAGGGATATGGGCCAGGTGCTGGCAGATAGGACTAGATTGGGTTGGGATATCTGGTCGGCATGGACGGGTTGGACTGAAGGATCTGTTTCCGTGCTATATCTCTCTATGACTCAAAAATGACTAAAACCAAAAACAAAAATCCCCTTAACCCAACAGCCTACATCCTAAAACAGATAGATTCAGAGATTGGTTTTGACCATTTGGAATTCCTTTGATTTGAGAACTTTTCCCCATGGATTAGAAAGTAGCAATTATTATCCTGGTACTTGAGAAAAGGAAAGATTTAACAGGAAGCTGTGGTCTTCTAAGGGAAAACACTGGAATCTATTATTAGAGATGTCCTTCAGGGAAGGAAACTGCCATCCTTACCTAGCTTGGCCGAGACATAACTCCGGACCTACCAAAACGTGGTTGACTCTTAACTACCCTCTGGGCAATCAGGGATGGGGCAATAAATACCGAGCCAGTGACACACTCATCCCATGAATGAATTTTAAGATGTGTTACCAAGTTATTTGGAAAAGTGTAACAATTTGTTAGAGACAGCAAGGATTTATGAAGAAAATCTTGCTTTCCAGTCCTTTCAGAGCTTTCTAACTAACAAATTTATTTTGCAGATGATACAAAGATTGCTGGAGATTGGAAAGTGCAGAAGGTTGTCAAAGAACACAGCGAGATATAGATCAGTTGCAGAAATGGGCAGAGAAATGGCAGTTGGAGTTTAATCTGGGCAAGTGTGTGGTGCTGCACTTTGAGAAATCAAATGCTAAGGGGGCAAGGATACAGTTAGTAGCAGGACCCTTAACAAAGGCATCCTGGCATTCAAGTCCATAGTTCCCTGAAAGTGTCCACACAAGTAGATAGGGTGGTAGAGGCAGCATATGGCATACATGCCTTTATTGCACTGAGTACAAGAATCAGGAAGTGATGTTGCAGCTTTATAAAACTTTCATTAGACTGCACTTAGAGAATTGTGTTCAATTCTGGTCACCACATTACAGGAAGAATGTGGAGCCATTGAAAAGGGTGCAGAAGAGGTTTACCAGGATGCTGCCTGGATTAGAGGGTATGAGCTATAAGGAGAGGCTGAACAAACTCGCCTTGTTTTCACTGGAGCAGAGGCAGCTGAGGGGAGACGTAATAGAAATTTGTAAAATTAAAAGATGTATAGATAGAATTAGAGTTGGGATTTTTTCCAAGCATTGAAATGTCTAATACTCAAGGGCACACATTTAAGGTGAGGAGAGGAAAGCTCAAAGGAGATGTGAGGGGCACTCTTATGCAGAGTGTCGTAGGTGCCTGGAATGCTCAGGGGATTGGTGGAGGCAGAGATGATAGGGGCATTTAAGGGGCTTTTAGATAGGCACACGAATAAGCAAGGAATGGATGGATTATGGACCATGGGCAGGCAGAAGGGATGAAGTTAATTTGGCAGTTGAGAGTGTGGTGCTGGAAAAGCACAGCAGGTCAGACAGCATCCAAGGAGCAGGAGAGTCAACATTTCAGGCAAAAGCCCTTCAAGAGGAATATTTGGCAGGATCCGAAGTAACATTGTGAGCTGAAGGTCAAGTTCCTGTTCTGTATGTTCTATGCTCTAGAGCACCATAAAAGACAAACCAATGGATGTCATTGAATGCTTTTTAAAATACATAAGATGTCACAAAAAGTTAGTATTCAAATTACTGCTCATGGAACTGAGGTTAATGTACAAGCATTGCTTAATGGACAGAAAACAAAGCAAAAATGATTAGGCCATTTTAGGATGATACAGTGTAAATCGGACAGTGCTTGGGCCTCAGCTTTTTATATTCTGTATCAATGACCATCAAGAGGTGGCAGAGTATAATATACTTAGATTTGCTGATGACATGCAAAGATAGGTGGGTTAGTGAGCTTGGAGAATTGTTGCAAAGAAATATAGACAGATTAAGTGAGCAAGCAAAAACATGGTAAATGGATTATAATGTGGAGAAATACAAAGTCTTCAACTTTCAAATGAAAAACACGAGCAGAATTTGCTTTTAAATTGAGAGAGAATGGGAAATGATATTCAGGAGGACCTGATGTCCTTGCACATAATAACAACATAAGAAAGCAAATGGCAGTTTAACTTTTATCACAAAAGGATTCAAATTCAAGAGTTGAGAAGTCTTAGCATAATTATTAGGATCTTGGTGATGCCACATATGGAATACTGTGTACAGTTTTGTTCCCCTTACCTTAGAAAGACCATTCTTGTCTTTGATGATGTGCAACAATGTTTCATTACATGGATTTCTGTTTTGAGAGAATTGTCCTGTTAAGGGAGATTGAGTGACAAAGCCTTTCTGCCTCAGAGTTTAGAAGAATGAGGGGTGATTTCATTGAAGCATATTAAATTTTTCAGAGCTTTAACAGAGTATACACCAAGAGATTCCTTTGCCTGGGCTATCAGCTGACCATTTGTAAATCTCAGGAACTCTCTATCCAGAAGAGTCATGGATGCTCAGTTGTTGAGTAAATTCAAGTCAATTTGGATTTTTAAGGAACTGAGTGTTTCAGGAATAGTACAGGAAGGTGGAATTGGGATCAATCAGCCAAGATCTTGCGGAATGATACAGTAGGTTCAAAGGCAAACTCTCACCAACAAAAGTGCTAAGAGCCCTTAACTTCTCATAAACCAGTTGTCTCAAGATCAGCCATTCCATGATATCTCAGTAAAGTATATCCAATGCTAACTACACCAAACATCTTAATAACTGCTCCAAAGTTAATGCAAACATAAACTTGGACAATGCAGCAAGAAATCTTTTAGTTTCAGCAAGATTATGCAACCCTTGGAGATAGCAAACCTTGGTTCAAGTAACTGCTGTAAAAAAACATTGCTCTCACCACCATCTGGTAAGGTTCCCAAACTCTTCTTGGCAAAGTGATAAATATATGTTTTGATATGGAGTTAAGTGTGAGATCACCAGATGTGTACACACTGGGTCATACTTAACAGCCTTGAGTATACTTAACATCCCAGCTCAACAGAGCCCTGTGTGTGTAAAAACAAAATCCTCAGAGTCACTCGTCTCAAGAAAAGAAATGCCCCCTCATCTCTATCTTAAATATGCAAGCCTTTACTCGAAGATTATGTCCTCTGGTCCTAGACTCTCCCACTTGGGGAAACAATCTTTCTGCATCCATTTTGTCAACTCCCTTGTCTGTTCCAATAGCCACATCATGCACACCAGAGCGACAGATTACTTAAGGAAGTAACTGGATCACTTTTCGGATGAATCACTTCTCGGATGAATCACTTCTCTTCCCATAACACAAGTACAAATCCTCCTTCACTTTTCTCCCAAAGAGCTACTGCTTCTTATGTTGGTCGACGGTATTTACCATATTGTTTGCACTCCTTCACAAAGAATGGAAAATGTAATTGTTAAAATTTGAAAAAAAAATGCATTTTTACTAAATACAAGGAAGTTGCCAGAATGTTAAGCACTACCTGAAAGGTGGTTAAATGTCGGTTCCATAAATAATTCAAAAAGGGGAGCTGGACAGGTTCTTGAGAATGAGGAACTTGAAAGGTTTCAGATAAGAAATAAGGACGTGACACTAAGCATGACTATCCTTTTAAACAGCCTGCACAATCAAATGGCCTTCCTTTGTATTATAAGTTTCAATTATTCCATAATTCTATAGAAGTGCACCAAGTTAGTGACAATAAATTGCATGAGCTCCTCACGCTTACTTCTGCAGATATACATTAATTTGCCACCTACAAAATAAATAATCAACACAGAAGTTAGTTATAATCATAACTCAGTTTTGTATACAAACACAAATATAGAAAATTTAATCAATAATCAGCAAGTTTGTTTATCCCTATGTTCATTAGAAACAGAATTTCTTTTAACAGGAATTACGCACACCAAAAGGACATCAATTCGCAGATGCCACATACAGCATTCTTGAAGTAGTTACTGACTCATTGTTACAAAATGTCAAAAGCCCAAAGAAAAATCCATTTCTCTAGCACAGTATTTGCACGACTTTCTTTCATACCAAATATTTAGGTTATACAAAAACAAACAAAAAACTGTGAAAGCATCATCATTAGGCACACCTTAAAAGTTTATACTAACATTAATTATATCTTTTGTATAAATAATATTTTAAATGCAGAAAAACAATAATGCCTAGTCTGTTATCCACACACTGTGCTTTGCTATGCATTGTATATGGTTCAGTAGCGATAAATATTGGGTTTAAATTAAATAATTACTTGGAAACTTTCTGTCAAAGATATATGTTGGTTAGCAAATAGTGAGTTTCACTGCTTTCATTTCTTCCTGTGAAGGGGGTGTTAAGAAGAAACTAATGTCAAAGAAATCAAGTCCTAAGAACAAACATTACTCACCTCAAAATAAGAAAATCGCACCTTAAAACCTTAATCCTTTAAACTGCACAGTTCAAAGTCCTTAATGTTGCATGCAAAAATGTCTGTAATTCAATTGTAGTCAACTTCAATCAATGTAACTTATTTGAGGTACCACTGCTTCAATGAAAACATTCTTTTCAAACAAACAAAACACACCCTCAAGTTATTTGCAAGTGTTTTAGAATCTGAAGATCTAAAGGCTACGTTGTGTTCTTTAAGTGATGTTGAAATACAATGTTACCAAGAACGAACTAAATGCTTCCCCACCTCTGTAGCCATGATTAATTGCCAACATCAGGTTCTTTGAAATGAAATTAGAAATTACTACCAATATTTTCTCCTGTAAAAAGGCAGAGATGACCCAATAAAGTTATTAAAAACATCCAGGGTTTTGATAGAATAGGCACAGAAAATATTTTTTCATCTGTGGAGGAGCATAGCAAGAAATCATCAATAGAAGGTAGTTTCTAAGAAATCCAATTGAAAGTTCAGGAATAAAAAAACTTCTTTACCCATACAGTAGCAGTCATTAACTTTAACAACCAGGCAGCATTTGAATCAGTGTAGCATCAATGAACCCAACTAAAATTGGAGTCAAAGGGAACTAAGGGAAGTACTTAGCACCAAAGAAGATGGCTGTGTTTGTTGGAGGACAGTCATCTCAGTCTCAGAGCACCAGCAGAGACATTTCTCAGGGTAACATCTGAGATACAACCAGCATCAGCTGCTTCATCAAATAACCGCCTCTTCATAATTAGGTCAGAAATGAGAATATTCACTGCTGATTACACAACATCCAAAACAATTCACAATCTGCAGACACTGAAGCAGTCCAAGTCCAAGTGTAGCAAGACCCTGGACAATATCCAGGCTCGAGTTGATGAGAGGCAAAAATAAAACAGGCTACACAGTGCCAGGTAATGACAATTGCTGATGAGAGAAACCAACTATTGTCCCTTGACATTCAATTATGTTACTGTTGCAGAATCCCATGCAACTGGCATTCTGGGGATAACCATTGCCCAGAAACTGAACTAGTTTTATAACATAAATATGGTAGTTATAAGGAGGCTCATTCAATAGCTCCTTCCAAACTCATGACCTTACCTAGAAATGTATTCCTGATAAAGGGCTTATGCCCGAAACTGCAACACTCCTGCTCCTCAGATACTGCCTGACCTGCTGTGCTTTTCCAGCATCACACGTTTTGACTATGATAGCTAAAGGACCAGGTCAGAAACTGCAGAACCTAACTCACCTCCTGATTCCCCGTAACCCATAGACCATCTACAAGACACAAATCAGATGAATACTCTCCTCTTGCTTGCTTGATTACAGTTCTAATAATACTGCAAAAGCTCAACACCATTGAAAATGGAGCAACTTGATCGGAACCCCATCTACCACTGATATACAATGGCAGCACTGCACAGTACCTGCAAGATACACTGCTGCAACTCATCAAGTGTTATTCAACAGCTCCTTCCAAACTCATGACCTTACCTAGAAAAACAAGAAAACCAAGATACACCTGCACCCCATTTTCTCAAGGACAGTTTGAGACCGGTATTAGATGCTGGCCGAGCCAGAGACGCCGTACCTCATGAAAGAATACATTTTCAAAAAGAATGCTCAAGTCACTACCACAGTGAATCGTTGAAGTGATTATCACAGATGAATTTCGGGGGGAGCTAAATAAATATGAGTTACAACGACAGACTTAAGTGATGAAAGACGGAAGGAGGCTCAAGTGGACCATAAATACCAACATGGACTCAATGGGCTGAATTCCCTGGTCTGTTCTGTACACGCCAATGTAACTTTATGCAACAGAGTGCATTAAAATATTCCCAAATTCCAAGAACTACTCAAGCAAGTCTCAGCAACTTGGAGTCATAGAGCTGTATAGCACGCAAACAGACCCTTTGCTCCAGCTCGTCTATGCCAACCAAAGTAATCTAATCCTATTTGCTAGCACTTGGCCCATAACCCTGTAAACCCTTCCTATCCATATACCCATCCAGATGCTTTTTAAATGCTGTAATTGTACCAGCCTCCACTATTTTCTCTGGCAGCTCATTCCATACATGCACCACCCCCTGTGAAAAAGTAACCCCCGGGTCCCTTTTAAATCTTTCCCCTCTCACCTTAAAATCTATACCCTCTACTTCTGGACACCCCACTCCAGGGAAAAGACCTTGTCTATTTACCCTATCCATGCCCCTCATGATTTTATAAACCTCTATAAGGTCATCCTCAGCCTCTGACACCCTATTGTTCAAATCCTCCAACCCTGGCAACATCCTTGTAAATCTTTTCTGAACTCTTTCAAGGTTCACAACATCCTTCCTATAGCAGGGAGACCAGAATTGCACACAGTATTCCAAAAGTGTCCTGTACAGCCACAACATAACCTCCCAACTCCTATACTCATTGCATTGTCCAATAAAGGCAAGTATACCAAACGCCTTCTACACTACCCTGTCTACCTGTAAATTTACTTTCAAGGAACTACGAACCTGCACCCCAAGCTCTCTTTGTGTGGCAACACGCCCCAGGACACCACCATTAAGTGTGTAAGCAAGTCCTGCTTTACCAAAATGCAACACCTCACATTTACCTCTCCTCCGATAGGAAGGAGACCAGAATTGCACGCAATATTCCAACCAATTCCTGTACAGCCGCAACATGACCTCCCGACTCCTGTACTCAATACTCTGACCAATAAAGGAAAGCATACCAAACACCTTCTTCACTATCCTATCTACCTGTGACTCCACTTTCAAGGAGCTATGAATCTGCACTCCAAGGTCTCTTTGTTCAGCAACACTCCCTAGGACCTTACCATTAATGGTGTAAGTCCTGCTAAGATTTGCTTTCCCAAAATGCAGCACCGTGCATTTATCTGAATTAAACTCCATCTGCCATTTCTCAGCCCATTGACCCATGTAGTCAAGATCCTGTTGTAATCTGAGGTAACCCTCTACACTGTCCACTACACCTCCAATTTTGGTGTCATCTGCAAACTTAGTAAGAAACGGAGTGCTGGACAGCATACTAAGTTCATAATTACTGGCAATTTCATCAACAGTACTCAAAAGCTCTCTCTTTCTTCACAAATGTCACACTTCTGTGTGATTTTAATATCACGGATATTTTTAAAGTTGATGTACCAAACACCTTCTTCACTATCCTATCTACCTGTGACTCCACTTTCAAGGAGCTATGAATCTGCACTCCAAGGTCTCTTTGTTCAGCAACACTCCCTAGGACCTTACCATTAATGGTGTAAGTCCTGCTAAGATTTGCTTTCCCAAAATGCAGCACCGTGCATTTATCTGAATTAAACTCCATCTGCCACTTCTCAGCCCATTGACCCATGTAGTCAAGATCCTGTTGTAATCTGAGGTAACCCTCTACACTGTCCACTACACCTCCAATTTTGGTGTCATTTGCAAATTTAGTAAGAAACGGAGTGCTGGACAGCATACTAAGTTCATAATTACTGGCAATTTCATCAACAATACTCAAAAGCTCTCTCTATCTTCACAAATGTCACACTGGTGTGTGATTTTAATATCACGGATATTTTTAAAGTAGCCTGGAGATTCCCCCTGACTTAGCACCAGATTTAAGCTGCCACTGAGAGAGTGAGAAATCATGCCATAGAAATTGCAAAATCTTTGTAGGCAATGTCATTAAAAAGGTCAATAGCAAGCTCCTTTGTTTCACCACTGAAGGCAAAATCCAGTTCACAGTTCAGGTTCATTTTTTAGGAATGACCAATGACAATAACAAATGTGTGAGGTACCTTAGAACCTTCAGTGTTAGTGAATAATACTACAATATCAACAAAACTATATGCCAGCAAGCCAGGAGAATAACATTACAACATATTGAATACTCTGTGTCAAGTGCAAATTTCCAACCTGTTCCAAGTCTGTACACTCTTTCCTTAAAAATACATGATTTTCAACTTAATGAAAACATACCATCTCACTACCTGAGTGTTGCAACTATTCTGCTGCTGAGAATTCCCAATCATTGCATTATTGGATCGGAAACTCCCAAAGGAGGAAGATCTGGATTCCCTTCTTTATTCAATGCTCCCTTCATCATGGTTGGTTGCAAACAGTTTAACTCAACAGGAGGGATCCTTTCCCGCAGTTCAAATGTATTGAGATTTTAAAAGATGTCAATGTAACCAGGATTTCTTAGGTGAAAGGACGAATGAGTTTATTAGTTAACACAAGGAAAAATATAAAAGTTAAACATATACGCATTAGAAATAAGAAATGAGGAAATACATAACAGTTATAAAAAATGACCCAAATCAATTTTTGACTTGTACATGAGGAGTAAATGTTGAAACACTGAGGCTGGTATGTTGTGTGATTCTGATACGACTGACCTCAGACACATGGACTTGGAGATTCTTGGATCTGCAAGTTAGCTAAAGGAAGTTGAACCGTTTCCTTCTCAATGGTGGTTTTGCTGACTTGTAGTTTGCTTCCTGCAATAAGTGATTGACAGACTTTTCCCTTTACTTGCATGTAAAAGGGTGTCCTAGTATATGTTTTACAGCCAGGATCTCCAGTCTCCTAATGCTAGAACACCTGATTTGCACACAGATCTGTGCTGCATTTGTTTCTTTTAACCCCATCTCTTGCATATCCCTAAATGGGGAAAGTATTTATGCACATAAATACTTTCTTTTATCTCTCATCATTTCCATGGGCTGGGACAGAACTTACAAGAGTTGGTTTCCACGGAGGTGATAATCGGCCTCAACCATGTTTGCAAGCAAGGCGATTATAGATCAGCTATTGCATTGCATCTCTTCCTTTGAATTTTTCTATCTGAAGTTCCTTGACACCCTCCATTCTCTCTATCAAGATGAAGGGTGATCCATGGAGGAATTTTACAGACACTGAATTACAATGTCCATCCCCAGCCATCTTTGGCTTGTAAATCCCTTCTTTTTATTTTTAAACAAAAAGTAATTGTCTTATGTAAACTTTTGGTATGTCTAAGACTAACAGTAATATGATAGGTTATCATGTCCTGAGTTGTCATTGGTCAGGCCTTATAACAATGATTCCACATGAATACAGCAGACCAACTAAGCAAAAGTCATCTAAAAAATTCAAAAAGTTGACATAATTTCCAAAAACATTGAGCTTCTATATAAAAGATTAATGGCTAGACAAATAAAAATCTCTTTTACCACAAATATACACCAAAGTTCATTCTCCATGTTAGTAAATTTTGCAAATAAAAACCCAAAAATTATATGGTTCACTATAAAATATTTCAATAAGGATTCCATTTAAGTACAAGAACAATATTGATTTCCCCATCACTTGCCTCAATAAACTATGCAGATGAGAAGAAAATCTTAAATACCATGGGGAGTCAAATTTATTCTGTAATAAAGACAAAGAATTCAGGAGAAACTCAACAAGTCTGGCAGCATACATGGAGAGAGAAACAAAATTAACTTTGGAGTTTGGTATTACTCTTTTTCATAAGATTCTGAAAAAGTCATACCAGACTAGAAATGTTAACAATTTCTCTCTGTTATTCAAAATTGGATCTCAGATGGAAATGTGTTGCTGGAAAAGCGCAGCAGGTCAGGCAGCATCTAGGGAACAGGAGAATCGACGTTTCGGGCATTAGCCCTTCTTCAGGAATGGATCTCACCCATTTAAGTCACTCCTAGTTCTAGATTCTCCCAGAAGAAGAAACACTCTTCCACATTCTCCCAATCAAGAACTCTTAGGATTTACTCTTCTAAACTCCAGCAATACAAGCCAAGTCTGTTTCAATCTTTCCTCACAAGACAAACTGTACATACACAGTATTAGTCTAATCAACCTTTCCTGAATTGTATCTAATGAAATTGTGTCCTTCTTTAATTAAGGAGACCACTATTGTACACAGCACCCAGATGTGGTCTTTCCATGATCCTGCAATATTCTGAAGCACAACCTCCTCATTCTTGCATTCAATTCCCCTCACAATAAACAAACATCCTCTTTGTTTTCCTAATTAATTGCTATACCTGCATACCAATCTTTTGCAACTCATGTACTACGGCACCCAAATCCTTCTGCATCTCAGAGTTCTACAATCCCTCACTATTTGGATGATAATGACTCTTCTTCATTTGCTGTGCCACAATGGACAGTTCCACATTTTTTCCACATTGTTCCTCTTTTCCCAGCTCCTTGCCACTCAATTAACCTATGACCCGTTGTCGCCTACATATGCCTTCTATACAATTTACTTTCCTATCTATCAGCAGTAGATTTAGCAACCAGACTTTGGATCTTTCATTCTTACCCAAAATCCAAAACAAAAACCTTTATGCTCAAACCTGGTGTTACATCCCTTCAAGCACTTTATGCCTGTCAGCACTGACCTCATTACTCGATGGATAACCCAATAACTCTGACATTTAAAATTCTGTTGCTCTAATAATCATTTTATTATTGCAACTAATCTAACAATAAAATGTCAAATATGCCACACGTGAAATATCCAGGGCAACACAAGTCACATCCTACCCATTACTCCAGCTTTTATTCTCCTATGGCTCAGCTATTTCTAACCAGGTCATAACTTGGTTGAAAGAGATCTAAAGTAAAAATTAGTAATTCCACCAGAAACCACATGGGTGTCTGTGACTACACAAAAGAATATCATATAGTTACCAACTGAGCCATACAGGAAAATGTTAAACTGTTTGTTCTCTTTGCAAACCAAAAGCAAATCTACCAAGTACAATCAAGTTACAATACATTAACAATGTCTCAGTAGTCTTTTAATTACAAGTTATGGCACTTTAACTCAAGTATGACATACTTACTTTAACTAAACATTCAATTTTGAGTCTAGATTAGAGTACTGCTGGAAAAGCACAGCAGGTCAGGCAGCATCCTGATTTTCCTGCTCTTCTAATGCTGCCTGACCTGCTGTGCTTTTCCAGCACCACTCTAATCTAGACACTGGTTTCCAACATCTGCAGTCCTCACTTTTGCCTATTCACATTTGAGTGTCTATTTGTTAAGAAGAGCTTTTTTAAAAAAGTTGATGCCGAAAGTCTTCACTCCCTTAAGTCTTTGAATTTTACTCCAGTTCAAGAAAACTATTTGGCAAATCAGATGCAAACCATTCTGTCCAAATATCAGCCAAAGATTGAAGATGAAAGGGAAAAGTTGAAATGTCCTGGCAGAATTTCCTTAATGCCAATCCCAATCATTAGGCAGAAATCCTAGACAACACAATTGTACACAACAAAGCAGCTTCAAGCCACACCATTGGATGTTAAGTGTCATCACTCTGTTGATGATTTGTACAGCTTGTAGATGGGAACCAAAGAGTTACAGATAGCAGAAGGAAACTACAACTTCCCAAACCATCTGCATGATTCACTTATGGATTAGTAGATCAGCATTTTTGAACTTGACTTCTTCTTTCCCAGTACAACAGATGCTACGGAGAATTTTCTCATAATCCCAAAGCATTCCAGAATATACAGAGGAGGGAAACTTTGGACAACAGAAAACATGTATACATTTTACCAAAAACTAGATGCAGATAGCAAACAAAAAAACCGAGTGTCACACACGTTTACAGACACACTAATATAAAAAGCTCACACAGTAATTCTTGAAAATAACAGTGTCAGCCCAATCAGGCCTCAGCATTAAAAGTTACAGATCTACCAATCTTTAAAAGAAACATTGTTCTAATGATCAGAGAACAAAAACTTGCAACAAATGACCCCCCCACTGAATGTTAACAATCTAATCTGGAGTTTCCATTGGGTTAACTCGATTTTCAGCACCATTCACCCACAAGTACCAAAAACAAACACAAACCATCAGAAGCTTTGTAGTGCAAATTACATACAGAGCGCATTACATTTCTGTCAATATTTGCACTGGTTTAAAGAAGATAAACACAAACAGTATATTGGAAAGTTAAAAATCACACACCACCAGGTTATAGTCCAACAGGTTTAATTGGAGGCACACTAGCTTTCGGAGCAACGCTCCTTCATCAGGCGTCGCTCCGAAGGCTAGTGTGCTTCCAATTAAACCTGTTGGACTATAACCTAGTGTTGTGTGATTTTTAACTTTGTACACCCCAGTCCAATACCGGCATCTCCAAATCAAGTATATTGGAAACCTGCTTCCCACCCCATAACTGACATTGCCTCCAGACAGATGTAATCACCATGTAAAATTTTCATTAGTTGTACCTATTTCAGGTCTTCAGGGAGGTTCATAAAAAAACTCACTGAGGCCTAGACTTGGGAACCTGATATTTGCCAATCTGCTTACCCCGATATAGAAAGAATATTAGTAAATTGGAGAGGGTTCAAAAAAGATTGGCCAGGACGTTGCTGGGAATGGAGGATGAGAATTATAAAACAGGCTGGATAGATTGAGACAATGTCACCAGACCACACGAGTTTGAGGGGTGACCTTATAGAAATTCATAAAATCATGAGAGGCATAGTTTAGGTGAATAGCAAAAGTCTTGTTCCTAGGGTGGGGGAGTTTAAAACTAGGCTGCATATTTTTAATGTCAGAGGAGAAAGATTTTAAAAAGATGAGGGGAAACTTGTTTTTTTTTTACATAAAGCATGGTTTGTGTGTGGAACAAACTGCCAGAGGAAGTTATGGGTGCAGGTACAGTTGCAATGTTCAAAAGACTTTTGGATAAGTTCATGAATAAGAAAGATTTGGAGGGATATGAGCCAAATGCAGGCAGGTGGGACAGGTTTAGTTTGGGAACATGGTCGATATGGACTGGTTGGATAGAACAGTCTGTTCTGTGCTGTATGACACTATGACTCTATGAATAACTACAATTTAATATGTTGCTCTCCAGCTTTTTGTTTTATTTCACTTCAGTAACTTTAATAAATATCAACATGTAATTCCGTTAACTAACTTTTCCTTGCAAAGAATATGACAGAAGAAACACAGCTCTTTGCAACATATTTCACTTCTGGGTAAAAGGTCTTTATGCAAGATATAAAAGCAGAAAAAGTAAAGCTGATCCTTTGTGACTAACTTTAGGAATGGAATCAAATAACCAACATATTTAATTTAGCAAATATGAAAGAAATCACACAATTTTAAATCTATTATGATTAAAGATCACTGTTGTGCTTTAATGAACTTTTACATCAAGTTGCTGCTATCTTTTATCCAAAGCAATTTTAACCAAAAGTATATTATATTGTAATTATTCACATATTGCATTACAGTAATACTTAACAGAGCATTTTCACACAATAAATGTAAAAGATGTGCCAATTTTTTTCCCAGTTGGGTGCACCGGTGCAAATGAAAGGAGAATGGAAAAGGAGTCATAGAATTGTAGAGACGTACAGAGTGGAAACAGATCCTTCGGTTCAACACACCCATGCCGACCAGACATCCCAACCCAATCTAGTCCCACCTGCCAGCACCCAGCCCATATCTCTCCAAACCCTTCCTATTCATATACTCATCCAGATGACTCTTAAATGTTGCAAGAGTAATAGCTTCCACCATGTCCTCTGGCAGCTCGTTCCATACATGTACCACCTTCTGCGTGAAAAAGTTGCCTCATAGGTCTCTTTTATATCTTTCCCCTCTCACCCTAAACCTATGCCCTCTAGTTCTGTACTCCCCCATCCCAGCGAAGAGACTTTGTGTATTTATTCTATCCATGCCTCTCATGATTTTATAAACTTCTATAAGGTCACCCCTCAGCCTCCGACGCTCCAGGGAAAACAGCCCCAGCCTGTGCACCCTCTTCCTATAGCGCAAATCCTCCAACCCTGGCAATATCCCTGTAAATATTTTCTGAAACCTTTCAAGTTTGACAATATCCTTCCAATAGGAAGGAGACCAGAATTGCATGCAATATTCCAAAAGTGACTTAATCAATGTCCTGTGCAGCTGCAAAATGACATCCCAACTCGTGTACTCAATAAGCTGACCAACAAAGGAAAGCATACCAAATGCCTTCTTTACTGTCCTATCTACCTGCAACTCCATTTTTAAGGAGCTATGAACCTCCACTTCAAGGTCTCTTTGTTCAGCAACCCTCCTGAGGACCTCACCACTAAGTGTATAGGTCCTGCTAAGATTTGCTTTCACACCTCTCCAATCTTCCTGGAATAAGAATCTACTCATTTACTTACCAATGGCTGTGTTTTTGCATCACATGGAATTCTTTCTTTCCAGAATTTCAGAAGCTGCAAATCATTTAAGTAGCTGCACTTCTTGGCAGGGAGGAGTTAAGGGAAAGGAAACCAAAATTGCTGAAGGAGAAGAAACAGGAAGGAGCTGCTCCATTCAAATCAGTGTGCCTCTAACGTGGGAGCACAATGTGAATTAAAAGTTTGGTTATTTTCATTCGATTTGACAGGATAGTACCAAATGTAAAAGACAAATATTTTTTCTTTTATACTCCCTTGATTTGTTTTAAATTGATATTTTGCTGGATTGGCAACACATCTGCCAGCATATGGAATGCTAATTGACTACAGTTTCTACAAAATTCTGATTATTAGTAACCAGGGGACAAATACTTGCATTATCCTAGTGGAATGTGATACACACTACGGTCAAGTCAACTCAAAGGAACAACTGATACAAAGTCTATGCTCAGCCAGTTCTGAGCAACAGTAACCTTTAAAGCACATTATACATCATACGATGCTAAGAGACTACTCGATCATCTCCTGAAACATGTAATGATGTTTAATGAGTGACATCAAAACCACTGCCCCTAGGAACCTTACTTTGATTACTAAAATTTGCTGCTTTCTGAACAGCTTTAATTATACTGCTTTGACTTCTTTTAGTCTTTTTACAGTCCACAGTAAAACAGCTCCAGGATTAACCGCAGCCTTCCACTAATGTAGAACCTCCCTCAAAACCTGATTCTTGGAAAGAATTCTTTATTACACCTGAAAAGTTGAACTGATTTCCCAGCCTACACAAATTATATTGCTGCACCTTTGACTGTAATCTGTGCTTCTACAAAAAAAAAGGAATTCTGCTCCACTAACCAGCTGCAAAATTTCAATAAATAATGACTTACCAGATTCTATTTCACATGAATTAATCTTTGATTTTTAAGGAATTCATAATTATAATTATTTTCCCCCATCTTTTCTCATCATTCTTCCATGTCAGCATTTGGGTACAAATGTTGTGAATAATTCCTAGGTATAATGTTTGAAATAAACCGTCCCTTCTGATTTAGTGCAAAACAAAGTTTGTTATGAGTCTTTAAAGAATTGACTCCACAAACAAAGTGGGTGGAACACACCATGTGTATTTCAAAAGGTAAAGAAATAAAACAAAATTTTAAAATTAAAATTCACCTCTGTAACAGACTAAAAGAGGAAAACAAAAAAACTTCTTCCTTTTGTCCATGACTAACTTAATTGCCCTGTAAAGTTGATGTACAACCTCAAGTTGTTAACGGACTTATATTTCTGACTATTAATTAGTGGAGATCAACTACTTGACATGTAAAATATTAATGTTACAAAATTAAATTTTAAATTATTCAAGCATAAATGAAATAAAATTATCTAAATCTTTTTTAAAAATTTCTAGCTTATAAATCTCATCTACAAATCATGTCTGGTAGAAACACCTACACTGGTCATAATATTTTAAAGCCAAATTTCAAAAAGTACAAACAATGAATGCCACTTCACCAACAGTGCAAGATGTTAATACACTGAATAGCAAACAATAAGTTATGATCTATCTCACTACCAGATACATTTACACATCAGAGTTAAGGCTGACATTTGGGATCTACAACATTTCTATGCTTTCATTTTAATAAAATATTTCCAAACACTTCTAATCTAAAAAGAAAAACAAACTAAATTGCTACTGGTTTATCATTCCAACTTTTATTGCAGCCCATGATTGAAAGGTTGAGTCATTTTAAAATCAATGAAAATAATAGGTTGCAAAGGCCCAGTGACTATACTAAAACTAAGCACATGCCATATAGTTTTAACAAGCATATTAATGGACTGAACCTTCAATCTCTTACTACATTAATGTATTTTATAGCATTCATATCTTCAAAGTTGACATCTCAATTGAGGACAGAAGTACAGAAAGAGCGATATACCAAATTACAAGCTTAAATGTAGACATATAAAAATACATTTCAGCTATAACTAATATAAGAAACCACTGGATTGAATCTCTATTTTTTAAAAATAACTTGGTTTGCAAATTTGCTATGAAAGCATTTTTGTCTGGAATAATTAAATTCCAATTCTAACCATATACTGTAGCTAGAAGATGAAGTAATCTTACAGTTAAATCAATTATTCCTATGGCCAATTGTCACATACCACAATGGAATTCTCTAGCTCTGTGCTCTCCCAAAAACTGATGGATGGAAATTTAATTGGAATATCACTGTTTCACTGTCCTTCATATGGATATAGATATATTTATGTTTTGTGCTACAACAAAGTATGGGTTTTCCATTTACAACACAATCTAAAGAGATTATTTATCTACAGTATATTTCTCCAAACAATAAGCAAAATGTTATTGCACACTAAGAGGCTGAACACTGGTGTTGCATTTGATCAAGACCACTTACTTCACAAGATTTCCATATGTAAGGACATCATTTGGTCAATGGCAGTATTAGTGCATTAACACAGCTTTCTCCTGCCCTGTATCACCATTAACAACCTTTGTTTAAAAAGTGTTTATCTGATGAAAATTAAACCAGCTTCCTCAACCAATTGAGACAAATTATTCTAATGTTTAAATGCTTTTGCATAAAATGTTATTTCCAATCTGTCTTGTGTAAATATTACATCCAAGGGAACAGCACTGAGCTATACTCACACTGCAATATATTCAAGCGAAGCAGAGTTCGACATGTGCATGCAAACAAATGCATTTGAGTTTGATTTACTGTTGCCACATGTACCAAGTTACAGTGAAGTGTTGTTTTGTGTGCTATACAGGCAGATCAGACCATACAAAGTGCATCAGGGTAGCAGAACAAAATGCAGAATACAGGGTTACTGCCACAGAGAAGGTGCAGAGAGATCAGAATTAATATTTGAGAGGTCTGTTCAAAGACCATTTAAAATGTATAGAGTTTTGTTCATTGGTATCCTAGTCTGACATATTGTAGCATTTAAAGCAAAGGAATTGTTCCATCTGGTGAATTTTGTATACATAAGTAACTAGCTGCACACATATTGGTTTTATACTGCAACCAATATGAAGACGAAATAATCTAAGACAACAACATTAAAACTTTGCCTTACTCCTGGGTAAAGTTAATTCATACCCTCATTTCTGTACTAGCTGCAGTCGTGCTGAGGTTTTGTTGTTGGAATCCGGCAGTCAGTCTCTCGCTATCTTCCATTGATCCCCTTTTCCTCAGGCTCCAAGTTCACATTTCTCCTTCCCACTATACACTAAGACCTTCCCACACAGATTTAGTTCACTCTTCATTACATCACTCAGCTTCCTTTATCCTTCCCAGTATGTCATTCTTCCTCCAGCTTTCTCTCCTTCCATCACAATATCTTCCCCAGTAATCTATTTTACCCTCTTCTCAGCACTCTTCACACTATCATAACTTTCCTCCCCTTAAAATTGCCCCGCAGGTCCCTTTTATATCATGCCCCTCTCACCCTAAACCTATGCCCTCTAGTTCAGGACTCTCCCACACCAGGGAAAAGATCTTGTTTATTCATCCTATCCATGCCCCTTTTCATTTTATAAACCTCCAAAAGATCACCCCTCAGCCTCCGACACTCCAGCGTAAACAACCCCAGCCTACTCATCCTCTCCCTATAGCTCAAATCCTCCAACCCTGGCTACGTCCTTATAAATCTTTTCTGAACCTTTTCAAGTTTCACAATATCCTTCTGATAGGAAGGAGACCAGAATTGCTCGTAATATTCCAAAGAGTGGCCTAACCAATGTCCTGTACCTCCACAATATGACCTCTCAAATCCTATACTCAATGCTCTGACCAATAAAGGAAAGCATACCAAATATCTTCTATCCTATCTACCTGCAACTTCACTTCCAAGGAACTATGAACCTGCACTCCCAAGGTCTCTTTATTCAGCAACACGCCCTAGGACCTTACCATGAAGTGTATAAGTCCTTATCTGATTTGCCTTTCCAAAACGTAGCACCTCACATTTATCTAAATTAAACTCCATCTGCCACTCCTCAGCCCATTGGCCTATCGATCTCTGAGGTAATCTTCTTCGCTGTCCACTACACCTCAATTTTGGTGTCATCTGTAAACTTACTAACTGTACCACCTATGTTCACATCCAAATCATTTATATAAGTGATAAAAAGCAGTGGACCTTCTGGCTTATGCAAATCCTTTACACCATCAGAATGTTTTTCAGACCTGAGCTGGGGCCTAATGCCTAACAAAATACAGTTACTTCCACCTCTAAAACTTCTAGAATCATACAGTACAGGAGAGCATTTGGCCCATCAAGCCTGTTCTGCCAAACGTACACTACTACCTACACTTGTCCGCACAAGGTCCATAGTTGAAGAATGTGGTGCTGGAAAAACACAACAGGTCAGGCAGCATCCAAGGAGCAGGAGAATCGATGTTTCGGGCATAAGCCCTTCCTGAAGATTCCTGATGAAGGGCTTATCCCGAAACGTCGATTCTCCTGCTCCTCGGATGCTGTCTGGCCTGCTGTGTTTTTCCAGCACCACATTTTTCAGCTCTGGTCTCCAGCATCTGCAGTCCTCACTTTCTTCTGCACAAGGTCCATAGCCTGGAATGTAATGATATTCAAACTTTTAAAGTTTGTGAGGTTACCCAGCTCAACTACCCTCTCATCCAGTGCTTTCCAGATTCCTACCACCCTCTGGGTGAAAACAAATTCCTCAAATCCCCTCTAAATCTCCTTCCTTTCGCTTGTTCTTAATCTTTTAACTAAAAGTCGAACCCTTACTCAAAGGTCACCTGCTACCAACACCTTCATCATGCATTAGTCACCTTCAGACTCGACTATATCCACCACTTCTCATGCTTTCCACTCACTGTACTGTGAAATTCTGATTCCTTATCCCCCATTCCATTTCAAAACAACTGATCCAACACCTTCATCCTAAGTGACCTACAATGAATCTTTATTCTTCCAATGACAAATTTTAAATGTCCATTCTTGCCTTTAGTTTTACGATGCCCTCACCCATTCCCACCTCATGCCCTCCTCCAGCATCACATATATATGCACCTCACCCTAGATCAGAATTTTTGTGGCTCCAGCCTATTCACTCTCCCTCTTCCCACTTCAGATTTCCCTGCCAACTTTACCTCACATTCCAATTTCTCTTCTGTCCCATTCATTAGCTGTCTCCAACTCAATCAACACATTTCTCTCTTGTCCCTTCTTTTATTCTCACCTTCCCCAATTCTTCTGTTTTCTCACTGTCCCTAACACTGATCTCTTACTGATATTTTCTTAACTATTTCCTTAGTTTTCAAGCCCTCCAAAGTTTTTCTCAGTTTCCCTCTTTCATCTCCCTTTCCACAACTCTCAATTTCTCTTCCATCTCAAATTTTCATTTCCTGGTTATTGTGCCCCCTCACTTCGCAGGTTCTTACCCTCTTCACAAGAAGTGAAAACTTCCCTTTTGTTTGCTTTCGCTCTGTATGGTTCAGTGTCCACTTCTCAGTTTTCCCACTCTCCTGTTTCCATGTCTCCACTCCATTTCTTCTGCTTCGAGATTTTTTTCTCTTGCCTCACACAGACACACTCCGTTTTCTCTCCCCCACAGAGATACACACATCCCCTCTCCCTCACACATACACAAACTCTTCTCTCTCCCCTTCACAATTACACTCTCTCTCCCCTTCTCACATACTCAGACTTCTCTCCCGCACACAAACACACACCACTCCCTCCCACACTCTCACTTTTTCTCATTCACTCAGACACTTTCTTTCTTGCTTGCTTACTCTATCCCCCCCATACACACACTTATCGTCTGCCAACCACCGTTGCTCTCAGAGAGCAACTTTCCCTCCCTCCTCTCGCTCTTTCTCTCTCCGTGAACGTGTCTATCTGTTGAGTCCTAGCGGTTGTGCTGTTTTGGTATTTACTCCAACTTCACACATAAAACATTCGCTCACAAATAACAAGTGAAATAGGGAAATTACGAACTTCCTACCGCATCAGACCGAGTCTCCCTGCGTTTTTAGTGGGAAATTCACAATCGATCTCACTAAACTTGCCCAACTTATTGGAGTACTTCCGCTTCCGTTTTTCTTTTCTCTGTAAACACTCCCTAAAACAAAGCTTTCCCGGGCCGGCAGCTCTTTGAGCCTGTCACAGCAACAGCAGCGAGAGTTCAATCTCAGCGTCCAGTCAATACAGTGGGCATCAACAGAAGCCAATGGCCCAGGATAGAAATATCCCCTTACACCGCCGCAGAGCTCAGGGGTTGGTGGACGGCTGTATCAAACTACTTGCCATTATTGAAAAAGTTACTGGTGACAAGAGTGTTGACCTTTTAGACTTAAATCCAATTTCTGAACTTTTTTGTAGTTCGCCAGGAACAAAGATGTTGACGTTTTGTAAACAAATCATGTTTCGCTGTCTAAAATGTCAGCTTCACAAGGATAGATTTTGCTAGGTAGGGAAAATTGCGGCAGAGGAAAATCTGATCTGATAGGATTTATATTTAAGTACGATAACTAATATTAAATCGTCATAAATTTACTTTTTATAGGATTGACACGTATTGCTATTAAGTAATATTGTTCCTCTGTCAGGGACGTTACTCACTTTCAGACGTGCTTTCACTATTAGGCTGTGATTTCTTGCATTCATGTTGAATTAGTGCCTGTTAGTGTTAACTCCGTGTGATTCTGAGGATGGTGAATCAATGGGTGTATTAAAACAGTAGAACCAACTCAGAACAATGAAAGGTTGCATCCGCTCGGGATAAGAAATACAAACCCGTGTTCCCAGTTGCTATAAATTCTAAACCTAAATCGGTTTCCTGATAAACTCAAATAGAGCACTTTAAAACATCATAAACAATGGTCTTTAAAATATTTAACTCACCCAGTCCGGTTCACAAAATAAAACCATGATGAGGAATAGTTGTTTTTTCAAGGTGAAAAGATGCAGAAATAAAGGCAAGTTTTCAGATCGTTGTTTGTTTGGGCACTTAATTACATCCTGTCTTCTATCATCATGTTAATAGGCATACATTTGTTTGAGAATTAATGGGTTTATGAATTCAAAGTCAAGTTTAAACCGAGCCTGCATGTTTATTGTCTGTCTATGAACAGTACAAAAATATGTTTTCTTTAAATATTCTCGTGCTGAGAAAACGGATTATACTGTTTCCGAAACACAAAAATCAGAAGGATCTGTAGCCCTTACATTTGAGCTGTTTGGACTCAAAGTACGATCTTATACATAAAAGGTGCGATAGTTAATCGCTGGAAGGTCGATGCTAGATCTGAACTTAAGATATTCTTACCTACTTTCTTTAACTTGGATATAAATCTTTTTGTTGAATGAATCCTTTCTTCAGAGTGTCTGTCAGAGAGTTTAGATTATAACATCAAAAAATACTGCTGACTGGAACTTCATAAAGGTAAACAGAATCGCTAAATTGTATAAACGTTTATATAAATGATTAATTATGGGTATGGCCGCCAGGGAAAATCACATCTGTTCTATTTTAAAATTTGCTACAACTTTTCATTTGTACCATATTAAATTGAATTCCCAAATTTGTCTTTAAAATCATAAATTGCATTAATTCAGATGTTTATTTTAATTAAAAGTTAAAATGAAAAAAAAACTGCATTTCAATAAAACAAAACTGATGATGATAATCGATTGCATGACGAAGGCTATCACTCAGTTTTCAAAGAACTTTTTTTTAAAATACACGCTACTACAAGTTTGTGCCCAAGAGTTTCAACTCCATTTTCCAAAAAGGTAACTGAACATCTGACAAAGCGCTGCGGATGCTGGACATCTAAACTAAAAACAAAGTATTGAAGTGCTCAAGAGTAAAATTGGACTCTGATGGGCAGTTTCAACGACACTTGCAAATTTATTTGGGAGCTGCCATTGGCAGTACACATACCCAATTTTTGGAAACCATCAGCATCCCTAGTGGTCTCAGAATATTATAGAACGGCCTGGAAGATGTTAATTTTTGCTGATCTGAGATTACATGCCAGGAGACGTCCTGCACAAACGCACTGACATGGTAGGAGCTACTAGTTAATTAATTGGGGGGGAAAAAAACATGCATCCATTTTCTCATTGAATTTAAGGACTCTGCTAAATTTAAAAAGTATGAAGGAGAAGTAACAGATAAACCAGACTGAAGTTATATTCCATTTGGCTTGATATGAAAGATGTATTTTAAAAATGATAACTGACTTGTTTTAAGCAATTGATAAAAATATTAAAAGTTCTGAGTTATATCTTTACCCATTGCATTTGTTTCCCACAACTGAAGAGACTGTGCATGAAATAGGTAGAATCAGAGTAGAAGACAGTGAAAATAAAATCGAGAAGCCTTTCAATGAATGCAGTAGGAGTACCATTGAGCCTATTATTGTTTGACTAAGAGCAGGAGTAACAGAACAGTGAATCAAGGACATGAACACCATCAGAACTTAACAATGTCTGACGCAGTGTAAGCAGCAGGAGGAGGGTATGAGTTACCTGGATGTCAGCAAACATCAGTAAGCAAAAGGTGTGCTGCATTGGCAACAGGAGTGGCTTATAACCAGAATTTCAGCCAATGAATAACATTTGAGCAGTGTGACTAATAAGAATGAAATGCAACTTACCATTAAATCATCTTTCTCTGTGGCCTCATTCCTGACGAAGGCCTTTTGCCTGAAATGTGGACTCTCTTGCTCCTTGGATCTTGCCTGACCTGCTGTGCTTTTCTAACACTACATTCTCTATCTCCAGCATCTACAGTCCTCACTTTTGCCCATCCTTCTCTTTCGTCATTCCAAATGCCAAAGTTCAGTTGAAGAGGACTCAATTCCTTCTGCAAAGCTGAATTGACTGAAGCTAGTTTTATCGTCATAGAACCCGTAGAGTGTGAAAACAGGCTGTTCTGCCCATTCTGCCCACACCAACCATCCGATGAGCATCTCATCCAGATCCATCTCCCTACCCTATTCCTGTAACCCTTCATTTCCTAAGGCTAATCCACCTAGCCAGCACATCCCTGTACTCAATGGGCAATTTAGCATGGCCAATTCATCTAACCTGCACATCTTTGGATTGTGGGAGGAAACTGGAGCACCCAGAGGAAACCCACACAGAATGGAGAGAATGTGCAAACTCCACACAGCCAGTTGCCCAAGGCTAGAATCGAACTGGGTCCCTTGTGCTGTGAGCCAGCAGTGCTAAGCACTGAGCCACCATCTGCCCAAAGTTAATGTTCCCTAATGGGTCCACAGAGGTGAGAGCACCAAATCCTAACCACTAGAACACCAGGGAGCTTGTGATTAATTTTGAATGTGAAACCTCATTGACTACAATAGGAAAAATATTGTATTATTTGAAATAGATTTTCACCATCATGTCAGTGGAAACTTTGAACTACCTTCTATTTCATAATTAGCCCATCAACATGATAGGCTTTCTTCAACCAGTCCATTTGTTTCTTCTATATGATGTGAGGAGATTTACTAGGATGTTTGCCTGGTATGGAGGGAAGGTCTTGCGAGGAAAGGCTGAGGGACTAGAGGCTGTTTTCGTTAGAGAGAAGAAGGTTGAGAGGTGACTTAATAGAGACATATAAGATAATCAGAGGGTTAGACAGGGTGGACAAGGAGAGCCTTTTTCCAAGTATGGTAACGGCGAGCACAAGGGGGCATAGCTTAAATTGAAGGGTGATAGATATTGTACAGATGTCAGAGGTAGTTTCTTTACTCAGAGAGTAGTAAGGGTATGGAATACATTGCCTGCAACGGTAGTAGATTCGCCAACTTTAAGTACATTTAAGTCGTCATTGGACAAGCATATGGACGTACATGGAATAGTGTAGGTGGGATGGGCTTCAGATTGGTATTACAGGTCGGCGCAACATCGAGGGCCGAAGGGCCTGTACTGCGCTGTAATGTTCTATGTTCTATGTTTATATTATGCTCCTTTCATTAACTTACACATATCCTCTGGAGTGATTCTTCAATGGAGAGGCTAAATGCTATATTTTGCAGTACAACTGCTTTAATCCTATAAACATAGAAAATTGTTGCTAATATGACGTTATTTAATTTTCATTGCATGATCCAGGGCATTGCACTCTGACAAATCTTAACATCAAACTTATCCATAATGGCTGGTTCTCTTTTCTCTTGAAAGAGAACGCTGTCAGGTAACCTCATGGAGAACTTTAAAAGGATGAAATACATTATATGAATCATGTTTATACTTGTGGGGAAGAACGAGACTAAAGGCCAACAGTATGAAATAGTCACTAAGGAATCAAATAAGGAATCCAAAAGAAATATTTTCACTCAGAGAGTGCTGAGAATGTGGAAGCTGCAACCACAGATTAGATAAATTATTGCTTACACACTTCCACAATCATCATATGAGAGGCACTGTATTCGAAATTCATTCCATAGACCTGCATGGGCCAGATTTTTGTATTCAATTCAGGAACTGCAGGTCAGGCCATCTCCAAAGTCACAGTCCTGACTTCAAAAGCTTGGCACACCCAAATGGCACTTTGGCTCTGCATGTTGGGTGCAGGCAGAAGTCAGAGCCACATCCTCCTGATGCAGGTCCATGATGACAATGAAGGTGGGGAATGGTGAGGCTGATAAATTAGAAAGTCTGCCTCCATTAACTGGGAACCAATCTAGTTTAATCCATAATTGTCAGGTCCTCTAGTCCTCACATAGCAGTTCCCTTCAGCCCCAGGTGCCCCTTTGCACCTCATGTCTCCTCAGATTACACATGCATCCTCCATCCTCCCTATGATTCCCATATCTCTCATTCCCTCCATACTCCCTCATATTAGCTATACCCCTACATCTCCTCATGTTTCCCATGCACCCTTGCATCCTCCATACCTTCCTCCCCCTCATATCAGCTATGCTTCTTCTGTGCCCCTTCATATCTCAATGCTCTCTCCATGCCCCACTGCAACCTGCATGTCCCTATGCCACCTCATATATTCCCCAGCCATTTCTCATTCTCCAATATTTTCTGTGCATCTTCTTATGCCCCCATACATTTTCCAGACCCTATGGCTACAGAACACAACACCAAATGGCAATTAATCAAATTGCTAATTTTAAATATCAATCAAACATTCAACATTTCTTTTAAAGAAAAGTCACTCTTTTACCTTCTTGTGAAATTGTCAAATGCAGTAAATGAAATTCTCATTGAAGTAACTATTAATCTTGCTCAAAAAACACACAAGCATTGAAAAAACGAAAAAGAATATCAATTATATATCAATTTCTTACAAAGTAATAAAACTGTGAAGCAAACAAAGCTAGCAGTCCTCGTTGTAACTTTGTGAAGTAATCCTGGCTAGGGTGGGTCTATTAGTCAGACTTGGAAAAAGAAAACAAACAACTGCGAATGCTAGAAATCAGAAATAAAAACAGAAATTGCTAGAGAAATTCACCAAGTCTGGCAGCAACTGCTGTCAGAAAGCAGAGTCAATATTTCGGGTCCAGTGACCCGTCTTCAGAACTGATTGTGGTTAGGAAAAGATAATATATATATTGATGAAATGGGGTAGAGGAGGAGAAAAAATAAATGAGAGGTGGAGATGGAGCCCAGCCCAGAGAGAGAACAGTGGTTGCACAGACAAAGGAATGAATAATGGAAAGTTAGGGCAAAAGAAAAGCTACTAATGGGGACCTTTAGTGCAAGAAAATGGGTTGGCTATGTTGAAAGCAGTCCATGCGATGACAAGGCCTGAGCTATGGGGTTGGGGTAGGGACATGGCAGAAAGTGCTCAGGTCCTTAACTTATTGAACTTGATACTGAGTCCTGAAGGCTGCATGTCCCCAAGTGGAAAATAAGGTGCTGTTCTTCCAGTTTGTGCTGAACTTTGCTAGAGCAATGTAGCAAGCCCAAGACAGAGATGTTGGCCAGGAAACATGGTGGTGTGTTAAAATTGCAAGGAACAGGAAGCTCAAGATCATTTTTGCAGACAGAATGTAGGTGTTCTACAAGGTGCTGGTCCCTTTCTGCGTTTCGTCACCCAGTGTAGAGAAGACCACATTGTGAGCAGCGAAGACAGTAGACTAGATTGAATGAAGTGCAGGGAAATCGCAGCTTCACCTGGAAGGTATGTCTGGAGCCTTGGATAGCGAGGAGGAACTAAACGGGCAGGTGCCACACATTCTGCAATTGCATGTGAAGGTGTGGTGAGTGTGTGAGGAAGTTTTGAAAGTGGAGGAGGGTGTCTCAGAAGGAACAGTCTGTGCGGAAAGCTGACAATGGAGGCGAGGGAAATATGTATCTGGGTGGTGGTATCCTACTGGTGGTGGAGGAAATGGCGAATCTTGAATGTGAATGCTAGTGGGTAGAAAGTGAGGACCAGGGTGACCCTATCAGTGTTTCAGGAGGGAAGCAAAGTTTTTTGTTTATTTGTTTAGTGTTAATTCATTGCCACACCTCTTCAAGGAATATCCACCTTGAAGAATATCTGTTCCTCTGTCTGACAGAATTTCCTTTCTCATCTTTCTTCTTTTTCACCATTATTACTTTCATTGGTGCTCTTAGTGTTTGATAAGATATTTGCCAAAACTCACTTCCACAACAACGTCACATTCCTCAGTGAGTGCCTTCAGCTCAGACTCATCCCATACGATCAAAGGTATCTCTATAATGCGCAACATTCCTCAGAGAACTGCTCTCTCCTCATCCTGAGATCCACACTCAGTGCTATTCATTGCCATGTGTACACTCTCAACCTCTCTCACTCCATCGTCACTACCTCACACTGTCTCAGAGCTGCCCTGTTGAAAGTTTCATTTCATTCTGTTAATTTTTCTTTCAGACATTAGGGAACACTAACTGCAACAATCCAGAGATATCCACACCCCTGTGGAACCTCCCTCCCCACCCCTTCCCTCAGTCTCCATCCCTTTTCCTAACCCCACCTCTTGTCCACTATTTACTATCTCATCTGACCTTCTGCTCTCTGATACTGAATGCTCTGATACTGAATGTACTTAGCAAATGTCTTAGAGTTATTTCTGTGCACTACTACCTTACTGATTTTCAGGTATGATATGACCTTGAAATCGTCTTCATCATCCTCCACCTCCATGTCCATTTCTTTGGACAGTAGCCCTCTCCCAGTACTATAGACCCTTTCACCCATCTCCAACTCTGTCCCTCCATGTGGACCCGATCTTTGACCATTTACTGGCACTTGAACTGCTGATTGAGAATTGTCAACGTGACATAGATCGCCTAAATTTCTTTGCCTCCACATATTCTAATCTTATCTCCCTCTGAACTGACCACCCTTCATGCTCTCAAATCCAACTCTGACTTTGCCATCCAGCCTCTACAGATGCTGTCAGATCTGTTGAGTTGCTCCAACAATTTCTGTGTTTGACTCAGGCTTTGAATTTAGCAAAGCATACGGAATAAGGCCATCATGCAAAACAGATCGAGTCAGAGAGTCTTGGAGATGTACAGCATGGAAACAGACCCTTCCATCCAACCCGTCCATGCCAACCAGATATCCCAACCCAATCTCGTCCCACTTGCCACCACCCGGACCATATCCCTCCAAACCCTTCCTATTCATATACCCATCCAAGTGCCTTTTAAATGTTACCCAGCCTCCACCACATCCTCTGGCAGCTCATTCCATACACGTTCCACCTTCTGTGTGAAAAAGTTGCCCCTTAGGTCTCTTTTACATCTTTCCCCTCTCACCCTAAACCTATGCCTTCTAGTTCTGGACTCCCTGACCCCAGGGAAAAGACTTTGTCTATTTACCCTATCCTTGCCCCTCATAATTTTATAAACCTCTATAAAGTCACCCCTCAGCCTATCTGACCATTTGTTCAAGATGCCAATTGCTCACCTGTACCTCCCTTAATGCAATCTTGAAGTCACAGATCCTTCCTGTTCTCTAACCCCTTGCAATATAGTCAGTTATTTTAGCAATCCAGAAAGAAAAATTCCTTCAATGTACATGCAACTTGCAAAATTGTTATTTTCTGACATGCCAACAGTATTTTAAATATACTACAGCACAGGAAATATGCACAATCATATTTGTAAGAGTTGATAATGTGGGTACTTTAAAATTGTTACAAAAGCTCGCTCTATGTGCAGTGATTTAAGATGTGTTTTATTGGGCCATTCTTCTTTGTGAATTTCAAGCTTCCTTTTTGGCACTTGCCTGTGAAAACTATGATAGCATACAGAACAGTACATTGGAAAGAGTTCACAAAAAAGGGATGACATGTCTTTTAAAACAAAACCCAAAGTAGATTGAAGATTTATGGATTTTAAACATTGGTTTTAAATAAGGATCCATTAACTGGTGGAATGCACATCTACATGCAGAATTCATGCAAGTTCCCAGACCCCGAAAAGATTTGTCTTAGCTGGCCACATTTTCTATTATATATACTGGCGATTTCTAATTCTAAGCTCTGTCTCCTTGTGCATGCTCTATTGATAGAAAGTGATCACAGATGAAATATTGTTTTGCCTCTTCCCCAGGACAGGCAGATGATGGCCTAGTGGTATTATTGCTGGACTGTTAATCCAGAGACTTAGTTAATGTTCTGGGTTTGAATCCCACCATGGCAGATGGTGGAGTTTGTATTCAATAAAAATCTAGAATTAGAAGTCTAATGATGACTATGAATCCATTGTTGATTTTCGAAGAACCCATCTGGTTCACTAATGTCTTTTAGGGAAAGAAACTGCCATCCTTACCTACATGAGACTCTTGACACACAGCAATGTGGTTGACTCTTAACTGCTTTCTGGACAATTAAGGATGAGTAATAAATGCTAGCTTAGCCAGCAAAGCCCTCATGCAGTGAATGAATAAAGAATAAAAAAGTATCAGTCATCCAAATGTTTTTTTAAAAATGCAAGATGCCAAATAAGGTAAAGAACAAACATTTTTATGATCCAACTTCAAATGTCAAGACAATTCATCCTAAATACTGTCAAGTCTTTATTAATTATCGTCTATAAGAATGGAGGAGAACAAACAGAAATTGAACAGAAGTCAACTGAGTGCAGAAGAAGTAAATCCTTTAATGATTCCATACCATTTTCCTGGATTCTTCATCTCCACCAAATCTGTTTGATGGTGCAATCTTCTATATTTGTGTTTCTGATATGTCTTCCTTTTCCATCAACCATAAAATTCACTTTTCCCCCCCACCTTATGTTTAATAGGGCCGCCACTGTGACTGATCCATTTCTTGCATTCCTCCCTCCTAGAATTATGTTCTTTTTCTTCTTGTTTCAGCCTCCACCCTACCAATCCCTATATCTAATGGAACAACCTCTGCCATTTCCATCATCTTCAGCAAGTAGGTGCCACGAAACATATTTTCCTTCCTGTTTCAGCATTTTAAAAGCACGATTCCCTCACTGACACTATTCCCTCACACTCCTCAGTCACTCCAACACACCTTCCCCTTCTCACAACAACTTTTCATGCAAAAGAAGGAGATGCAGCAATCATCTTTTTACTTTTTGTTGCTTCTCAATCCAAAACCCAGACACTCCTTCTAGTGGCCAAAACACTTCTTCCAATTTAGTGTACTATATGTGCCGCTCACAGTGTAGACAAATTAATATGTGGAACACCACTTTTCAATCCGCAAGCATGATCCCAAATTTTCTGTGGCTTGCCATTGTAATTGAGTTCTGAAGAAGAGTCACACTGAACTCGAAAGTTAATTTTATTTTTCTCTCCATTAATGTTGCCAGACCTGACAAGTTTCTTCAACATTCTCTGTGTTTATTTCAGGTTTCCAGCACCCACAGTATTTTGCCTTCATTATCGTAATTACCTAACTCACCCTCATGCTGACTGTCTTCAGTTTATAACAGCATTCCACTGAAGATCAATTCAAACTTGAGAAACAAGACCTCAACTCACAATTTTCAGCCTTTCCAAACTCAATAAAGGATTCAACAGTTTTAGAATATGACCTCTGCCCCTCCATTTAAATTTACTTCCACTGACTTTTTGCACTCGATTGTGTTTTATCACCTGATTTTACTTTCAGTTCACTATTCTGCCATTTACATCTCCTCTAGACACATATTTTCTTTCTATACTTGTTGTATTACCATTTCCTTTGTTCCTGCATGACTAATTGTTTTGACCTTGAATATCTCCTGTCTTCTCTTCTATCAAAGCATTTCCGTTTTCTTTGATTTCTTTCACTTGACATCTCCCAGTTTTGATAAAAGATCATTGATATGAAACATAAGATCTGTTTCTCTCTGCACAGGTGCTAACAGATGTACTGAGTATATCTGTTCTATTTATGTAAATCTTCATGTTTTGCAATGTATTCCACATGGTACATAGAATGTATTTTATATTGCTGCAAAGAGAGTCATGTTGCCAAAGCACTATTTACTTTGTTACTATGCAGTGGTGACATGAATGATATATTCCATGAACAGGATGCTATCATTAGTCCAAAAGTCATTGTGCCTGACCACAGTTGAGCAATGTTCTCCATGAACTTCAGTGTCAGTTAGATGCCAAGGATATAGGCAATACGTCACAATGATTGACTGATTGAATTAAACAAGATTTTCTTCCAACTGTTTATAATAGACCAGAATCAACCTGTCTTTGCAAAACCCACAACAAAAATCAATTGTTAGGTGAATTTTGCAGTTGGGCAGCGCTTGCTGAACATTTGTGACTGTGCAAATAAGCAAATTTCATACACTAACAAACAATTTAAGATAATCAGCTTCACTCATAACGTGGCTCATTTATTCCAGCTAGAAACAACATATATTCATCCATAAGGACCCATTCTCATGCAAAGAAAAGGATTACACAGGTCTTGTGTCTTTTTGAATCATCTGGAAGCTTTCAGAGCCTATGATTGCCTAATCTCTGCAATGCCATGGTCAATAAAAGCTGATGTGCCAACCAGTTAGCATCCTTTCCGTCTGCAGTATAAATATCAGATATCTGTGTACAGATGATGGATACATGCAACCGGTGTTTATGGTTAGTGGCCCAGAACAGTTGCTGCCAAGATAGAGATCATTTTGAGCAAGAGGTAAGCTGAATCCATCAAGTACCTGGTCTAGTTTCCTTATCATGTGTTCCTCACATTGACGAGTTTGGTAAAGGGAGGGTGAATTTTAAAGTGGCGAGTGTGATGTTAACAAAGCATTTAACAAGTGTTAATCCCTAACCACTGGCATTTCACTGCTGCTTAGAGGGAACCTCACCACGCTGCATGTGAAAAATGAAAAAGATGGAGCTTGTTGATTGCAACATTTGTTTGTCGTTTATATGAATGATTTAAATGAGAATATAGAAGGCATAGTTAGTAAGTTTGTAAATTGCGGATGACACTAAAATTGATGGTGTAGTGGACAGTGAAGTAGGCTCTCTAAAATTACAAAGAGAACTTGATTAATTGGGTCAATGAGCTCAGGAGTGGCAGATGGAGTTTAATTTGGATAAATGCAAGATTTTGCATTTTGGTAAAACAAACAAGGCAAGAACTTATTCAATTAAAAGTAGGGCCTTGGGTAGTGCTGTAGAACAGAGAGACGTAGGGCTTCATGAACATAATGCCTTGATGTTTGCAGCATGTGTAGACAAAGTGGATAAGAAGGTGTTTAGCACACTTGCCTTCATTGCTCAGACCTTTGAATATAGAGTCATAGAGTCATAGAGATGTACAGCATGAAAATAGACCCTTCGGTCCAACACATCCATGCCGACCAGATATCCCATCCAACCTAGTCCCACCTGCCAGCACCCGGCCCTGGTGAAGGCTGGTACAATTCCATACACGTACCACCCTCTGTGTGAAAAAGTTACCCCTTAGGTCTCTTTTATATCTTTCCCTTTCACCCTAAACCTATGCCCTCTAGTTCTGGACTCCCACATCCCAGGGAAAAGACATTGTCTATTTATCCTATCCATGTTTCTCATGATTTTGTAAACCTCTATAAGGTCACCCCTCAACCTCTGACGCTCCAGGGAAAACAGCCCCAGCCTGTTCAGCCTCTCCCTTTAGCTCAAATCCTCCAACCCTGGCAACATCCTTGTAAGTCTTTTCTGAACAGTTTCAAGTTTCACAACATCTTTCCGATAGGAAGGACACCAGAATTGCATGCAATATTCCAACAGTAGCCTAACCAATGTCCTGTAGAGCCGCAACATGACCTCCCAACTCCTGTACTCAATACTCTGACCAATAAAAGAAAGCATACCAAACACCTTCTTCATTATCCTACCTACCTGTGACTCCACTTTCAAGGAGCTATGAACCTGCACTCCAAGGTTTCTTTGTTCAGCAACACTCCCTAGGACCTTACCATTAAGTGTATAAGTCCTGTTAAGATTTGCTTTCCCAAAATCCAGCACCTCACATTTATCTGAATTAAACTCCATCTGCCACTTCTCAGCCCATTGGCCCATTTGGCTAACATCCTGTTGTAATCTGAGGTAACCTTCTTCGCTGTCCACTACATCTCCACTTTTAGTATAGACTGTTGGTGAGACCTTTTCTGCACATTATCCAGTTCTGGGTGCCATGTTATAGGAAGGTTATTATTGAGCTAGAGAGGATTCAGAATATATTTACCAGGAATGGAAGGTTTGAGTTATAGGGAGAGGCTGAATAAGTTGGGACTTATTTCAATGGAGTGTAGGAGTTTAAGGGGTGATCTTACAAGTGTTTATAAAATCACGAGGTGTACAAATATGATGAATGATAGGTGTCTTTTCCCTAGGGTTGGGGATTTCAAGACCGTGGGCAAATCTTTCAGGTGAGAGGAGAAAGATTAAAAAAAAGACATGAGGGAAACTTTTTTGCACAGAGAGTGGCTTGTTCATGAAATGAACTTTCAGAGTGCATCAGAGGTCAGATCAGTTTTCCTTTGTGTGAATCCAAGGAAAGTGATGGGACCAGACAAAGTACCAGGCTGTGCACTCAGAGCACATACAGATCAATTGGCAGAGGTCTTCTCGGACATCTTCAACCTCTCCCTACAGCAGGCCACTGTCCCTGCCTGTTTCAAGAGGGTCAACATCATCCCTGTGCCTAAGAAGGTTCATGCAGCATGTCTCAATGACTACCGCCCAGTGGCCCTAACCTCAGTGGTCATGAAGTGCTTTGAAAGGCTGGTCATGGCATTAATCAACTCCAGCCTCCCCATCCGCACCAATCAACCACACTGCCCTGTGGCCCAACATTTCAACTCCCCCTCCCACTCTGCTGAGGACATGGAGGTCCTGGGCCTCCTTCATCACCGCTCCCTCATCACCAGACGCCTGGAGGAAGAACGCCTCATCTTCCGCCTCAGAACACTTCAACCCCAGGGCATCAATGTGGACTTCCCTTCTCTAACTTATCTCTCCACGCTTCAGGTTCTCTGCCTTTATTCCTGATGAAGGGCTTTTGCCAGAAACGTCGATTTTACTGCGCCTCGGTTGCTGCCTGAACTGCTGTGCTCTTCCAGCACCACTAATCAAGAATCCCCATTACTCTTGGCCTACTCCAGTTTGCCTAACGGACCAACAGATCCATGTCAGATGCCATACCACCTGCCCTTCACTTTTCCCCAGAACATCTTGACATGAAGAACAGCAATGTAAGAATCCTATTCATTGATCACAGTTCAGCCTTCAACACTATTATCCCCTCGAGACTGATCACTAAACTTAGTGATCTCGGACTAAGCCCCTCTCTCTGCAACTGGATCCTCAGTTTCCTGACCCACAGGCCACAATTAGTGAAGATTGGGACAATATTTCATCGTCACTACTGGAGCCCCCCCCCCCAGGGGTGCATACTCAGCCCCCTACGTACTCAGAGTATACCCATGACTGCGTCGCCAAATACCAGACTAAGCCATTTACAGGTTCGCTGATAACACCACCACAGTCGGTCAAATTTCAGATGACGACGAAACAGACTACAGACAGGAGGTGAAGACCTGGAAAGATGGTGCACTGAGAACAACCTCGCTCTCAATGCCAGCAAAACCAAGGAAATCATTATTGACTTTCAGCGGGATATTCCTCATGCCCCCTTACACATTAACAGCACAGAGATGGAACGAGTGGAGAGTGTCAAGCTCCTGGAAGTGGTCATCCACAACTAGTTTTTTTGGACTCTTCATGTGGTCGCACTGGTTACAAAGACCCAACAACATCTCTTCTTCCTCAGGCAACTGTTTTTCTACAACCTCTACCATCAGGGAGAAGATACAAAAGCCTGAACACACACACCAGCCAGTTTCGCAACAGTTTCTACCCTACTGTTGGACTCACAAACTCTTAACATTTGCCTGTAACTGTGTTTTTGCCACTGTTTGCCTATTATTTACTATCTATGCTACTTAACTCTGTGATCTACCTGTATTGCTGGCAAGACAAATCTTTTCACTGTGCCTCGGTACACGTGACAAAAAACTCGATTCAGTTCAGAGGAAGTGGTGAATGCAGGTACAATTACAACATTTAAAAGACATTTGGATAAGTACATGAATAGGAAACATTTGGAGGAATATGCACTAAATGCAGGCAAGTGGGACTAGATTAGTTTGGTGACATGGTCGTCATAGACTTGTTGGACCGAAGGGTCTATTTTCTATGCTGTATGACTCTATGACAATAAATGCGCTTTGCCATTTACATTACCTGATTTTACCTCATAGCTCACCATAGCCCATGTCACCCAGTCCCCTATGGGATTTCACCCATTGTTCAAGAAGACAGCTCACCACCACTTTCTCAAGGGCAACTAGAGACAAGCCATAAATGTTGGTCCAACCAGCAACATTCCCATCCCATGAATGAATTTAAAAGAAGAGCTATAAGGATATGCATAGAGAGGAGTATACACCTGTGACATCAACCAAATGCCACATCAGGAATCTGCTTTGCATGTTATTTTTTCTCATATCTACATGTAGAAGATGAGTCAGGCACTGACACTGAAACTACAAGCTGCCATCTATTTATCTGATTTAAAAAGGCATAGGCTGATAGTGATAATCATCTGTAAATTAGTTAGAAGATAATTGCCTTGAATATATGCTGATTATTGTTGCAGGACACTGAACTAGCATTGCAAGATGGGAGTGAGTCATCAACACTCTATAAAAACAGACACGTTTACAAGCTGTATACAGCGAGGAAATCATGAAGATGTATCTACGCTTGTGTGCTACGTAGTCCAAATATGAAATTAAGAATTTGACTGATGTGGGATTTTGTTCATTTTATTCAGCCTTCTGCAGCTGGTAATATGTCTTTTCTCTCCAAACTAAGAGAGTGTAACATTCCATTATGTTAGGTATGTAAATAGATAATGAATTGATGAAGCAAGTATGTCAGGTTAGACAGACATGGTAGGAATTGTAGTGTGCTGTGATATAATATGTGGGAATCCTTGAATTATACTACAGCCTTTAGCAATCATGTTTGTAGCAAGTATCTGCAGTTTGCACAAGTTTGGCTCAGAGTTGTTGACCTGAGGCTGCAGACATTATGGGGCATCTGGGAGTGGAGAGTTAGTTGGAAGCTTTACTCTAAGATATAGTGTTAACCCCTGACTTAACCAGAAACAAAGTGGGAGACCAACGAAAAGACAAAGAAATGAAACATCCTTTACTGAGAGTGAAAAGAATAGAGGAGGTAAAAGAAATGTTCATGTAACAATTATGAAACATCACAAATTAATTGACCAAATAAAAGCTCTGAACTTCATAAAGGAAGATTCACCAAGCAATTAACGGGTAATGTAAAATTAATTTCTTGGATATCTAAATTTTTGAGGATTGGGCAATTATTACATTTACATTTCAGGTGTTGTGAAAATAAATATTTAATCTTTTTTTAATTAAATTCCTTTTTTAAATTCACAGTCCTCACAAGGGTTAAAACAGCCACTTTCGAAACTACATTTTATTTCCATCTGCTCAGAGATAAGAAATGTGAGGAGGAATATTCCATACTTTTCCCTGTCCATAATACAGGAGATGAGTTCAATTAGCAGCCTTTGTACTGACATATGAAGAAATGTTAACCTTTAAATAGAATATGCTGTCATAAATACAGGCTTAACATTTACAGAGAACTAACTTATAAAGCACACCCTTATCTAACCCCAGCACACAATGATGCTGAACAGGACCTTTCAATCCAGTTTGGATGATTAATATCATTGACATCTTCAGCACTTTCTTAATATTACATTGTGTTTTCAGAGCAATGTTCTCACGCGTGGAAAATCCCAGAAGTTATTGATCTTTTGACAGATCTTTTTACACTTTGGACTGTGTGCTTTGAACTGTTCAGGAGTTCAAGTCTAGACTAATGCAGATGACAAGATAAATTAATTTCTGACAGGTTTATTCAATTTCTAATTATTGCATGGAGTCTGCATGAAGAAACATGAATATTAATGGATGTACCACCTATCATTGGGCAAAATCTTTGCTTCTAAGACAGAATGTGGAGACAGGCCTAAAAGCAGGAAGTACTTCTACTCAGATAATAGGTTTTCTCATGTGATAATGTTCTTCTCAACACATTGTATAGTCATGCACAGATAAAATAGCACATTTTATGGCTAGTCAGGAATTTCTGCTCTCCACTGGGACCTTCTGTGTTCCAATTTACATATAGTGGGCTAAAACCTGGAAAGGGTGGATTGTTTTGTGAGGAAAGGTTAAATAGACTTGGCTTGTATACTCTGGAGTTTGGGAGAGTAAGAGGTCTTGACAGGATGGAAGTGGAAATGATGCTTCCCCATATGGGAGAATCTAATTCCGGGGGGTGAGTCCCCCATTCACGACTGAGGAGAACCCTTTTGAGGGTTATGAGTCTTTGGAATTGCTTCCATTGTCTTTTCAGAAAGAGAAAGTTTGAATACTTTTAAGGCGGAGGCAGATACATCCTCAGTAAACAGGGGATGAATGTTAATTATAGGTAGGTGGGAAATGTGGAGTTGAGGTTGCAATCAGACCAGCGATGATCTTATTAAATAGTACAGCAGGCTTAATGGGGCCAAATGGCCTAGTCCAGATCCAAACTTGTATTTTGTGGATCATTGTTGACAATCAGCTAGCATCAATCAACCTCTGCTCAGCAGCCATTTCTATCCTGGAGATATAGGGAACCAGTGCAAAAAGCAGCTCCACAATTCAGAGATACTTCCCTGTTTGTTGTCTTGAACACTGCTCAGGAAAGTAAGTAAATTACTCTCACTTGTGAAGATAGCAAGAGGCCATCCCACATGATGAAGTCAGTCTGGACAGAAGTAGCTACAAGGTCAGTACTTCTAAGCAGCTCAAGAGAACTTGGCTCCAGTGACTCAAGGAGGATGAATGTTCTGCAGCACCCTGCTAGGGTATGTACCGCAATCTACTCAATGCTTCATGTCCTATGAGTGTGAATTAGTATAATGATGTAGTCACGAGAGAAGACTGCCACACAAGATTTGTTGCTAGGTATCTTCATAAGATATCTCTCACGCAATTCATGGCAGTCTCTTTTGCAGCCACCACTTGCACTCATTGGTACTGTCCTTCCCAGACCTGAAAGGGTTTACCATTAAAATATAAAAGGATCCACACACTCAGCAGCTCATGCGCCATTGTAAGTCAGCTCACTGACTGTTGACCAAAACTGAGGAAACAAGCACAGGTTCTGACCAAACTCTCACATGGTACAAGGATATGACCCACAAAACATGGGTTTAGATTGAACATCTCACTGATATGACAGGTACATATATCTTCTACGCTTAATGATTTTACTTCAGCTCAAGATCTTTGATGACACTGAACCATCTTTCAGGACTTTTTAACTTTTAGTTCCTCCTATTTTATATCAATGTCAGAAATGCACACAGACATAGCTGTAGGGATTGATATTTGTATCTGTGTCCAGCAATACAGGTACGCTGCCTGTCTCTCAAACTAGGGTGCCTAGCTGAAGGTTTGTGACCCCCTTTTGAGGAACCGGCTGCTGAACTGATCGGAGATAAAGGCGAACATGTCTGTGCTGAAGGGTAGATTGAATACTTACCTGGTGATAAAGACTCCTCGAAGTTACTCCCAGATGCTGCACATCCAGCAGCAATGTCTAATGAAATCTTTTCAGAGGAGAATGCTCACTGCACAATAAGTTTTATTTCTCTATACAACTTCTCAACTCCATTCCCAAACTAAGGCCAATAGAGAAAGGGCCACAGCTTCTGGGACCATCTCGATCAACAACTACAGTATACCTGTGAGGAAGAACATTCGCAATCTCTCAAAGAGTGTGCCATAAAGATCATTCTCCCCTCTTACCACCAACACAAAGATACTCATTTCAGTGAGGAATCTATCTGGAGCAGGTTTAGTGTCACATTCTTGTGATTACAGCATTGACATGGTAGGAAGGAACTGATAGGCCATGAGAATATAACAATGAAGAGCAGGAGTAGACCTATTCTGCCCTCAAGCCTGCTCCACCATTTAATACAATAATGGCTGATCATCCCTCTGCCTCAGCTCCACTTTCCTGCCCTCTCTCCATAACCCTTTAACCCACTGCTAATTAAAAATCTATTTATCTCCTCCTTGTATTTATTCAGTGTTCCTGTGTCCAAGGCTTTCTGGAGTCATGAATTTCACAGGTTCATGACTCTTTGAGAGAAGGAATTCCTTCTGATCTCTGTTATAAATTCCTTCTCACCCCTTATCCTAAAACTATGACTTCTCCTTTTAGACTTCCCAATGAGTGGAAACATCTTCTGTATGTTTACATTGACAATCCTCTTTAGCATCTTATATATCTCAGTTAGCACTCCTCTGATCATTCTAAACTCCAGTGTTATAGACCTAAACTGCTCAATAAGACAAGCCTTTCATCTCTGGAATTAATCTAGTGCCTCCATGACTCTTGATAACTCAAGAACTGCCGGAGAATTGACCACTGCAGAGTTCAATGCAAATCCTGAACCTCTGGATATGGCGGTTAATGAGCCAGTAGAGATACAGAGCAAGCAGGGGAATGCCTAGCAGAGGTGCCAGAGACCACATATAGGCTGTCCAAATTCTGTCTGACACTGTAACTGGCACATGAGCACATGAATGCTTCTGCAGAGAGCCAGTTCAAAGAGAACAGTTGGTATCTGTCAATATTCACTCAGGCCTTTACTCAATCACTTAAGCCATTAATGCATTCAATCACTGGTGCACTGAGAGGGACTTGAGTGGCTTCGTCCTTCCTCCAGGTTCTTAATTTCTGTCTCGATCCCCTTAGCCAAGTCTGTGTTGCATGGGAAAAGATTTTAGGACCTTCCCATTTCTACTTGTATTCTCCATGAGGCCTTTTTAAAATGATTGGAGAAAAATGAAAACAAAAATAACTGGATGCTGCAAATCAGAAACAAAAACAGAAACTGCGGGAGAAGCTCAGCAGGTCAGGTAGCACCTGTAGACCAAAATCAGATTTAACATTTCATGTCTGGTGACCCTTACTCAGAACTGAGGAATTGAAGGAATTGGTAGTTTTCAACTTTTCCCTCCATTTGTTCACCATTTATCCTCCCCATCGAAGTAACTTTCCCGATATTTCTGTAGATCAGCTTCTCTTTTCATGAGATATTCCCTAAGTTCTTCTTTAAATTCTCTCCGTGACTGTCTGCCCTTTCATTTTCTCCTTCTAGTCCTTCTTCTTACAATCCTATGCTCTGCCTTATCCATATACAATTATTTATTCAGTTTGCCTGCTATTTCTCCCTCCTCAGGACAACTAATCCTCCCATTGTCTTCCCCACCATTAATATGCAGCTCCCACCCTTCCTTGATTTTCCCTTGCCCCCTTATTGTGACTCTCTTCTCTGTGTCCCAGTTTGTTCACTCAATTGCCTCTAGCAACCATTCCCATTGAATTGCAATCCCATCCAACCAGCCCACCTCTCTGTCAACTTTTGTATTTGAGCCAACTTTTCATTTCAGATGCCTTTTCAGTTGAGTACTGTGTGTCTGCGGTGGTCAAGTTTGCTGGCATCAGCTAGTGGTGCCTGGTTGGGCAACCTAGTGGACCCAGTTAACCTTCATTGTAAGCATTTAACTACAATGTCTGTTATGTCTCACAGTCAATATACCTTTAAGAGACATGCTGATAATAACATCATTATCTCATTGCATTTGACCTGCGGGTATAAGGATCTCATACTCCACTTTAACCTAAAATCACTTGAAGCATGGTACTCCACTACAGGCATGTTCCTGTTTAGTATCTTAATAGTTTAATAGCAGCCCAGGTAATTGTATGCTTGAGAATGTAAGATTTGTATATAATAGGTAGCTATAATACACATCGGTTGGACCATTCAATACCACAATATCCGCGCCCAATTTCTTGTATTATGGGAGGTAACATAAGCAATGACAGGAGGAGGGAAAATATTTTGTTTCAGGCAAAATGACAGGGAGATCACAAATGACAGACTTCTCGTGAGCTGGTTGTCCTGGTCAGGATTGACCATTCACACTCTAAGCAATGCAATGGCTAGGCTATGCAGGAGACCAGTACTGATGACTTTGTATTCTGGTTTGGAGGAAAAAGTCTCTCCCTCCAGATACACACATTATTATATGGAGTCAGGAATGAGGACACACCTAGTCACCATTTTTATCTAACAAGATTACATCCATGAATGCACTTCCATTAGATGGGGGTAATAATGAATATTCATGGTTATTAATGAATGCAAAAGAGATTCCCAACCACTTGAACCAGCTGAAATGTCCTGGGAACTTAAGAAACAAAGTTGTTACATTGCCCATTGGGGAAATGAATGTTTGCCTCCTTCCCCCATCTACCCTTCTAAATGTTTCGGATGGGCCTGAAGATTCCACCCTTTGACATTCCTGTTTTTCATCTTGTGTCATATTTTGCAATGCATCTCATACAGTAAAGTAAATTTATTACTATTCTATTATTGCTTGACATATAGTGCAATCATATAACAATTAAACAACTTCCAACAAAAACAAACTCACTATATTTAGTTATATATAAATAGCAGAATGGGAATACATTTTGAGACATTAACAGACCTCGAGGTAACAGTCATTGGTAAATTGCCCAAATTGTGTTTATGATATTACCACAATGTATTTGATGTATTATGACTTTATCCCAGCTTCTATTTATACAGATGCAAAGGACTGAATAGGCTCTTTCTATGCCATAACCTTTTGTATAGTTTGGCAAATAGATTAGGAGCAAACTAACCTGATGCCTGTACTCCAAAAGTTAACAATTTACACAGTTATCTATAGTTTCATTAGTCTTATTCTAATCCTATGCAAAATACGTGTATACTATCATGACAATGAACCATAATCCCTAATTATGAATATATTGAACTTTTAAGTATAAGATATGTTTGTTTTTTTTAAAAGAAAGGATATCCAGTTAAAAGATATCTGAGAATTATAAATTCAGTGGCTGTCTGAAGAATCCCTGTGTGGATTATGCTAAGTGTCAGGTGGAACCATTGAATGTCACACCTGAAGTGTGTCAAAGGAAGATTGCAGAAATAATATGATTTGAAAGCCAGGCAGTTCAGAATGAAAGACATGTTTGTTTTTGACTTTTTCAGGAATACATAAGAAAGGGTTCAACCACTAACTATAACTCACGGTCCCTGTGTACGACAGTGCTGGTGTTCAGATATGCTAGCTTTGGGGTTCATTTTCCATTTGCTAAAGTATGCTGTAAAGGATCACAACTGAGAACTTCCACTAGCAACCTGTGTATGTGCAGGTGATAAGACATGAAGTCTGTCTGTTTGATTGAAAAAAAATACATCAGTAAAGCCATTGGTGGCAAAACCTAAACAAACTCCATTCAGCCAACTGCAAATCCAAGAATCTTTAGACAATTACTCAACCGTCAAAGTCACTAAGCCCAGGAATACCATCTTAATGGCTGCAATGTTTCAAAATCTATTTATCTCAGACAAGTCAAAGACTAATTTACACTATTTTCTTCTACTAGCATGTACCTTTTGGACTCACCACTCAATTTATAATCTCTGAGTATGTACGCTGTGTTACTATCCTTGCACATGAGTTAGTAGCTAATAAACTCATTCTTCCTTTATTACCATTGGTGCAGCGGGGAGGTGTGCCGGGAAAGTGAGTAGGTAGTGTAGAGGGCATGCAGGTTTAGAGGTGCCAGGGTTTGGGGGAAGAGGTGACAGCAGGAGAGGGGAGATGATGCAGGGAATAATGGGAATGATAGAGCATGAGCCTTGATATGAGGTGGGTACAGTAGCAGAGATAGACTGAGAGTAAGGTATCAGAGACAAGATGGTCGCACTTAAACTGGCAAGTGGAGACAGACGTTGACCTTCTTCCTACAGTGCGGGGCATTTCTCCAGAGGGGAAAAAACTGCTTTAACCTGGGTAGTTACCTTGAACTAGGCTGGCATACTCTGGTGACCTCACTCCATTGCTGATCTTAGGAATGGAGTGTGTCCCACCTTGGTATCACTCCATTCAGAATGACCTTCAGACCCTGTCCTTAAGGCCATACTTCAGGTTCCCCCTGTCTGTCATATCCAGGCAATTGTCAGGAAGCAGGCAGGGCAGCCTCACCCTGATAGTGTTTGTCTGGCTACACATTGGGCTTTTGATGGTACTGCTGTAAGGGAGGTCAGACTTTTGCCAAATATCTGGATTAGAGTGGTGCTGGGAAAGCACAGGAGGTCAGGCAGCATCCAAGGAGCAGGAAAATCAATGAACGTCGATTTTCCTGCTCCTTGGATGCTGCCTGACCTGCTGTGCTGGATCTTACCACCGTCGTCAGCTGGGCAGGACTCCAGGGGTACTTTTGTCGCCACTAGGAGGATTGTACTTGACATCCTACGAAATAAGGTTAACATCAGGAACGGTGCATCGCACTATGTGCTTTGTTTATGTTTTACTCATTATGGGATCCATTTCACCTCTTTGCATTTTATTTCTTTTGTTTTCTTTCTAGGTTCTGAGTTCAGCATAATACATGTTGGGTTATACTTGTGACTGGTTGCAGGTATTTGTGAACACTGGCATATGTAGTTCTGTGCTTGGGTTATGCTGTGTAGGCAGCCTTAGGATTGGAAATGACAGATTTCAGTGTAAAAAAACTGTAATAATTAAAAATCACACAACACCAGGTTATAGTCCAACAGGTTTAATTGGAAGTACTAACTTTCGGACACTCCAAAAGCTAGTGTGCTTCCAATTAAACGTGTTGGACTATAACCTGGTGATGTGTGATTTTTTAACTTTGTACACCCCAGTCCAACACTGGCATCTCCAAATCAGGTAATAATTAAAATAGCACCACCTACTGGCAATGATGAAAAGAACTTTGTTTTTCAGGAAAAGATCAATGTTTTGGAATACCTCAATGAGCGTTGGGCAGAATAAACCTAATTGATTGATGTCTGTTTTATTCTTGAATTAACTATTCCTTTATGGATGAGATAAAGTCTTTGGATGACAGCTTGCTTGACATTTCGAAATGTTCTCAAATTAATGCATAAGGAAGCGTCCAAGCTTTGGAAAGCACACAGCTGGGATAAGATTAACAATTTTAAATCACAGCCTCATAACACTTGTGACGACAACATAAAGGAATATTGTATTGACAGATTCTGGTCTTATGTCCAGCTACAGTTTCCTAATTCAGAAGGGATTGAGAGTTTAATGATCTGAACCACCTGTACCATAGTCTTCACAACAAGGAAGATTTTCATTGTTTGATTTTAGAAAGAGCCTAATGTTTCAAAAAAAAGTTCCTCAGAACATTGCAAAATACCTGTCAATCGATTAGCTACTTTATAACCGCATTCCATTTTGTCCTGCAGACAATTTGAAAGATAAAAGGTCACTCAACCAGAAAGAGAGATGAATGCCCAATTATTTCCATAATCGATTGCAGGAAAACTGTGGAATATTTGCCTTGGATAACACAATGGAATATTTCCACCCTACAGAAAGTTACATTTCTAAACATAACCATTTTGAGATGAAACAGCATGAGAGAGGAAGAGGGAGTCCTCTGCAAATCACAGGATAGGCGGAGAGCTTCATTAAACACTGAGAGTGTGATGGAGGGAGTTCATCAACAACACAAAGGTGATGAAAAGGGTTCATCAAAGAAAGCGATGGAAAAAGCTTGTTAAAGAGTATGATGCACGGAGTTTATTAATGAACGTGATAGGAAGAGTTCATTAAACTAAGTGAGAGTGATGCATTTAAGTAGATTGAATAGTGCAAGAGTGAAGAGATGATTTGAAAGCAATGGAAAATCAATTCATCAAATGATGTGAAAGTGATAGAGAGAGTTCACTAAAGAGTGCGAGAGTGATGGAGAGAGTTCATTAAGCAGTGTGAAAGCAATGCAGAGAGACCATTAACCAGTGGCAGGGCCATGGTGGCAGTGCTCATTAGCTAACACCAGCTTTGCGGCTGAGGCTGAGTCTCAGTCTAAAGTGCATAAGAAAAACATGTAAACAGATTGGCTTGACAGAGAAACAGGCAAGTGATTGGTAGTTAGGTATTTTGCTTATTTATCTTTCTGGGCAACTTAATTTAATTTTAATTTTAAGGTTTTATTTGTGTTCTGAAATTTCTAGCCATAGCAAAAGTATTGGCGGCTATAAAATCATTAATTCAAAACGAATTAATTAGCACATGATAATGAATGCAGGGTAGTGGATGTGCTGTGAGTGCAAGATGAGCAATGTTCTGGATGCCAGTCTGATCCAGGGCAAACTTTTCTGCAGTAATGTTTATGGCTTGGGGAGTTTGAGCTTACAATCAGTGAGCTGTAGCTGTAAGTTACCTGAACACTTCATTCCAAAAGGTGGCTGCACCCCTTAGAACTGGCTCTTTGGAATTGGTTTGTAGTCATGAAAAAGATGGTTTGACTGCGAGTGAGGCAAGTAAAGTGATTGAGAAGTTAGAAGTGGGGGAACCTTTACAATTGTTCAGCAGTTTTGGGTTGTTAGGGGTTGCATGGATGAGAGCTGGCGCTGCAGTGTGCCTGAGTGAACTGGCTATTTCAGCACATTACAGGACGTCATTCCAGTAGGTTGCATTAATAGGAATATAATGGCAATAGATCACAGAATAGTCAGGAGGATAATTATGATTCTCCACAGCCAAAAGCAAGATGGCTGTGTTGCCTGCCAGATGCCAGGGCGAAAGGTATCAACTCTGGGCTAGAAATGGACTTGCAGTGGGATGACGAAAATCCAATGATCATATGTCACAAAGGTACTAATGACATAAGTAGAAACTGTTCCTGGCAAGAAATTATGAGCAGGTAGAGGTTCATTAAAATAAACAGAGCCCCAGGCGTAGTAATCTCTGCATTATTATCCAAACTATGAGCAAATTAGCATTGGACAAATAAAATTAGTGCATCGAATCCATGGCTCAGATATTGGTGAGGGAGAAACGAGTTTCAATTCCAGGCAAATTGATACCAGTAGCATCCAAGGAGCAGGAGAATCGACGTTTCGGGCACGAGCCCCTCTTCAGGAATTGTCAGTCGGTTCTGTAAGCAGGTGCTGAGGAAGGAGATGTGGCTGGTAGCGAGTCTGTTTGAGAACGTGGCTGAAGAGCTTCTGGGCAGAAGAGATTACCTGGGTGTGCAGTGAGAGAGGGACTCACTGAAATCCTTGTAGAGGGAGAAAGACAGCTTCTTCAAGGAAGGCATCCTTGCAAGAGGATTCGCAGTAGGTTAAAATCTTCTAGGAGAAAGTGAGGACTGCAGATGCTGGAGATCAGAGCTGAAAATGTGTTGCTGGAAAAGCACAGCAGGTCAGGCAGCATCCAAGGAGCAGGAGAATCGACGTTTCGGGCATGAGCCTGAAATGCTCCTGAAGAAGGGCTCAAGACCGAAACGTCGATTCTCCTGCTCCTTGGATGCTGCCTGACCTGCTGCTCTTTTCCAGCAACACATTTTCAGCTCTGATCTCCAGCATCTGCAGTCCTCACTTTCTCCTAAATTGATACCAGTACTCAGGAAATGGGTTCCATACTGTTGGGATAAGCTTCACTTGTACTGTTGGGATAGACTTCACTATACTGTTGGGATAATCTTCACCCATACTCTTGGGATAGTCTTCACCCATACTGTTGGGATAGTATTCACCCGTATTGTTGGGATAGTCCTCACCCATACAGTTGAGATAGTCTTCACCCATACTGTTGGGATAATCTTCACCCATATTGTTGGGATAATCTTCACCCGTACTATTGGCATAGTCTTCACCCATACTGTTGGGATAGTCTTCACCCGTACTGTTGGGATAATCTTCACCCATACCGTTGGGATAGTCTTCACCCGTACTGTTGGGATAATCTTCACCCGTACAGTTGGGATAGTCTTCACCCATACTGTTGGGATAATCTTCACCCATACTGTTGGGATAGTCTTCACCCATATTGTTGGGACAGTCTTCACCGATACTGTTGGGATAATCTTCACCCATAGTGTTGCGATAATCATCTCCCGTACAGTATCTTCACCCATATTGTTGGGATAATCTTCACCCGTACTATTGGCATAGTCTTCACCCATACTGTAGGGATAATCTTCACCCGTACTGTTGGGGTAGTCTTCACCCATACTGTTGGGATAATCTTCACCCGTACTGTTGGCATAGTCTTCACCCATATTGTTGGGACAGTCTTCACCGATACTGTTGGGATAATCTTCACCCATAGTGTTGCGATAATCGTCTCCCGTACAGTATCTTCACCGATATTGTTGGGATAATCTTCACCCGTACTATTGGCATAGTCTTCACCCATACTGTTGGGGTAATCTTCACCCATACTGTTTGGGTAGTCTTCTCCGGTACTGTTGGGATAATCTTCACCCAAACTGTTGGGATTCTCTTCACCCGTACTGTTGGGATACTCTTCACATGTACTGTTGGGTTAATCTTCACTCGTACTGTTGGGATAGTCATCACCCGTACTGTTGGGATAGTCTTCACCAATACTGTGGGATAGTCTTCACCCGTATTGTTGGGATAATCTTCACCCATACTGTTGAGATAATCTTCACCCGTACTGTTGGGATAATCTTCACCCGTATTGTTGGCATAGTCTTCACCCATACTGTTGAGATAGTCTTCACCCATAGTGTTGGGATAGTCTTCACTCTTACTGTTGGGATAGTCTTCAGGCTTACTGTTGGGAAGTCTTCACCCGTACTGTTGGAATAATCTTCACCCATACTGTGGGGATCGTCTTCATCCGTACTGTTGGGATAGTCTTTACCCATATTGTTGGGATAGTCTTCACCCATATTGTTGGGCTAGTCTTCACCCCTACTGTTGGGATAATCTTCACCCATACTCTTGGGATAATCTTCACCCGTACTGTTGGGATAATCTTCACCTGTACTGTTGGGATAATCTTCACCCGTACTGTTGGGATACCCTTCACCCAGACTGTTGGGACACCCTTCACCCATACTGTTGGGATAGTCTTCACTCTTACTGTTGAGATAGTCTTCACCCATACTATTGGGATAATCTTCACCCATACTGTTGGGATAGTCTTCACCCATACTGCTGGAATAATCTTCACCCGTACTGTTGGGATAGTCTTCACCCATACTAATGGGATAACCTTCACCCATATTGTTGGGCTAGTCTTCAACCCTACTGTTTGGATAATCTTCACCCATACTCTTGGGATAATTTTCACACGTACTGTTGGGATTGTCTTCACCCGTACTGTTGGGATAATCTTCACCCGTACTGTTGGGATAATCTTCACCCATACTCATGGGATAATCTTCACCCGTACTGTTGGGATAGTCTTCACCCGTACTGTTGAGATAATCTTCACCCGTACAGATGGGATAGTCTCCACGCATACTGTTGGGATAGTCTTCACCCATCCTGTTGGGATATTCTTCACCCATACTGTTGGGATAGTCTTCACCGTACTTTTGATATAGTCCTCACCCTTACTGTTGGGATAGTCTTCACCCATACTGTTGGGATAATCTTCACCCATACTGTTGGGATAGTCGTCACCCATACTGTGGGATAGTCTTCACCCGTACTGTTGGGATAGTCTTCACTCATACTGTTGAGAAAATTTTCACCCGTACTGTTGGGATAATCTTCACCTGTACTGTTGGGATAGTCTTCACCCATAATGTTGGGATAGTTTTCACCTGTACAGTTGGGATAGTCTTCACCTGTACTGTTTGTATAGTCTTCACCCCTACTGTTGGGATAATCTTCACCCGTACTGTTGGGATCGTCTTCACCCATATTGTTGGGATAGTCTTCACCCCTACTGTTGGGATAATCTTCACCCGTATTGTTGGGATAGTCTTCACCCATAGTGTTGGGATAGTCTTCACCCGTACTGTTGGGATAGTCTTCACCCATACTGTTGGGATTGTCTTCACCCATACTGTTGGGATAGTCTTCACCTGTACTGTTGGGATAGTCTTCACCTGTACTGTTGGGATAGTCTTCACCCGTACTGTTGAGATAATCTTCACCCATACTGTTGGGATAGTCTTCACCCGAACTGTTGGGATAATCTTCACCCATACTCTTGGGATAGTCTTCACCCGAACTGTTGGGATAATCTTCACCCATACTCTTTGGATAGTCTTCACCCATATTGTTGGGATAATCTTCACCGGTACTATTGGGATAGTATTCACCCATATTGTTGGGATAGTCTTCACCCATACTTTTGGGCTAGTCTTTACCCCTACTGTTGGGATAGTCTTCACCCATACTGTGCATGGGACTTGTCTTCTTGTGAGCCATACAACTATAGAGGGCTTTAAACTAAATACTGTGAGTGAGGGACCAAGCTTAGGAAGATACTATAAATGAAATCTAAAAAATAAAGCATTAGAACAAGGAAATAATAAGTGAAATTGTGCTTGGAACATGATAAGAAGGGGCAGTGTGTATTAGTATAAGAGAGAAACAGTAAATTGGAAATCACAATCGATATCACAAGATCAGACGAATAATAAAAAGACAGAAATATAGGCTTTGTATTTGAATGCTGTAGCATTTGTAGCAAAATTAATGTATTGGCAGCGCAAATAGAAATAAATATGTATTTGAGGTAGATATAATATTCAAAAGTATAGGACATTTAGGAATGACAGAAACCGAAGAAACAATGGAATTAATGGTGATGGTAGTACAATAAAGAGAGATGACCTTAATTCTGAGGATCCGGATATAGAACCAGTTTGGATAGAGATAAGAAATAGTAAAAGGAAAAAGTCATTTGTTGGAGTGGTTTATTGGATCCCAATAGCAACTACACTATAGAGCAGTGTATCTGGGTAAAAATAATAGAGGGTGGACGGAAAAGTACACCAGTAAATATTGGTGATTATAATCGACATATCAATTGGATGAAATACATAGACAAGGATAGCCTGAATGAATTCATAGTGTTTTGGGGACAATTTCTTAGAGTAGTATGTTCTCAAGCAAACCAAAGGTAGATTATATTAGACCTGGTAATGAGCAGTAAGACAGTTGGAAAGAAATGGCCTTGTGTTGTTCTCACAGCACAAGTAATCCAGAGCCTGAGGTAGTGTTCTGGGGACTGAGTTTCTTATTCCAATACAGTAAAACATGAATTTAATAAAAATTTCAAAATAAAAGTCTAATGATGACCACGTCGACTTATGGTAAACAATTGTTGACTGTTATAAAAACCCACCTGGTCACTAATGTCCTTTAGGAAAGGAAAATTACCATCCTTCTCTGACATATCATATTTATGGAATATATAATGTCCAAGACAACATTTTCACCTTTGGTATGTTTTGCCTCAACTGATATGGTGATAGAGTGTTAAAGAGTCAAAAGTTCTCGACATTGATACCAACCCCCATGAAGTCTCATAGCAACATGTCAAACATCAGCAAGGAAGCCTTCTGTTAATTATTACCAGACTGAGTCTGCATCAAGTGTAAGGGAACCACCAAGAAGCAAAATATGTTTGATCTCTTTATCAAATTGCCTGCCACTGGCACATTTGTCGACAACAATGTTAGCAAGAGTGACCAATGCACAGAGACAAAGTCCCAACTTCACACTGAGAATGCCTTCCATCATTTTGTGTGACACGATCGCCAAGCTAAACAAGATAGACTTTGAAAGGCCTAGCAACTCAAGATTGGGCAGATATGAACTATTCGAAGCCATCAGCAGCAGCTGAGGTGTAATCCAACAAAATCTGTATATCCACCTCAACCATTACCATCAAACCAAGGGATCAAAAAACAAAGAACTAAGAAACTTTTAAAGAAAAATCAACCCTTGTTCAACAGAGATTGCAAGAGGGCATGCCAGGAGCAGCACAGGCATACCTAAAAATGCGGTATCAACCTGGTGAAGCTACCAAACAGGACAACTTGTATGCTAACTGGATAAGCAGCAAGTGATAGACAGAGCTAAGCAATCCCACAACAAATCAGATCTCAGCCCAGCAATCCTGCCACATCAGTCGTGAATGGTGGTGGACAATTAAACAACTCACTGGAGGAAGAGGCTCCACAAATATCCCTATCTTCAATAATGCAGGAGCCGAGCACATCAGTGCAAAAGATAAGGCTGAATCATTGTCAGTGACCTTCAAACAGAAGTGCTGAATGGATTCTCAGAATCACACATGCCAATTTGTTTCACTCCATGTGATATCGAGAAATGGTTGGGAAGCATTGACTATTGCATAGGCTGTGACAACACTTGAGCAATAGTACTGAAGCCATGCTATTTCCCTAGCCAAGCTGTTCCAGTACAGTTACACACTGGCATCTACTGACAATGTGGAAAATTGTTTTGGTATGACATTAAAAAAACAAGACAAATCCAACCTAGCAATTTCCTGCCCTATCAGTCTCCTGTCAGTAAAGTGATGGCAGGTGTCATCAAGCAGCCCCTGCTCAAAATAATCTACTCAGTGACGCCCAGTTTGGGTTCTACCAGGGCCACTCAGCTCCTGACTTCATTCAGCCTTGGTTCAATCATAGATAAAAAAGCTGAATTCCAGAGGTGAGGTAAAAGTGACTGCCCCGACAGCAGGGATACTTTTGATACAGTGTGGCAAAAAGGAGCCCAAGCAAAACTGGAGTCAATGGGAATCGGGGGAAACTGTCTGGTTGGAGTCATGCCTGGCACATAGGAAGATTGTTGAGTAATCTTCTGGGCTCAACCATCTTCAGCTGCTTCATTGATGACCCTTCCTCCATAAGCCTTCTTCATTTCTTTTTTCTGCGGCAGTTGGAGTGGGAGGAGCAACAGTGAGGACCAGACGCCCGACAGGAAAGTAAATTATAAAAGATATAAAAGCTTACCTCGTGTATAGGCAGAGCGGACAATGAGCAGGAGCAGACATAGGACTGTTGGGTGAGTGAGGTTTTATGTTTGGGTGGTTGCTTTACCCGAAACACAAACGGTAGTGTCTCCCACCGTCCTCCTCCTTGAACCAAGAAAAAGGTTTTGTGCACCAATTGATAAGGTGACTGGTTTCTTTTTTTCAGTTTTTCAGTAGTCTCTTTGGGAATTTAGAAGAGTGGGAATGGAGGTTAGGGCAGTTGAATGTTCCTCCGGCAGAATAGGGGAGGTAAGCATCACCAGTAGAGTCCCTGCTGACTGTATCTGTGGGAAGTGCACCCAACTCCAGCTCCTTAAAAACCTCATTAGGGAACCGGAGCTGGATGAACTTCAGACCATTTGGGAGGTGGAGAGGCTTATTGAGAGGGGTTACAGGAAGATAGTCACACCTCAGTTAAAAGAAGAAGTAGATGATTACCGTCAGGAGACAGAAGGGAACTGGCAGGCAGTGCAGGGATCCTCTGTGGCCATTCCCCTGAACAACACATATACCATTTTGGATACTGTTGGGGGGGGGAAAACTTACCAGGGATAAGCCATGGGGTACAGATCTCTGGCACAGAGTCTGTCCCTGTTGCTTGGAAGGGAAGGGTGAAGAGGAGCAGAGCATTAGTCATTGGCGACTCCATAGTTAGGGGGATAGATAGGAGGTTCTGTGGGAATGAAAGAGACTCACAGTTGGTATGTAGCCTCCCAGGTGCCAGGGTTCGTTACCTCTCTGATCGTGTTTTCAGGATCCTTGAAGGAGAGGGGGAGCAGCTCCAAGTCGTGATCCACATAGGCACCAACGATATAGGTAGGAAAACACATGGGGATTTAAGGCAGAAATTCAGGGAGCTAGGCTGGAAGCTTAGAGCTAGAGTTGTTATCTCTGGTTTGTTGCCCTTGACTCATGCTAGCAAGGTGAGGAATAGGGAGCGAGAGGAGTTGAACACGTGGCTACAGGGATGGTGCAGGAGGGAGGGTTTTGGATTCCTGGATAATTGGGGCGTTTTCTGGGGTAGATGGGACCACTACAAACAGGTCTTCACCTGAACCAGAGTGGTATCAATAATATGGGGGGGGAGATTTGTAAATGCTCTTCAGGTGGGTTTAAACAAATTCAGCAGGGGAATAGGAACCGAAATTGTAGTTCAAGTATACAGGAAGGTGAGAGTAGTGAAGTCAGAACTAAGATTTTAAGACCACAAGAAGGCACCGACAAGCAAGAAGTTGGTTTAAAGTGTGTGTACTTCAACGCCAGGAGTATCTGGAATAAGATGGGTGAACTTGCAGTATGGGTTGGTACCTGGCACTTCGATGTTGTGGCCATTTCGGAGACATGGCTAGAGGAGGGACAGGAATGATTGTTGCAGGTTCTATGATTTGGATATTTCAGTAAGAACAGAGAAAATGGTAAAAGAGGAGGTGATGTGGCACTGTTGGTCAAGGATAGTATTATGGTTGTAGAAAGGACGTTTGAGGACTCATCTACTGAGGTAGTATAGACTGAGATTAGAAACAAGAAAAGAGAGGTTACCCTATTGGCCTCCAAAAAGTTCCAGAGATGTCGAGGATAGGATAGCAAAGATAATCCTCGATAGGAGTGAGAATGACAGGGTCTTTAACTTTCCAAATATTGACTGGGAATACTGTAGTTTGAGTACTTTAGATGGGTCAGTTTTTGTCCAATGTGTGTAGGCCACATTAGATTTGGTACTGGGTAATGAACCTGGTCAGTTGCTGGATTTGGAGGTAGGTGAGCACTTGGCTGATAGTGACCACAATTTGGTTATGTTTCCTTTAGTGATGGAAAGGGATAGATATATACCACAGGGCAAGAGTTATAGCTGGGGGTAAGACCCAGCTACTGCGGGTCCTTGAAAAGTATGTACCGGTCAGGCAAGGAGGAAGTTGTTGAGCGCGGGAGTTGAATCTCTTGCCAAGAGGAAGAAGAAAACTTATTTTTTAGATTAGATTCCCTACAGTAGGGAAACAGGCCCCTCAGCCCAACAAGTCCACACCGACCCTCCGATGGGTAACCCACCCAGACCCATCCCCCTACATTTTTATCCCTGACTAATGCACCTAACACTGTGGTCAATTTAGCGTGGCCAATTCACCTGACCTGCACATCTTTAGATTATGGGATGAAACCAGAGCACCTGAAGGAAACCCACACAGATAAGGGGAGAATGTGCAAACTACACACAGACAGTTGCCCACAACTGGAATCAAACCTGGGTCCCTGACGCTGTGAGGCAGCAGTGCTAACCACTGAGCTACTGTGCCACCCTACCCACCATTCTGTCCCACACGTTAAGATGAGATGTGATGGTTCAGTTAGGGCACTTGAGAGTTACAAGTTAGCCAGGAAAGCCCTAAAATGAGAGCTAAGAAGAGCCAGGAGGGGACATGAAAAGTCGTTGGCGGATAGGATCAAGGAAAACTGTAAGGCTTTCTATAGGTATATCAGGAATGATGAGAGTAAGATTAGAACCAATCAAGCATAGTAGTGGGAAGTTGTGTGTGGAGTCAAAGGAGATAGGGAAAGTGCTTAATGAATATTATTTGTCAGTATTTACACTAGAAAAAGACAATATGGTTGAGGGGAATACTGAGATACAGGCTACTAGATTAGATGGGATTGAGGTTCACAAGGAGGAGGAAACTGGAAAGTGTAAAAATAGGTAAGTTCCCTGGGCTGGTTGGGATTTATTCTAAGATTCTCAGGGAAGCCAGGGAGGAGATTGCCAAGCCTTTGGCTTTGATTTTTATGTCGTCATTGTCTACAGGAATAGTGCCAGAAGACTGGAGGATAGCGAATGTTGTTCCCTTGTTCAAGGAGAGTAGAGACAACCTTGGAAATTATAGACCTGTGAGCCTTACTTCAGTTGTGGGTAAAATGTTGGAAAGGTTATAAGAGATAGGATTTATAATCATCTAGAGAGGAATATGTTAATTAGGGATAGTTGACATGGTTTTGTGAAGGATAGGTTGTGCCTCACAAACCTTTATTGAGTTCCTTGAGAAGGTGACCAAACAGGTGAATAAGAATAGAGCAGTTGATATGACATATATGGACTTCAGTAAGGTATTGATAAGATTCCCCACAGTAGGCTATTGCACAAAATATGGAGGCATGGGATTGAGGAGGATTTAGCGGTTTGGATCAGAAATTGGCTAGCTAAAAGAAGACAGAGGGTGGTGGTTGATGGGAAATATTCATTCTGGAGTTCAGTTACTAGTGGGTTACAACAAGGATCTGTTTGGGTCCACTGTTGTTTGTCATTTTTATAAATGACCTGGATGAGGGAATAGAAGGATGGATTGGTATATTTGTGTATGACACTAAGGTCAGTAGAGTTGTGGGTAGTGCTGAAGGATATTGTAGGTTACAGACAGGCATAGATAAGCTACAGAGCTGGGCTGAGTGGTGGCAAATGGAGTTTGATGTGGAAAAGTGTGAGGTGATGCACTTCGGAAGAAGTAACAGGAATGCAGAGTACTGGGCTAATGGTACTGAAGATGAGCAGAGAGATCTCGGTGTCCAAGCACATAGATCCTTGAAAGTTGTCACCCAGGTTGAAAGGGCTATGAAGAAGGCACACGGTGTGTTAGCTTTTATTGGTAGAGGGATTGAGTTTCAGAACCATGAGATCAAGCTGAAGCTGTACAAAACACTGGTGCGGCCACATTTAGAGTATTGCATACAGTTCAGGTCACCGCATTATAGGAAGGTTGTGGAAGCTTTGGAAAGGATGCAGAGGAGATTTACTAGGATGTTGTCTGGTATGGAGGGAAGGTCTTACGAGGAAAGGCTGAGGGACTTTAGGCTGTTTTCATTAGAGAGCTGAAAGCTGAGAGATGACTTAATTGAGACATGTAAGATAATCAGAGGGTTAGATAGATTGGACAGTGAGAGCCTTTTTCCTTGGATGACGATGGCTAGCACGAGGGAACATAGCTTTAAATTGAAGGGTGATAGACATAGGACAGTTGTCAGAGATAGTTTCTTCACTCAAAGAGTAGTAGGTGCATGGAATGCACTGCCTGCGACAGTAGTAGAGTCACCAACTTTAAGGTCATTTAAGTGGTCATTGGATAGGCATATGGACAAGATTGGAATAGTGTAGTTTAGATGGGCTTCATATTGGTTCCACAGGTCAGCACAACATTGAGGGCTGAAGGGTCCATACTGCGCTGTAATGTTTTATGTTCAATGTTGTATAATTGGGTCAGAAATGAGGATGTTCACTGTTGATTACACAATATTAACACCTCCTCAGATAGTGATACAGTCCACATTCAAATGCAACAATGAGGACAGTATCCAGGTTTAAGCTGACGAGTGACAATTGACTTTTGTGCTATACAACTGCCAGTCAGTGACCATCTCCAACACAATAGAATCTATTCTTCATCCCTTGACCTTCAGCAGCATCACCATTACCGATTCCTCCACCATCAGCATTCTGTGGATTATCATTAACTAGAAATTGAACTGGGCCAACATTATAGTCACATTGGCTACAAGAGCAAGTCAGAGGCTTGGAATCCTGCAATGAGTACATCACCTCCTGACTCCCTAAAGCCTGTCAATCATCTTCAAGATGCATGTCAGGAATGTGACGGAATGTTCCCCTCTTGCCTGGATGGGCGTAGCTCCAACAATGTTTAGGCGGCACGGTGGCACAGTGGTTAGCACTGCTGCCTCACAGCGCCGGCGTAGCTCCAACAATGCTCAAGAAGCTTGTCACCACCGAGGACAAAGCAACCTACTTGGTAGGCATCATATCCACAAACATTCACTTCCTTCACCACAGATGTTTAGTAGCAGCAGTGTGTACCATCTACAAGATACATTGCAGAAATTCACAAATTCTCCTTGGACATCATCTTTCAAACCTGTAACCACTGCTACCTGGAACGACAAAGGCAGCAGATACATGAGAACATCACTACCGACAGATTCCACTCCAAGCCACTCACATTCTAGACTTGGAAACGTGTTGTTGTTCCTCCAGTGTCTTTGGGTCAAAGTCCTGAAACTTCCTCCCTTATGGCATTGCAGGTCTACCCACAGCATATAGATTCCATCAGTTTAAGAAGGCAGCTTGCCTTCTCAGTGGCAAATAGAGATGAGCCATAAATGTTTGTTGAGCCAGCAATGCCCACATCATGGTGTATTGGCCTTTATAAATTGCCATTGTGTCCAGGGATGTACAGGCGAGGTGGGGTTAGCCTCAGCAAATACAGGGTTGTGGGGATAGGGTGGGGGCTGGATCTGGGTGGGATGCTCTTTGGAGGGAGAGTGTGGACTCAGTTAGCTAAATGGCTTGCTTCCACACTGTAGAGATTCAAAGATTAAGTAAGTGCTTCATTGATATGTGTTATTTTGGGCCAATCATTACCATGTTTCAAATTTTAACCAATGCAGTAGATACAAAAATTGCCTACTGTTCTGTTGTACTCCCTCCCAATCATTCTCTCAACCTCCTTGATACTAGTCCTGCTGGGACTTTAGTCTAATGATGATTGTGATAATTAGGATCAGGGGTTGTGATAACTGTCAAATTTGATAGGATGTGCATCTTAGATTTGAATTTGTCAATAATACAAAAGCAAAATGCAATGAATGCTGGAAATCTATCTAAAGTCATAAAATTCTGGTCATTTTCAGCATGGCAGAACGGTTCCAATGAAAGATTATTAATCTGAAATGCTAACTCTGCTTCTCTCTGCACAGATGATGCAACTTGTAGGTAACGATATTCCCATGATATTGCTGTTTGTGTTCTCCCTTGTTGGTAGAGGCTGCACATTAAGGAATTGCTTTAGCTAACAAATGTCCCGAGTGTAATGGCTATTTGAAACACTTCACTGATTTCAATGAACTGAATTTGTGTTTAGAAAATGTAGGGAAAAAATTAAGTAAACAACAAATACCACATTTTGGAAAGTTTATTAATGACTCTCGGCTGAATGTTACATATTTTTGGCTAAGTGTGAGTTGAATTGCGCCTTTTGGAGGGATTTCAGCCCTGAGGACCAGTGAGATTTCTCAATGCATACTACCAAATGCACCCCATTAACTACCTACTCCATCCCAATGGTGTACTTAATGTCTAATTCTATCCCCAACTTACCATGCACCGTTCCTAGGATAACCCGCAAAAAGACTGGATCCCTGGTACCCACCCCATATGTGGACGGGCACTGGCATTCTGAAGCTGCCCTGCTCAGTTGAGGACAGAGTTGGACATTGTTGGAAAAGGTGAAGATGGCACTATGATTCTCGGACTGGGATCTGGAGGGCCTGGTCAAGAAGATTGTGCAAAGGAAAGGAGTCGTCTTCCCAGTCAGGTGACTGCCGTCTCAATGTTGTGGAGGAATGACCATAAGCGTTAAAGAAGGTCAAGACCATTTCCACTCCACCATGGTAAGTGCCACTCTCTATCCAAGATGGCCGCAAAGCAGCAGTGCAATTTGTGAACTCCTCAGCCCAGGAGCCTGGTGTTTGTCTACTCTGTCTGTTTTACTTTTTTATTTGATTTCTATGCTTTTTTTAATGTTTCCAATTCATTATGGTACCTTTTAATGACTTTTTTAATGACTTCAATGGAAGGCTTCTCCCAGCCTAGGCCCTGCAATGAGGTGTTTTCTAGTGGCCCAGGATGGCGGCATAGGCCTGGGGTCTGGCTGGGCGGTTTCCCTGTGTGGCAGCTTTGTCTATGAAGAGCAGTCTCGGCCTGGAGTAGCGTACTTGTCCCAGCAAGGAGGTCTCATCCTGTCATGGAAGTCTTCTTTGCTGCTTCTGAGTATTACAGCAGCCCAGCATGGAGATCTAATCCCAACACGGAGGTCTCATCCTGGATTGGAGACTTAGTCCCAGAGTGGAGGTCTAGCCCCGGTGTGGAGGTCTAGCCCCGGTGTGGAGGTCTAGTCCCAGCTTGGAGGTCTAGCTCCATTGTGGAGGTCTAGCCCCAGTGTGGGGGTCTAGTGCCAACATGAAGGTCTAGTCCCGGAGTGAAGTCGAGAGTGTGGTGCTGGAAAAGCACAGCCTGTCAGGCAGCATCTGAAGAGCAGGAGAATCGATGTTTCGGGATAAGTCTTTCATAAGGAATGAGGCTTGTGGGCCAAGGGGTCTGAGAGATAAATGGGATAGGGGCTGGGGCTGGGGGGGGGGGGGGGGGGGGAAGGTAGCTGAGTTGCTTTAGGTAAACCTCCAAGCCAGGACTAGACCTCTACATTGGGACTAGATCTCCATCCTGGAACCGGCTGTGCTTTTCCAGCACCACACTCTTGACTCTGATCTCCAGCATCTGCAGTCCTCCCGTTTTCCCCGGAGTAGAGGCCTAGCCCCAGTGTGGAGATCTAGTCCGATTTGCCAGCATACCCCAAACCCAGGAACTGTTCATTGAATTGTGATGAACTTTTATTTATTTTTTCTTCTTATTGATGACTTGGGTGCCGTGGCATGGTTCCTTAAAGCTTTTCAATTTATTTTGTAGAAATATGTATGACAATCAATTGCTATTCTATTCTATTCTCTCTGTTATGACCTGCTCACTCTATCACGACTCCTGCACCCACTTCCCACCAACATTCATTCTCTACCATCCCACTGCTGTCTGCACCACCTTCCCCACTCGTTTTCATCCCAGCCCAAGCTCCCACATACAAATCCTACTTGCCCTCTGCCACAGCCTACTCATTCCTTCAAAGCAACCAACCACCTCGTGACTTCCTGCACTGGCACTAAGTGCTGTGCCAACCACTTTTACTTCATTCAATCCCTTCCCCTCTCTCATTACAAGAGAAGACAGCCCACTATAGGGTGGAGAGGGCCCAGATGGGTGGAGAGGTGCCTGACATTTGACTCCTCAACCCCTATGAGGAGAGAATCCTGGCTTTTGCTGAAAGAATCTGGGGCCATTCCCACAGGGAATGCCAAAACATTCATGTCCCGCGAACTGAGTAAGTACCATTTGTCATTCCACCACAGTTCTCACAGTAACCCTGCAGTTAGGGTAATCCATTGCACACCACATCTAACCACCTGCTGCTTCGTCTTCTATCTTTTCTCTTCCAGGAACTGCCAGCATCTCCACCATGCCTGGGGTAAAATGGCCGGCTCTGCTAGAACACAAGTTCTCAACCTCCGGAGGTGAGAGTATGGAGGCCTCAGTGGAAACATTGCCAAGGTCACTCACCAGCTCATATATCGACACTGCGGGGGATAAGGGCAGGGGCGGTGGGGAGCAACATTATATTTGAAAGTTCTGAAGGACTTTCTGGTGAGCTCCTCTCAGCTGATCAAGGAAGAATCTCCACAGGTCACTGGCACGCAGAGAACTGAAGGAAATCAGGCACCAGCGCAGCCCCGGGCTGGACAGGACCCTGTGGTGTCAGAGACATCACCCTCATGCATAGGAGGAACAATGGCAGCAGCAGCAGACAGTGACATGGAACATAATGGCCCTTGTTGCCCAGAGACTGCAGCAGTGCAGCGAATCCTGGTATCTGGCTGCCGACCTCCACTGGGACGTTGGACACTGCTATGGAGAACCAGGTCCAGCACCCACTGGGTCTGCCGGAGAGGCACTGGGTCAGCTGCAGAGTTAGAATCTACACTAATATATACTGGGGTGGGGGAGAGGAAGAGGAAATTTATACTTGGTATAAATTGCCCTATTTTTCCCTTATTTCTGGTTGCTTGTCTCTATCTCTGTAGCCCTGAATGTAACTGTGTTAGCATGATGCCTGACTTCATAGTCACTCTGGATGTAATCATAGACTCACAGACTCCCTACAGTGTAGAAGCAGGCCATTCGGCCCATCAAGTCCTCATCAACTCTCCAAAGAGCATCGCATCCAGACCAACCCCCTACCTTTTTTCCCTGTATTTCCCACAGCTAATCCAGCCAGCCTGCGCACCTTTGGACACTATGAGCAATTTAGCATGGCCAATCCACTCAACCTGCACATCTTTGGACTGTGAAGGAAACCAGAGCACCCAGAGGAAATTCACAGAGACACGGGAGAATGTGCAAAATCCAGAGAGACGGTCCCTGGCACTGTGATTCAGCAGTGCTAACCACTGAGCCACTGTGCCAGCCGTATGTATCATGAAGTATTTTATATGTTGAAGCTGCTGCAGCATGTGGAAGCAAGACACCATTGCCCATCATCCTACAACACCCCTTTTATGTCCCCAGACCTGTGTGTCCAAAAGTGTTAGTGTGAATGAGTTGGTCAGTGATGCCTGGGGCAGGGGTAGGGATGGCATAAATGGAACCAGTGCATTCGGATCACCAGGGATTAGGTCTGTGTCCTGTGCAGTGCATGGATCTGTATGCAATGTCATACTCAGCCTACTCCAGGTGTGGTCACAGCCATTCTCTTTCCCATTGCACACTTCCATATTCCAGCACAATGGAAGGTGACAGTGAACACTTTTCAGCCCGTGAGTCCCAGCCTCCACCTCGACATTTCAGTGAAACACCAACATCCAGGTCCCTTTCCTGATAGCCCTTCTTGTGAAGTCAGGTCACAGATTTGGAAGAATTCGAATGTATTGAGGCTGCTTGGTTTGAGGTCATCCCAGGACATGCAAATAGTCCAGTCAGGAAGGAGTAAAGGCATGGGTGAAGATTTCATTATCACAAGGGTTGAGGCATGGGCAGAGGCAGGCGATATTTTGGAGGTGGTCATATGTAGACTTGGTAAGGTCGTGGATGCTGTGTGGAATCTCTATTTCAGGATTAAACAGGCTTCTATGCAGAGCTGGATTCCAAAATCTTATATATCTGTACTTTATGATTCTTTGTGAATTGATCAAATATGGATTTAAATTATGTTAAAAGTATTTATTAAACTTTGTAATCGCAAAGGAATTGTTGACATCAAAACTAATAATTTTTATAAGTAATTTCTCAGTAGGTTTGGCATATGAAATCAGGGATTTAGGTATGATTTAGTTTGAACTGATTACCAGTTCTCATTCAGACAATGTCACAATCAAACCGATTAACTGCTTATTCATCACCATGCTTTATATATTTGTACAATATTGAATAGCTACAGAAGCGTTTTCACTGCAACATAAAAGTAATTCATTTTACATCGTGAGCAATTGATTTATTTTCATATGTGAAAGTCTAATACTTAATTTTGGTAGATATGTTTTTGCAAAGAACTTGGTATTTACAGGGAAACAGCGTAGGAAACAAAACAAATTTTGTATTATCAGGTAATTTGGCAGCAAACAAATCAAACTGTAATGAATTATACAGATTAGGATTTGACATGAAATAGGTGGAAGTTTTTGATAATCTCCAAGAATCTGACTGAAGCATACAGTCTGGAGTTAGAATTTTATTATATGGATTAAAGACATTTTATGATTATTTTATAGATTGGACAGTAAATCATACAGAATCATCTTTACATAAACTATAAATTAGATTGTTTTCTAATGTATTTCACAACATCTCTTTATAATGTTCTCATCCTCTGCAATTCAATATTTACTTATGGAAAAAAGAAGCAAAAATTCTAATTCTCAACCTTTCTAAATCCTATCTGTAAGTAATTATAAAAAACTTAAGATTCTTAAGTTAAATGTCAGTCTGGTAAAATAATACAGCTCAAATTTCTCCAATTCTAGCTTAATTGTTACGTTTTTGATGCATTTGTTCAGAGGATGTTTACTCACTATTCTCCCTATTATCTCCATTCAGCAGTCCAATGCTTCAGTCCTTCCAATTATTTGTCTAACACCAGCCTTTGATGAACTCAATTTCCTAAAGTTAAACATTAGAAAGACTGAAGTTATTGTCTTTGACCCTGACCGCAAACTCTGCCGCTGATGCGATCTCTTCCCTGGCCACTGTCTCAGGTTGATCCAGATTGCTTACAACATTAATATCCAATTTCACCCCAGCCTGCATGTTCAATGTCATATTGCAACTATTCTAAAAGCAGCATTCTTCCACCTCAATGATATTACCTATCAACAAATTGTCTTGGCCCTCTGTGGCCAAAATTCTAAGTCATGGTTTTAGAACTTCTGGAACTAACCATTTCACATTGCCTACCAGTAGTTGATCCAAAGTTTTGATGTCTTTTCCTAACTTAAACTAAATACCTACCAGCATTGTCTAGTCAAAGTACACTTTCTCTAGGCCTCTCAAGCCCTGTAATTTAAAACTAATATCATTGTGTTATGTACCTGTGCTTTGTCTTTCTCTTTTCCTACACTCTCTTGCTGATTACCACTTCCTGCCTACCTCACACACTGCATCAATGTTCTTCCGTATTTAACACCCACTTGGACGAAGCCATGAGGGTAGCAAGGACGTAGATTGTACTCAAGGGAGGGAGACAATATCCATGTACTAACTGTTCTGACAAGTACTGACCCTGATTTAATGATAATTGTGCAAGAGTTGTCAGAATCCCCAGGGAGAAAAGGATGTCAATGTAAAATCAACAGCTAGGATTTCTGTAGCAAGTGAATCACCTTCTCCCGTCCCAAAACCTTCCCATTATCTATGAGGTTCAAGAATATGATGGAATATTTTCTGCTTGCTTGGAGGAGTGTAGCTTCAACATCACTCAAGAAGCAGGTCATCATCCAAGATAGAGCAGACCAATTAATTGGCACCCCATCCACAACTTTAAACATTCTTAAACATTCACTCTCTCCATCATTAGTGTTCTTTGTGTTTAGTGTGTGTCATCTACATGATTCACTGCAGCACTCACCAAGGCTACTTCAGCAAGACTTTCCTATCGTGTGACATCCAAAGGGAGCAAGCACACAGGAACCCAACATTTGCAATCTGCCTTTCAACTTACACATCAACCTGACTTGGAAATATATATCCCATCTTCCTTTATAACTGGATCAGAATCCCAGAACTGCCTGCTTAACCACACTATGGGATCACCTTTACCAAACAGACTGCAGTGATTCCAGAAAGCAGCTGATCACCATCTTCTCAAGTATGATTAAGGATGGACAATAACTGTTATTTTTTACAATGGTGTTGACATCCCAAGAACAAATATAATAAAATTAATTCAATTCTACATCTTCATTGACTCTCTTTCTCACTCACTCACTCACACACATACACCTCTGAAACTCTGCTTTCCTTAAACTGCATTCTTGTGAATTTTCAACTTCACTCCACATTTGATGGTTATGATTGCAACCACTCAAGTTCCATGATTGGGAACAAATTCCTCTGTCTTATTGCACCCCTCCTAGTAGCTCTTTTCTCTTGACATCCTTTTTTGTGTGATCACCTTGGAAATGTTTCTATGCAAAGTGTTATATAAATGCAATATGTTGTTTTTGGCATTGATCATCTGAATTGCATCATGCTCAACCTTCCATTGCGTTCAGCATTATACTTGGAACATACTTCAAAATATTAACTGAACTAGGTTGTGAGAGCTACAGAAAGTGAATCATAGAAACAGAAACTAGTAGCAGAAATAGGCCATTCAGCCCTTCAGACCTGCTCAGCCATTTAATTTGATCATGGCTGATCATCCAACTCTGTACGTTGTTCCCCTCATCTTTGATACACTTTCATACACTTTGATCCATTTAATGTTTTGGTCTTAACCACTTTCTTTGGCAGAGAATTCAATAGGCTCACCACTATCTGGTTGAAGAAATTTCTCCTCATCTCAATCCTAAATGGCCTTCCCAGTATCCTTAAACTGTCTACCCAGTCACTGGGAACATCCTTCCTTCATTTACCCTGCCTAGACCTGTTAGAATTTTATGTTTCTATGAAACTCTCCCTTCTCATTCTTCCAAACTCCAGTGAATATAGTCCCTATTGATCCAGTCTATCTTCATTCATCAGCCCTGCCATCTCTGGAATCCATGTGGTAAACCTTTGTTGTACTCCTCCATAGTCAGTGCATCCTTCCTCAGGTAAGGAGACCAAAACTGCACCCAGTATACCAGGTGTGGTTTCATCAATGCCCTGTACATTTGCAGCAAGACATTCCTGCAACTGCATTCAAATCTTCTCGCTACGAAGGCCAACAGATCATTTGCCATCTTCATCATCTACTGCACATGCATGCTTACTTTCAGCAACTGATGTATAGAGACACCCAGGTCTCATTGCAACTCTCCCCTTCCTAAACTACTGGCTTTCAGATAAACACTGCCTTTTTGTTTTTGCTACTAAAGTGGATAACTCAACTTTATCTGTATTATACTTCATCTGCCATGCATTTGTCATTCACTCAGCCTTTCATAGCACAGTAAAACATCTCTGCATCTTCCTCTCACATCCCCCTACCACCCAGCTTTGTGTCCTCTGCAAACGTGGAGATATCACATTTAGTTTCCTCATCTAAATCATTATATACATTGCAAATAGCTGGGGTTCAAGGTCCGATATTTGAGGTACCCCATTAGTCACTAGCTGTCAACCCGAAAATGACTTGTTTATTCCTATTCCTTATTTCCTGCCTGCCAACCAGTTATCTTTGTCTGTACACAACCCTCAATCCCATGCTCTTTACTGCTATCTCTAACACAGGACCTTATCAAAATCTTCTCAAAGTCCAAGTAAACCACTGGCCTCAGTGGCCCCCACTTATCAACTCCACTGGATAAAAATTCCAGTGGACTTGTCAAGCCTGTCTTCACTGTTGTAAATCCATGCTAATTCTGTCCAACCCTGTCACTATTTTCCAAGTGTGTTGCTATCAAATCTTTTACAATGGATTCTAGTCTTTTCCCCACTACTGATATTACACCAAGTCCAATAAATTTGATCTGCATGCTTGAGGAAGAGGAACAACAGAGAAATATTATTAACAAGCATCGCCAGAGAAGAACCAGATTATCTCACTCATCCATCACAATGTATTGACTCAGGTGCACTTTCTGAGAACTGTCCCAGGAGCTCTGTGTCAGAGGGCTGAAAATCAGTCAGGAAGCTTTGGAGAAACTCTGTTTGTTGTTGTAGCCAAATCTGCAACTAAGGTCCACAGTGAACTGTGGTAACATTTTATGTGCTTCATGACTTCAGAATCAGGAAAGTGCTGATGGTAGTAATGCCAGAGAGCCTGATAATGATACCACTGATACTGCTGTAGGCCCAGAACAAGAAGCAGCTGCAATGACTGCTAGACAGCTGAGAGACAGACCCATTTGACACACTTCACAGCTTCTGCATATAACACTATTGTTTAGGAGTTTTAACATTGTGTCTGCTTAATCAAACTCTCCAAAGAATCATAGAACGATACAACACAAAATGTTTGATTGGACTGTTCTTGGCTCTGTTGGCAAAGAGATTCATTCTACTACTTTATTTTCTCCTCCTACCACTGAAAGCCTTTACTTGCAAGTATTAATCCTTTTCACTGAGGTACATTTGGAGGATGTCTCCATACTCCAAAGTATTGGTAATAAAAGTAGAAGCAAAAGATAATGCTGCTTTGGCATAGTCCAGAAAGTAATAACCAAGGATCTGTCTTCAGACTGAGAATGTAGTTTTGAAGAAGTCATACTGAACTCAAAATGCTAACTCTGTTTCACTCTCAACAGTTGCTGTCAGACTTATTGAGTTTCTCCAATACTTTCTGTTTTTTATCTCAGATTTCCAGCATCTGCTTTCATTTATTGCACGTCTGTAGTTGCCCTAGAAAAAACGCCTTCTGGAACTGATGTCACCTATATGGTTTAGGTAGATCTGCAATGCTATAAGACAGGGAGTTCCAGGATTTTGACTCAGTAACACTGATAGAACAAAGATTCTCTTTCCAAATCAGAGTGGTGAGTGGTTAAGAGGGAATCTTGCAAGTGGTGCCGTTCCCATGTGGCTGCTATCCTTGTCCTTCTAGATGGTAGAGTTTGTGGATTTGGAAGGTGCTGTCGAAGGAGCCTTAATGAATTTCTGCACTGAATGTTGTAGATAGACACACTGGTGCTACTGAGCATCAGTGGTGAAGGGAGTTGATGTTTGTGGATGTGTTACCAATCAAGCAGGTTACTTTGTCTTAGTGTCAAGCTTTGTGTGAGTTGTGGCACTGCATTTATCCAGGCAAATGGGGAGTATTCCATCACACTCATGACTTCCACATTGCACATGATGGACAGGCTTTGGGGAGCCAGGAGGTCAGTTACTCACTGCAGTATCTTTAGCCTCTGACCTGTTCTTGTAGCTATTGTGTTTATGTACCTAATCCAGTTCAGTTTCTGATGAATAGTAATGCCAGGATGTTAATGGTGGGGAATTCAATGATGGTAATACTTTTGAATTCTACAGTTCTATTAATCTTTGGAATGGTTAGATGCTCGCTTGTTGGAGATGGTCATTGCCCAACACTTGTTTGGCATGAATAGTACTTGCCATTTGTTAGCCCAAACCTGGATGTTGCTTCATTGGGACGTGGATTGCTTCAAAACCTGAAGAGTTAAGGATAGTGTTGAAAATTGTGTAATCCAGCAGTGAACATCCCCACTTCTAACCTTATGATGGAGAGAAGGTTATTGATGAAATTACTGAATATAATTGAACCTAGGACACTTCCCTGAGGAACTGTATGGCTTTCATGGTTCAGTGGTAATGTCTCTACCTCTGAGTCAGAAGGCCTGGGTTATAGTCCTACCTATTCCAGATGTGTATTGTAACATCCCTGAACAGGTTGATTAGAAAATACCTAGTCCTGATGAACTCCAGAGGGGTTAGTCTGACCTCCAATAGCGACAACCATCATTCTTATTGCTGTGTATGAGTCCAATCAGTGAACAACATTAATAGCAATACATCATCTGTTCCACATGCATGCGAACTAAACTCCCAGCAGCCCTGTCATCAACTATTCTGGTAATTAATCAGAAATACAGTTGGAATACAAATGGGAAAAATGAATGTTTCAGCTTCAGTCACACCTCATCTGGAATACTGCAATCAGATTTAGGCATAATGTCAGTATATTAATCTTTTGGAGTGGATACAACATAGATTCACTTGAATGTTGCTGGGTCTTTGAAATTAAATTATGAGACCGTCAAAGCATAATTAGATAACCTAAAGATTAGAAATATTGTGAAAAAGGCGGGGGCTGGGGGGTGCTAGGGTGCATTGCTCATGAAGAGAGTTAGGACAGAGAAGATGAGCCCAATGGCCTCCTTCTGTGTGTACCAATTCAATGACTTTAATATAATATTTTAATATAACATAGGGTGTATTTTGGGGGGTTCAGGAAGCAGTGGGAGTCTTTAAATGGGTTTAAAAATGATATCAGGTAAAGACAGATAGCGTATTTCCAAACACAAGTGTGTTAAAATCATAACCACGATGTGAAAGGAGAAAGCACTTCTTCACGAAAATAAACCAACATTTGAAATTACTGCACCAAAAATCAATGCATGCTGAGTCAACTGATAACTTAAAGTCTGAAATCATAAGGATTTTACTAGCTAAAGATAGCAATCAATATTACAAAAAAGGCATGTATAAGGTGTAGAGCTGGAGATCATTCATGTTTCAACTGATGGGAGAGGAGACCTGACAGCCTGAAAGGCCTACTGTGTTCCAAAGATTCCTTTTACTATCTGGAAAGTAATAACTTGCTTCGATCCCGTGGAGATTCATGGGAACCATACCAGCCATTTTGTTTCCTTGCATTGTTGTCAGGAACACTGAAATACTTTAAGTGTAGTTTATATTTTGTTTTTTGTGTTTTGAGAAGGGGAAGTCATAGTTTTAGATTTCTTTGAGTTAGTTTTGGCACCTTGCTACCAAGAAGCCCAGAAGTCTGTTTGCTTAGATACATTTTTAATGAAATCTGAACTGCTGAGTTGGGGGGGTGTGGGGCTCGGTTTGAGTTGAGCAATTAAAAAAAGAAATTACCTCTGCTGAGAAAAAACCCAGAAGAACTAAGGATGCTGGAAATCAGGAACAAAACAGAAATTTCTGGAAAATCTCAGCAGGTCTGACAGCATCTATAGAGAGAAATCAGAGTTAACCCTTCAGGTTCAGTGACCCTTCTTCAGAACTGATGGTAGCAAGGAAAATGTTTTTTATGCTGACGATACGGTTGGGGGAAGGGATTAGGAGCAAACGATAGGTGGAGTTAAAGCCTAAAGAGAGAGAAGGAGAGTTCGGCTGATAAAGCAGTGGATAACAACCAGCCACTGGGAGAATGGATAGCAGCTTTTGGGGATTATAGGGCCAACAATGAGTGTGTGTAATAGCAGATCAGATGATGACAAAGCCTGGTGTGTGAGGTTTGCGGTAAGGACATGGCAGAAGGTGCCTCAAGTCCTAAAATTGTTAAACTACCTGTTGAATCCAGAAAGCTGTAGAGTTCCCAAGCAGAAAATGAGGTGCTGTTCTTCCAGCTTGCACTGAGCTTCACCGGAGCACTGCAGCAAGCTTGAGTCAGAGACATTGGCCAGAGAATGCGGTGATGTGTTAAAATGGCGGGCAATTGGAAGCTCAGGGTCTTTTTTGCAGGCAGAACATAGGTGCTCTGTGAACTGGTCACCCGGTCTATGCTTTGTTTCCCCAAAATAGAAGACCCCACATTATGAGCAGTGAATGCAGTAGGCTAGATTGAATGAAATGCAGGTAAAGTGCTGCTTCACCTGGAGGATATATTTGGGCCCTTGGACACTGAGGAGGCAGGAAGTAAATGGACAGGTATTAGACCTTCTGCAGTTCCAGGGAAAGGTGGCGTGTGGATGTAGGGGTGTGTTAGGAGTGTAGGAGGAATGGACCAGGGTGTCTCAGAGGGAACAGTCTCTGTGGAAGGCAGACAAGGGAGGGGAGGGGACTATGTGTCTGGTGGTGGCATCTCGCTGGAGGTGGTGGAAATGGCAGCTAATGATCCTTGGGATATGGATGCACATGAAATAATATGTGCTGTTACCTAGCTACAGGGTTTCCAGGAACCTAAAGAGGGATAGAAATGTCTAGAATTTAGTCCCTAAGTGTATTGCCAGAGAGTGGAAGGAAGAGGGTTAAACTCTTTCACAAGAAACCCTGAAATACTGCTGCACTTAGGTAACTCCCTCCGTGACTCCCTCGTCAGATCCACACCCCCCACCAACCCAACCTCCACTCCCGTCACCTTCCCCTGCAACCGCGGAGGTGCAAAGACTTGCGCCCACACCTCCCCCCTCACCTCCCTCCAAAGCCCCAAAGGAAACTTCCATATCCGCCACATTCACCTGCACCTCCACACACATCATCTATTGCATCCTCTGCACCCGATGTGGCCTCCTCTATATTGGGGAGACAGGCCGGCTACTTGCGGAGCGTTTCAGAGAACACCTCTAGGACACCCGGACCAACCAACCCAACCACCCTGTAGCACAACATTTCAATCCCCCCTCCCACTCCACCAAGGATATGCAGGCCTTTGGACTCCTCCATCGTCAGACCACAACAAAACGACGATTGGAGGAAGAACGCCTCATCTTCCACCTAGGAACCCTCCAACCACAAGGGATGAACTCGGATTTCACCAATTTCCTCATTTCCCCTCCCCCCA
>NC_057716.1:40582933-40589581 GCF_004010195.1 Chiloscyllium plagiosum
GATGGGGGTGGGGAGAAAGTAGCATAGAGTACAATGGGTGAATAGGGGTGGGGATGATGGTGATAGGTCAGAGGGGAGGGTGGAGTGGATAGGTGGAAAGGAAGATAGGCAGGTAGGACAGGTCATGAGGGTTGGAAGGCTGGAGCTGAGGTGAGGTGGGGGAAGGGGAAATGAGAAAACTGGTGAAATGCACATTGATGCCCTGGGGTTGAACTGTTCCGAGGCGGAAGATGAGGCGTTTTTCCTCCAGGTGTCGGGTGGTGAGGGAGCGGCGGTGGAGGAGGCCCTGGACCTGCATGTCCTCGGCAGAGTGGGAGGGGGAGTTGAAATGTTGGGCCACAGGGCAAAGGGATTGATTGGTGCGGGTGTCCCGGAGATGTTCCCTAAAGTGCTCTGCTAGGAGGCGTCCAGTGTCCCCAATGTGGAGGAGACCGCATCGGGAGCAACGGATACAATAAATGACATTGTTGGATGTGCAGGTGAAATTTTGATGGATTTGGAAGGCTCCTTTGGGGACTTGGATGGAGGTGAGGGAGAAGGTGTGGGCGCAGGTTTTGTAATTTCTGCGGTGGTGGGGGAGGGTGGGTTGTTGGGGGGGCATGGACCTGACCAGGTAGTCTCGGACCCTTCCCCCACTCTTCCCCCACCTCATAGGCTCCTTAGTGGCCTGGAGCTGCCAAAGGTAATTAAGACAGGAGAATCTACTATCCCTTGGTCTGCAGTCTCTGCTGAAAAAAAGTAGTCAAGTTAACTTTGGTGATCTGAGTCATGATATCCTTAATTCGATATTTATATAAAATGATAACTGGTAAAGAGAATAGAAAAAAGTAAAGGTATAGTAAACATTCTGCTGGCTTTGAGATTTTGTCATCTCCATTCCCAACTACCGAGCCAGAATGGAAGCCAATTGTCAAATGTCAAATATTGGTATGTCCTCACCTTGTGGCTTGGATTTCCTGATATTGTGTGTTATTTTCTTCTGCAAAGGGAATACATATTATTAACTAGTCCCTTTTCTGTGTCTCCATTATGGTGTCTCTCTCTCTCTCTCTTTGTCTGTCTCTTTTTCAGTCTTTGCCTTCGACCCTCCTTCTCCAAATCCCATAGTTATAATCTTTCAAGTTTCATATATGGATGTAATGGTAGATTTAAGGCCTAAGTTGTGATACATAATACATAACAGGGATCTTCTTTATATGGCTTTGGTCTCTAACCCATTCAATGAATATTTGCTCTATCATTTAAACCTGACAAGCAGGTTTATTTGTTAATGCTATATAACCTTTATATAATGTTTGCATCTGATATTTTAGTATTTTGGAAAGGAATGCAAATCCCCTGCAGTGACCTCATTCTTTAAAATACTTATTTGGAATTGATTCCAAGAATGCTAAAGGTTTGTCACCATAAAGTGGTGGTACACATTGCACAGTCTGCAAACTATTTGTGACATGCCTGCCCTTCATCTATAGCCCACGGCAACTCCATATGCCTCTGGGTCTCCACTCATAACTTGTCCAGCTGTGGAATGTTAAACTGGGTCAATGCTATTCTCTTCTCACTCACCAGTGAAAGAAGGCAAGGAAATGTGATTGGGAGCTAAGTTTATTTCAGCACCCAAAAATTAAGTGAAAAGGACCCAATTAAAATAAAACCATTTGTCCTTTAGATCGGTTTATCTTGTCTTCTTGTGGATAATTATATATTATTTTCAATTACTCAGGAACGTCAATTAGGGGTTTATAAACCTTACATTCTGACATAAAGATTGCCATCACAATTTACATAAGGATTTTATTTATATAAGAAATGTGAATTCTTAATAGTCATTCAAATTAGTAAATAACTGAGATTTGAGATAAATATATTTATTAGTACCAGGGTACCAGAATTTAGCAGATAAATCCATCCATTTATCATTCAAACAAAAGTTGTCAAGTTTCTCTGATTCTTAACAGGACAGGTTTTCATTTTTCTAGTGCTGGTAAAATATTTACTATTTTCCAGTACACCCAAGAAAAATGAGTTTTCAGTAGCCAAATCAAATGCTCGAATATCATATTTATGTGGGATATATCTGTAAATTATAATCCCAAAAATATTTATATTTTAAAATAATTACTTGATTTTAGTGAAATAACTGATGTTGCTTAAAATGATTACTGCTTTCCACATTAGCCACCATAAGGAAATTCAAACAAATGAAAAATACCTCCACTAGATTGGATATGCTGCAATCAGTTGAAGTGCTTCCAAATGTTCATTTGTGTAAAGAGCTGGGACAGTTTAACAGTGAATGAGAGATTCTATTGCCATTGGTTGAATAGGCTGAGCAGAAATCGCTGGAGGGTTACCTCATTAAATTTCCTGATCTGCTAGACTGCTCTGGAAATGTAAAAGCCTGGATTAAAAAATAACTCTTTGGGATTAAGTTGGAGATTTCTTAGCCCATCCTATGAAATATATTTCACAGGTAATTCATCATCATTGTGACCTCGCAGTTGTTGAAAAAAAAAGGAATTTTCATAATTATTAAGCTTAGAAAAATTATTAACCCTAAAATTGTAACAAGAAAAGAAGTTCCTTCTATTTATTAACCTGAGCAGAGACACTTCTGAATAGATTTCAAGGGGTGAAGTTTTTATGTTGAGGATGAGAAACAAAAGCCAGAATTGTGTCTGGATCCTGAAGGCATCAGTAAAAAGGAAGTCACTGAGCTGGGACTTTCAAGGAGGCACCTCCTTTAACTGACATACAGACAGGTCAAAGAAGGGTTTCAGAAAGCTGGTCTAAACAGAACAGATTGAGATTAATGTTGTTTTCATTGTGCTTACAAATAGCACAGTTTTCAAATGTTGTAATTTGGAAAAAATCGTAGAAATTGTAGCTCTCACTGGTGTCAAAGCTCTCATAGATATCCAAATGAAACTCCCAAGGAGGTTCAATTTTCAAGTTAAGGATAGATAGGTCTCAAAGCTTTCAAAACGAACCTCTCATACAGCCTTCAAAAGCATTATTGAAGCTCCTAAAGGCATTGTAAAAGACAAGGGCTTACTCTGGTACCAAAAATGCCTGGTGAATTGGATGTCTTGATCAAAATGAGTGATCTTTATTAGATGAAAGCGTAGAAGGTGACTCTCCAATCTCATGAACAATCTACCGCCACAATGCTTGAGCAACCAAATTATTCACTTACCAAAAATTTGCTTGATCAGCTGCTTCATCTATAATGCGATCTTTCCACCTTACTCGCTGATCTTATCTTTCCTTAATCATATTGTTATATTCTCTCTGTCTCTTTCCAACACTCCCAAAGCATAATCCCCTTGTTATTTGATCCTTCGTATGGCACTGTGTCGTAGACAACCTACCATCCAGTTTTATGGCTTGGGTTTACTTCCAAACATCTAATGACCTTTATTTGTCAGTTTTCCTTTCAATGATACCAATGACATTGAATACAATCAGCAACACATGCATAACAACAGGCAAAGCAAGGGTATTAATTGCAAGTAAGACATGAAACCGTGAATCTTTGCATTTAGTGCAAATAGTCTACATTGTATACAACTCATAAAACCATAAAAACTATTTAAACACAGCTATAAGAACTATAGACAGAATCAACTATAAATCTGATAATATTCCAAAAATGTATGTAGCCCATACATGTGACAAGAATCACAAGAAACATCTGAGTCCAGATATCCATCATGTATTAAATAATTGCATGCCTCCAATTAGGTGACTGCATTTGGCATGCTGCATGGTGGGCTACCATCTTGTATTAAGGTGCCAGCTACATTGGGTGAGATTGAGCTCCAATACACTCAGCATTGGCACCCAATCATTCTTGAGCTGCTATCACACAAACCTTGCAAAGATATGACGAGATGGATGCCAGAATCGGGTAGCAAGTTGTGTCATAACTTGTGTAATAACATCTGAATAGGTTGATTAGAAAAATAGGTTAAATTTTTTAAAAACTGTGCATTTTAAGTAGCTTCAGACCATGACAATTATACAGATCCTGAAGGGCACTTATTTCCAGCCAATCAGTTTATGAGCCCCACATGAGGTCTGTTTGAACTCAATAGCTGAATGAGTCACATTCACCAGTACCACTCCCTCCCCCCGCCCAACACAATTCCCCTAACTGGCAAAAACTGATTAGAAACGGGGGCAAACCATCTGCATCCAGGTCTGATAGGGATTTTAAGTGTTCACAGAGAGCTGTGGGGCAGAGTCCTTGTTTATATTTAAGCCTGAGATAGATAGATTCTTGATCAGGAGGGGGTTTAAGGGTTCTGGGAAAGGGCAAGAAAGTGGGTGTGTAGAATGTTGGATCAGCCATGATCTTATTGAATGATAGAGCAGGCTTGAGGGGCCTACTCTTGTTAACATTTTTCATGGTCTGATGATCTTTTGGCCCCTGGTAATTTTTGTTTTTAGAGAAAATATTTGAGATATTTCCACACAACTTGAAATAATCAATTTTTCTACAATCCTTCAAAATCTAATTCATTCAAGAAACATGAAATAAGAAGCATTTTCATAGCAATAGAGCTGAAGTCTATGAAGAAACTCAGGAAAAAGTAATCCAGTTCTGGCAGTAATGTTATAGACAACTTTACACTGAAACATTTACTTATTGCAATAAACAATGTACTTCTGTACATTTGTAACATTATGTTCTAACAAAAATTCTAATTGCAGTTTTGTTCATTCAATATGCAGCCTTCTTATGTATTGTAAAGTGCGTGGTCAGAGCAACCACAAAATTCTGATGAAAATATATCCCAAATCTCATAGCAAGATCACAAATATAAAAATCACAAAGATCAAGAAATCCATTCATACCTCCTATCCTCACCATACACAAAAGGCCAAATTTAGCTCCTCCTCACACAACAACATCAATATAGCTTAAAGAACCCTCCAGAGACTTTGCTTCGCCATTGAATAACTGAACAGAAGCCGATAGCCCGTCACCATGTCACCCTTTATTGATGTGTGCACAGTACACCAACTGCAAACAGCCAGCTCAGAGTCCGTCCCTGAAGACAGGAGATTCACTGAATCTCGTGTCTTTTTTATATTTTATCAAACTGTACAAAATATAAACGAACAGTCAACAATGAACAGTAAACAGCAGTTTGCAAGAAACAGCAATTTACAAGGGAAAGGGGCAGAAAGGTCAAACCCCAAACACCACTGTACAACCAGAATCTTGTTTATTGTTTTTTATTTACACATACACAGTATTGACACTGATCAAGCGCCCTCAGAGCCAGCTCTCAGAGTGAACAGAACCTCTGACAGTCCTGTTTTCATTTTAAATGAATGCATAGAACTTTATTCATGTTCCACTACCAGAAAGAAAGGAAATACCTGAATGATTAGTGAAAAGCAGTGCCCTTCTCATCAAAGGGCAATGCTGTATGATCAATAAGTGAAATGGGAGGGCAGGGACTAAATCAAAATAGAATCAGAGGGGAAATAAAACACTCCACACCCCAATTGTTTTTTTAAATTCTATTATTTTTTTTCCCTGTTTATGTTTTTTTCCCTTATATTTCTGACCCCCACACTACCGCCTAACTGTGGTAGTGCTTATTTTTTCCCCAGCACCAATGTTGTGTGTGTGTGTGTGCAGGTGTGAGACACAGTGAGAGACAAAAGGTGCACCAATCTTTATTCAATTTCACCACCAGGAAGCAAAGAAACACCCAAGTGGCCAGTGAAATTTCTTGTTTTTTTTGTACCTGACACTGCTCTGGCTCCCTCAGAGCCAGCTTGCAGAGTGAACAGGATGTCTGATGCTTCTATTTAACTTTTTTTTTACCCCCACACTACCGCCTGACTGCAGTGGTGCTTTTTTTTCCCCAGCACCCATGTTGTGTATGTGCAGGTGTGAGACACAGTGAGAGACACAAGGTGTATGAATCTTTATTCAATTCCCATCACCAGGAAGATAGGAAAACACCCGAGTGGCCAGTGGCAAGTAGTACCCTTCACAAAAGGGCAATGCTGCATGATCAAACAGTGAAGGGGAGGGATTAAATCAAAATAGAGTTGGAGGGGGAAATAACGCACTCCACTCCACTCCCTGCAGTGCCCACCACTCCCTGAACAACTCCAGGGGGGAATTTATGGGGCTTCCCCTCCCCGCCCACCTTGGTGGTCATGGGGCCTGAGGTCCCGCCCCCCCCCAGCCTTTCCCAGAATACGATTGGCTGGGGGAATACAGGAGGTGTGGCCAGGGTGGGGAGGGTCAGCTGTGTCACTTCCTGTCCTGCCCCACCCCTGGTTTATCAGGTGAGGGCGTGAGGGCGGGGCAGGGGCACAGTTCCCTCTCTGGGGCCCAGAAACACGGTCGCTGCAGGAGGTGGGGCAGCGGTGGTTCCCCCCAGGTTAGTACCAGGGTTTGGTTTGGCTGGGCTGCCCCGCCCCAGGGGTTTCTCTAATGGGGTGGGGGGTGGATGTGGGGTCAGTGGGGCCAAGATCAGGTACGGGTTTGGGGTTTTTGGATCAGGGTTCCCGCGCTGGGACGACGCTGGCATGACCGCAGGGGCATTGTCGTGCTGGGGCGGGGCGGTGGTCTCCCCATGGGCGGGCCTGACGCGTCGCGTCTTCTTCAGCGCCTTC
>NC_057716.1:40590081-40647813 GCF_004010195.1 Chiloscyllium plagiosum
ATTCCGTCCAAGCTGAGGTGACACTTGTCAGTCGGGGCTTCCTGATTGGACCAGATTAACAACCCCAGTCAGGGAACTCATTCTATAATGTCCACCTAGCTGACCTTGTTACAATTACTACACTTTCACAGTCTTGTTTGACAAGAATCTATGTACCTCTTCCTTAAACACACATACGGTCTCTGTTTCCACCACTTCTTTTTAGGAAGAAAGTTCCAAAGACTGTTAATCTTCTAAGAGAAAAAAAGTGCACCTAATCTCTGCTTTAAGTGGGAAGCCCTTTATTTTTAAACAGCGATCCCTATTTCTCACATAACAGAGAACTCCCTCTCCATATCTACCTGTCAAATCCTTTCAGGATTTTATATATTTTAGTTAAGCTGCCCATTACTCTTCTAAACTCAGCTGTCCAACTGCTCTTTGCAAGTCTACTCACTAATTCCAAGTATACTTTGGTAAACCTACATTGAACCATCTCCAATGTATTTGATTCTTCCTTAAATAAGTTGACCAGTACTATGCACAATATTTCGTATGCAGTCTCTCAGTGCCATATATAACTGAAGCAAAACCTCCCTATTTTTGTATTGAATTCCTCTCAAGATAAATGATAATCTAGTAGCTCACCTAATTGCTTGCTATAATTAACTTTTTTTTTGATTCATGCATGAGGATACCCAGATTCCACTGCATCGCAGAACTCTGCAATCTCTCACCATTTGAATAATATGCTATCATTTATTCTTCTTGCAAAAATGGAAAATTTCACATTTTTCCATGTTATACTCAATTTGACAGATCTCTGCCTACTCATATACCTACTTGTATAATTTTCTAGCCTCCTTAGTTTCCTCTTCACAACTTATTTTCCTACCTATCTTTGTGTTATCAGCATATTTGGGAACCATATCTTTCATCCCTTCATCTAAGTCATTTATATAAGTTGTAAACAGTTGAAGTTCCAGAATTGATTCCTGTGGCACACCTTGACATCCTGAAAAAGACCCATTTATACCTACTCTCTGTTTCCCATTTGCGAAACAATCTTCTATCCATGCCAACATGGATTAGATTAGATTACATTACATTACAGTGTGGAAACAGGCCCTTCGGCCCAACAAGTCCACACCGACCCGCCGAAGCGCAACCCACCCATACCCCTACATTTACCCTTTACCTAACACTACGGGCAATTTAGTATGGCCAATTCACCTGACCTGCACATCTTTGGACTGTGGGAGGAAACCGGAGCACCCGGAGGAAACCCACGCAGACACGGGGAGAACGTGCAAACTCCACACAGTGAGGCGGGAATTGAACCCCGGTCTCTAGCGCTGTAAGGCAGCAGTGCTAACCACTGCGCCACCGTGCCGCCCCAATCCACACTTACATACCGTCTTTCCATTGCCCAAACAATCCAAATTATAGTTGAAGGTTAATTCAGAACCTGCTCGAATGTCGCAAAGTGCAAAAAGTCCGACACGTGTGTCACCATTCACTGTCCATTTCTGTGTCTCACAGTTTGGATTGCAACTGGAACCCCATTCATCTGATATGACACTTTATCATATCCTTTTTGGATATCTACTAACAGTACATCTACTTGTTCCCCTTAATCCACAACACATGTTAACTCATGAAAAAGCTCCCTGGATCAGTTGAACAAACTTTTGTTGCCCATCCCTGTGAGATAACTGTTATGTACATAGATGAAGACACGGGGAGACATTTAGAGGTCTACAAAATTCAATTTATTAAGTATTTAAGTAACTGATAGAGATATCTGTATCATTGTTCTTCACTAACCTGGGTTCACTAACCAACCCCAAACATTACTATACGAGAGAATTGGCAGCTGGCCAGACTGGAACTTTTCTTGTCATCGTCACCATGTCTCTGACATAGGATACCTCTTCACAGTTGTTAGTGTCAGAGTTACTACTAAAATCTGAGGTTTCCCAGAATGTTTTTTATACCGTTCAGACCTGCTAAACTGGCATTCTGATTCACTTGGAATTGCTTGTGAAACTTGTCTAATTTCAAATGGTTAATTATCAAATTCCTTCCGCTTCTGCAAATCCTTCTCCCTTTTATGGTCTCAACCATAACTTAACTTGGTCTTCACTGCAGCTGAATGTTATTCTGTTCATTTTTCCTAACTGCAGCTAGAACTATGTATCGTACAAAGCACTTTCTACAATGTCTTCTGTCTAGCTTGCAGCTAACTTGTTCTAGCCCACTGTAAAGTCTCATACTGATTCTCATGCATTCAACCTTACCTAACAACTTCTATTTCACAAAAACGTATTGTCTTTGCCTGGTTACCTTGAACTTGTCTAAGGGCACTGAGATAGCTTATTAAATAATAACTTTTAACATCTTCCCTATGACAGATATTAAGGTAACTTAATAGTTTCATGCTTTCTGTCTCTCTGTCCTTTTGAATTAAATAATTCAATTTCCTATCTTTTAGAAAATTAAAGTCAATGTATCAACTATCTCACTTTTAAGATCCTAGGATGAAATCCCTCAGAATCTGAACACTTGTCAGCTCACAGCTCCAATAGGTTATTCACTACCACTTATCTGCTGATTGCCCTCATTTCTTTCCTCCATTTTATTTCCTGATTTATTGTGGCATCTCACGTGTTACAAGTACCCTCTATAATAAAGACAGATGTAAAATATCTGTTCAATTTATTTACCATTGCTTTATTTTTCATTATTAATTCTCCAGTCTCACTTTTGTATGGTACCAATGCTCACTGTGTTAAATATTTCTTTTTTTTTCATGTCTATAGAAACACTTAGTATTTGTTTTTTATAATTCTGGATAGCTTTCTCTGTACTCTAATTTTCCCATCAATTTAATTTCTTTGTTATTGTTTCCTGTCTTTATATTCTGTTCAACCGGTCATTTGTTTACATATATTATTTTTCTCTCAGTTTGAGATCATCTTTAATACTTCTGGTTTACTATGTATCATGCATCCATCCTTTACTTGTTAGACAGTATCATTTTGTGTATTCCAAAATATCCTCTTAAATGTCTGCCACTATATCTCTATTGACCTAACCTTTAATTTGCCAATTTTCTTTAACTTGGTTTAATTCCCTTATAAATGCCCTTATTTAAATTTAAAGAATTAATCTCACTCCCACTGTTCTTTCTTTCTCTCAAACTGAATGTAAAATTCAATCATATTATTGTCATACCAACATTCAAAATAAGAGCATAAGTAAACTATATGTCCTCTTGGGCCTCCTCCACTATCCAATTATATTTCAAATTCCACATTCCTATCTAGCCTAATAGCCCTTTATTCCACTGCCTAACACCAATCAGTGATGTTAAGGACTCTGTGTTGGACTGGGGTGGACAATGTTAAAAGTCTTACAACAGCAGGTTAGAGTTCAACGGGTTTATTTGGAAGCACGAGCTTTCAGAGCACAACTCCTTCTTCAGGTGGTTGTGGAGTAGGACCATAAGACACAGAATTTACAGCAAAAGATTACAGTGTCAGGCAACTGAAATGACACATTTAACAAACCTCAATTGTTGTTAAGTTTTTCATCCTTTAGAATGGGTTACATGTTTCAGTTCATTAATATGTAAATCCCAGAACTTCTTTTAAGTCACATTCTCAAGATAGGTTAAGATTTTATTAAAAAAAGGTGACATCTCCGCTCAGACAATGCCTTAAAGGTGTGAGTCTGTCTGTATTCCAGTCTTGACTCAGACTGGTTCTATTTCTAAAGTGAAATTTACAAAATATTGTGTGGATTGACTGTCTGTATTGACTGCCTACCATTGTGTATTTTTTGAGCAAAATAGAATGTATCTGTAAGTATAATTCTACAAATGTGTTACAGGCTGCGAAGGACATGGTGTAGTTTCTAGGTTCCTGGGAAGTACTGGATAGCGAAGGGTACCCTATCGGTTGCAACACGTATCTGTCTCCTGAGGGGGTCATTACGGTTTCTCACTGTGGCATGTTGGAACTGGCGATTGATGAATTGAGCATCATACCTTATTCTTACGAGGGCATCCTTGAGCACCTTCAGGTGTCCATCTCATTCCTCCTCATCTGAACAGATCCTGTGTATGCATAGGGCTTGTCCTTAGGGGATGGCTGTTTTAATATGTTTAGGGTGGAAGCTAAAGAAATGTCACATTGTGAGGTTATCCATGGGTTTGCAGTAGACCTCATAAGAACAGGGTAAGGTGCTCAGCCTTCAGGACCACATCAATCACAACACTGTACAACCCTAACATGGCAACCACTGCAAGGCGTGTTGCAGTGTCGACACAAATACCACCATTACGCGTGGGAGCACCACACCATGTACACGGCAGGTAGTCATGCGACTCAGTCTATGTTGTCTATCTCATATGCTGTACGCATGGTTTCCCCAAGGCATGGTACATTGGTGGACCAAGCAGATGATACGACAATGGACGAATGGAACCGTACAACAATCATCAAACAGGGGTGCTCCATCCCAGTCTGGGAAACTTCAGCAGTCAGGGACATCTGGCCTCCAAGGCAGATTTCAGGACAGGCAACAATGCAAAGTGGCACAACAGAGGCTTATAGCCAAGTTTGGCACCCCATGAGGCTGCCCTCAACCAGGACCTTGGATTCATGTCATACTACAGGTAACCCCACTACTCTAAAACACAAACATGGCTCATACCCACGCATGCACCCTCTTACAGGCTTATACGCCATGACACTCACATGGACTTTACCACGCACACACTCACATGAACTCTCTCTCTCTCTCTCTCCTGCACACGCACACACTTATCATCTATGGGGTGAATTTGTATTTGTAGAATTATAATTACAGATACATTCTATTTTGCTCAAAAAATACACAACCAGTAGGTAGTCAATGCAGACAGCCAAGCCATATAATATTTTGTAAATTCCACTTTGGAAATAAAACCAGTCTGAGTCAAGATTGGGGTGCAGATAGACTCCCACCTTTAAGGCATTGTCTGAGCTGAGATGTCACTTTTTAAATAAAATATTAACCTATCTTGAGAATGTGACTTAAAAGAAGTTCTGGCTTTTACATATTAATGAACCGAAATCTGTAACCCATTCTAAAAGATGAAAGACTTAACAACAATTGAAGTTTGTTAAATGTGTCATTTCAGTTGCATGACAATGTAATATTTTGCTAAAACTTCTGTGTCTTATGGTCCTATTCCACAACCACCTGAAGAAGGAATAGCACTCTGAAACCTAGTGCTTCCAAGTAAACCCTGTTGGACTACAACTGATGTTGTGATTTTTTAACTTGAACAAGAATCTAGTCATCCCTGTCTTTAAAATAGTCAATCATCTTCTCTCTCCCGCTCTCAGAGGTAGAGAGTTATAAAGTCACACAACACTGAGAGAAAAAAAATACTGATCTCTGTCCTGAAAGAACAATCCCTAATTTTTAAACCCAGTGTCCTGTTGTTCTGGACTAACACACAAGAGGAAATGTCCTTTCCACATTCGCCTTGTCAAGAGCATTCAGGATCTTATACATTTCAATTAAGTCATTCCTCTGTCTTCTAATGTGCTGTGGAAACAAGCCAAGCCTGTCCTCATAAGATAACTTATTCCTTCAAGGTATCAATCTAGTAAACCTCCACTGAATCGCTTCTAATGCATTTATATCCTTTCCTAAATAAGATTAAAACTGCACATAATATTTGAAATGTGGTCACACCAATACCCTCTAAGTGAAGAATAACATCCTATATTTTATATTAAATTCATCTTGTATTAAAGGTTAGCATCCCGTTCACCACCTCGATTACATGATGTAGCTTCATACTAATTTCTTGTGACTTCTGCAGTGAAAATTCTTCTGCACCTTGAAATTCTGTTCAGGGTGATAGGCAGAGAATTTCATAGCACTCACAATTGCTTTGTAGCTGGCAACTCTAAGATTTCAGCTTGTAACCTCATGGAATTTCAACACTCACCTTATGAAATCCAGACTTACCTACTCCAGTGGCTGACTCCAGAGTCGCCCTCTCCTGACCAGAAGCAAGTATTTTAGTCAAGCTGACCCCTGAGTGGGGAATCTGTCAGGGAGAAAAGTTGTACATTGTGGAGTTACAACTCCCTAATATGGGGAAATCCACACTTCTGGATTTCTGTCTGAGATTCACTGCCCAGGCTATGCAAATCATTTCTGTCAGTATCGGCATCAAAAGACTGCCCTCAAGAAGAGTAGACAAGATTTCTAGGTTCTCAGAATTTTATAATAAACAAACAGAAAATAAATAGACCTAATCATTTTGGAAAGCATTCTGGCTCCTTGAAAGTAAGAAACATACTAATGACTGACAGGTAAGACTACCAGAAACTGAATAAAACATGCAATTAACACAGTAACAGTGTTAGGCAGGAAAAGATTCCTGTTCCATAAAGCCCACAATCCAGAATATTCCTTCTGTTGATACTTAAGAAGTTATGTGTTCCTCCTTTAACCTAGTAAGATTTTTTGGACCACTGTTTTGGTAAAAATAAATCCTCCTACATTGCCTGCTTTATTTTGTCATCTTTAATTTGTCAAAAATACCATTTGGACTTAAATTCTATTCACAGCAGAAAAACTTAATTGGATCCAGTTTATCTAAATTGTACGTCATTTTAAATGTTTATCATATCCCATTTAGATTCTACTCTTTTTAGATGAAAGTTGGCTCAGGTTATTAATCTTTCTTCAAATAACTCATTTATGTTTTCGGATCAACCAATACAGACTTTGTACCACGTACAATTAATGAATATTCCTTTTATCAAATTGGTAGAACAAAACATATTCTAGATGTGGCCTCACCAGTGATAATTACAGTTTTAAATGACATTTCTGGATTTTTAGGTTATGCATGGTATACACCATAGCATGTTTGATTTGTTAATGATCTTCGAATATTGGGCTAATGGTTTTAGTGGCTTCCTTCCTAAAGCCTGTGAATCTCTTTTCCTGTTCAGATACCTCAAGTGCATTCCAAGCATAACTCAAATCAACCTTTCCTTTACCAAATTATATAACTTGATAGTGGCCTATATTAGATTTTACATTGCATTTTTCTACCTGTGATCAAGCTTATTATGATCTTTATAAAATTCTATGCTTTGAGATTAATAATTTCCTGTTGGTCCTAAATCTGTACTCCCTGCAACTTTGAACAGATTTCCTTAATTTAAATATGCATCAGGGCCCAATGTCGAATTTTTTGACTGTCATTGCTAAACTATTTGATTGCCAGTCAGATACCTACTCATCCACAGTTAGTCATTGGCAAATGATTGATTCATGGATAATAATCATTTTGATATATTCCTATCTATCCCATGGGCTTTGACCTTATGCAGAAGCCTATTATGAAAGATTAAATCAGCACTACTGATCTCTTTATGGATAGGTGGTCTGATTTGTGTCAAGTTATAATAGTTTTGAGAGAGATCATCAGACAAATAATAAAGAAGAATTCATTTCTGATTCAACCCCTGCTATTGTGACATTATCCATCTATTAATGGGTTACAAATTTACCCATTAAACTGTTTCGTTTCCTCTCTTTCAAACATGCATTTTCTTAAACCTTTATAAATAGCAAATTTATGATAGTGAACATGTTAATATTTGAACAGATTTAAAGATAGTTCAAGGTACAAAGCTTTTTTTTAGTTCTCATCTGGTTTTCACAGTGCAATGAAAATGTACTAATGACAGCCACATCCACGAATAAATTTTTAACATATGAAAATTTATACTCAAGAAGTGAGTAATTTGAAAAAGATGCTTGTCAATTAAAATTACTCTAAGAGTAAAAATCTTGTGTTTTTTGTGTGCTCACCTGACTGATGAGCACATTTTAATTTTTAGCTGCAATCAGAAGGAACAACATGTTGTTTTTTGAGCATTGGAAATATTGTTTCTTTTTAATTCACTATTTATTCGCAAGCCTGGGGGTTAGCATTTATTGACTAAATCTTTAATTGCTCTTGAATGGATATTGGGGAACCCCTTCTTGAATCACTTAGGTTCATGTGATCTAGGTATACTCATTGTTAGGGCTAGAGCTTTAGGGTTTTGATCCAGCTGTAGCAAAGAAGTGGTGATACAGTTCCAAATAAGTGCAATGTGTAACTTGAAGGGCAGGTAAGATGGAATGCGAGTCATGGTTTTTTATTTAGATTAGATTCTCTACAGTATGTTTCCATTCATCTGTTGTCCTGTTTGTTGAGATGATAGAGGTACAGATTTGAAGTTGCTGTTGAAGGAACCTTGGCAAGTGCATTTTGTAGACATTACACACTGCTGCCACTATAATTATGGAGGGATTGAATGTTTAAGGTGGCAAATCGATTATGTTCAAGTAATCTGTTTTGTCTTGAATAGTGTTGAGCTTCTTGAATCGTGTAGGAACTTCACTCAACAAGGCAAGTGTGGACTTCCTATAATATTTCTCACTTGTCTCTTCGAGAAAGTCAACAGTCTTTTGAATTCAGAAAATGAGTTAATTGCCGTAGATTTCCTAACCTCGGACCTACTCTTGTACCCATAGAATTTATATGGTCCAGTTTTGGACAATAGTAACCCCAAGATGTTGTTTGCAGGAAATTAGTGATGGTAATGACATTGAGTGTTAAAGAAAGATTATTAGATTATCGCTTACTGTAGATGGTCATAGCCAGGAATTTATGTGGTACAGCTGTTACTTGCTACTTATCAGCCCAAACCTGGATGTTGTCTAAATCTTGCTGCATGTAGGCACTGACAGCTTCAGTATCTGATGAGTTGAACAATGTGCAACTGTCAGTAAACATGCCCACTTCTGACCTTATGTTGGAGGTCAGTGATGAAGCAGTTGAATACGGTTAGGCCTAGGACACTACCCCAAGGAGCTCTTGTAGCGATGTCTTGAAGCTCTGATGATTAGTTTCCAACCACTACAACCATCTTTTTTTGTACTAGCTATGTGAGTGCGCTATTACAAATACAATAATTGCATTGGTAAATTATTGGTAAAAATATTATTTAAGTCTTTATTAATTCAAAATATATATTGCACTATATCAAAGTTTAAAATAACATTTTGATCCTATCATGAATTGTAAACACACCAGATAGCTGTAAATGTAATCTAACTTTAAAATTTCTAGGAGTTTAAAATTATGTCACTTTTAATAAACTTCCTCGATTTTTATCCAATAAATAGATTTCTTTCAGTAAACATTTCTATATTAGAATGCGTTCCTTTTACAGATTTTAATTTGCTTTCCATTAAATATAAAATATATGTTGCACAGCATCAGTAAGTGTAGTCAGTACTAGCACAAATGCCAAAAGAATCAAATTGTTTGAAAAAGGGTTGTTGTGGTTGAAGATGCTTTCCAAATAGTCATTAAACATTTAAGCGAATAAATCTGCAGAATATGTTCCTGACATTGGCACTTGTTCTGTGGTATTTCTCTGATCAGATGGAAGAACTGTGTGTTATGCATAGTGCATTCATGCATAAACAATATCATTTTCATAAATTAAAACCTCCCCTGCAGAAGCAACATCTGTGCCTGCCTGGGTTTGAATAAAAGATGGTGGCATGTGAGTTGCCCCTCAACTGACTGAAAGAATCCTTATGCTTTGAAATCTAGGCATAACCAAGGGTCATTTATCCACTTATGTGCCAGGGTTTCTTTAATCAGCCTTTTATATTATGCTGGAGGGTCGTATTGTTCTTTGAAAAAACACTGAAACAGTACAAATATATTAAATTCTGTTTTGATCCCTATCATTTCTGTGTTTACTTATAGTGCTTTGTCTAATGAATAAATTGGCTAGAATTGTTTCCGCAATAGCTACTTTTAAAATCTATTTTGACTAATTATTTTTAAAATACTTCAATTTAGATAGCTTTTAAAAGTATGCTAATTCTAATATTGGCTAACTCCTGTCTTTGTTCTCTTATGCCTAGGTGTTTGTGAGTCTACCAATAGGCACAAGGGAATAGAAATGGAACAGGTCCAACTGCAGCTGAATGAATTTGCGTTACTGCAGTGCATGTTCTCAACTAGCAGTGAACTGTTTGTCTATGATGTGATAGTCCTTGCCTCAATTTGTAAATGGGAATGCTGATTTTATTACTAAAATCTTGAATTGTCCAATAAAACCACCTCTGAAAGTGGGAAGTGTTAAGATACTTTAGCTCTATATGTAGAATGTTTTTATCTCTTATTTTACCCAAACAATTAACTAGCTGTGTCTATCAGGTATGGGAAGCTTGCTAAAAGAAGCATTTAAAACAAACAAAAATTTAATGGTGAACTCTATATAATGAATATGTTGCAGTAATTCCAGGATCATATCCTTAAATATATCATAATAGACACAGATGCTTATAATGAGAACAGAAAGACCGCTGAGGGGCAAGGAAGTGAGAGTGCTGCCAAGTACATATTCTCTAGACACCTAATTCAGAGCCATGACATATATGGCAAAGACAAATGGTGAAATATTTTGGACTGGACAAGACCATTGTCCCTCAGTAGATTATGCCTTCCAGGAAAATCAGATTACATCTCGATGGAGGATCACAACAGGATTGAACAATTCTGGTCTTAAAAGATATATGGACATTTTAAAATTTGGATAGAAAAATATCTCAAGAAACAAAATCAGATATAGCCACACATTCATTCAGGTAGTGTTGTTAAAGCATTCTTTCAATTGATCAACTAAACCAGATGTCACCCATTATAAATTAAATCCAGTTTATAGCTTTTTAAAAATTTTATTTTGAATACTCTTCATATTCCTATTTTCATTTTAAACAAACTATAAAATACTATTGGTGCCAACCCTAAAGGAACCATATATTTAAAAAGAAATAGATCCATACTTGCACATTTCAATGCTTCTAACTCATAAAGACGACAGTGGGATACTCCGAACATTACCAACCAACTGTTCCCCATACTGTTGCATTGGAGATAATGACACTTGATGTTTTTGTTAAAAAAAACTCACAGATCGGAATATTAAATTTTCATATTTTAATTTGTTGCTATTTGTGGGAACGATTACAACCAGTGAGCTCAAATTTATAAAATAAATAATCTGTTAGGAATTCCTGGACTATCCATTTTAATGTTTAAACAGCATTTGATAAAGTATTTCTTTAGTTAGGACTTGATGTTTTAAATGATTGATGTCTAAGTCTGTGTACACTTTGGTCTGATTCTTGGGAAAGGAAGCATTCTCAAGATGCTGATGCTGACATAATTTTCTAAAAAAGTTTTTTTAAAAAAGGATATATATTATTTTAGTGGGAGGTAATTAACCATGATCATTTACTGATTTTAAAAAATGCAAATATTTTCATTTTTAAAGAACTGTATACTCTAATCTAAGCTATTTACCTTTAAGATAAAAGTCAAATGAAAGTTGTCCACATATTCTCCATAGCATTTAAAGTAGAAGTACAGTTCAAAATGTAGCTTTGTGCATCATATATTTCAATATTGTAGTTATTAGCCTTCCACCATGAAACATAAAAACTTCTGGGTAGTTTGAAAATGTTGCTGATTTTAAAAAATGCTTTGGTGTAATTTTCAATCAAGTAATTAAGGCAAAATTAGAGAAGCTACTTCAAAATTACCCAAATAAATTCATATTCTGTGCATGTATAATAATGTAGATTTGTTCATAATATTATTTTCACTCTTATGTATTATTTTGTGGTTGCAGGAAAATACATTGATCCAAATTTATTTATGTCCTTCAAGGCTTTTCTATTAACTAGCTTAAGCCATATGTAATTTTTTTCATCGAGTAACTGACTGCAATGGTAGGAGGAAGAATGCCATGGATGATGGGAAATGTTATCAATACTACGTGAGTCATGAAATACATGTCATGTGAGTATTTTGTTTTAGTGTGGATGGACAAAGCTTTCTCAAATGAAGAGATGACTACTATAATGCTTCCCAAAGAAAGAAGACAATTGATGTACCAATTGGAATACGGTGGGCATTATAACATGGAGGATATAATATTCTTCAGTAGAGGAATAATTGATTATTTTAGATCAAGAAGGCTAAGAAGTTAAAGTCACGATTGTTACTGAAGGATTTGATCTATGGGATGAAAATAAATCAGACCATGGAAGTATATATTTGTTGTAATCAGTTTTTATTCTACAAATAATAAATTTTGCACCTTTCATGAGCTATCAAAATAAAACAATAATCCCATAGGAATTACATACACTAAGAAAAATCACATTTAATGAAAATGCAACATTTGACAAAGATGAGATTACTATTTCAATAAAAGACTGCATGAGTGTGATTCAATTCCCAATGCGTTGTGGCATTACATCATAAAATACAGGATTACAAACAAAATTACAGTACCAATTTATTTCAGTTGAACCAGCATTACACTTTAAACAGCACTTCATCTGGACTGCATTGTACATGCAATATCTATTGTTCTAATCACGGAATAAATGTGAGATTTTTAAGCTACTGCACTAATTAACTAATATATAGCCCAACATTAATAAGCCTGATTATAGCTGTAGCTTTTAACTCTCAGATAATGATAAGACGCTGTGTATGTGTGCGCGTGTGTATATCTACGTGTAATATGGGAAGTCAATTAGTTGATAAACGGAATAAATAATTCCTCCGCTGGTCTTAGAGTCGAGTTAACTTCGCTGTTCTAATAATGTTTGATGGAAATAGTTTAAAGGAAATAGATACAGTGCAAATGATTTGTGATAGTCAAGCAACCGTTATAAGAAACAGAAAATTGGTAATTGATAACATTATATACACATTTGTGCAACTATTATATTATTTTGATATGATCTACCAAAGTTAGGTTTTTTTTTAAATTTATTTTCGATTTGCATCCTGTTAGTCTGGTAGGTAAAATTTCAATACCAGGAAAACGTCTAAAGCGGGAAAATAATTTGTCAGGATTGTGCAACTTTGCGTGATTTTATAGGTAGGAAGTCCTAAGGCAACAGAATATTATTCTAAGCACTTTTCTGCTGGTTAAAAATTAAATTACTTTTGTATAAATTATAGATAATCCTACTCTTGATATAAAAAACAGTGATGGAGCTGCATGGTTAAAATAGGAAATCGACCTTATAAAAATTCATTAAAAATTCTGTACAAAATCACAACAAAATAATTCAGCATGGGAAAGGTAACAGTAGTAAAATGTTGGTTGAAAAATATATTTTTAAATTGGCCCATTATTAGTTTAAAAATTGCATAGATTCCTAATTATTGCTTGTGATTTTGTCATGTGGATCAGTAATTACCATTATGTGAATAGGTGCTACATCGACTTTCATGTAGCCCACAGAAAGAAGCGCTAGTAGAATATTGTACATAAGATAACGGGAAGTGTTTTCGTTCCCATTTCTCTTAAAGGCAGTAACAATAATAAATACAAGTACTAATTTAAGCGTGAAACATTTGCACTCCGCAGCAAGTAATACCGGTGTGCTGCTGTGTGTAAACAAGCTATTCACGAAGTACATTTAATTCGATTCGTTTACAATACATTGTTGCTGATTTCCATGTTAATCATGGAAAATGGCATTAAGCTGGGCACTCATAACTCGCTCGTGATGCGAGTGGGCGTCGTATGGCATAATGTTGTCTATGGGGATTTCACACCGAGGAGCAGCGGAAGAAAACATGGAGCTGTGTCCTTGGGGTCCGGCCAGCGTGGCTGCAGGGTAGTGCATGGTGAACGTATAGTTCTTCTCAAACTCTTGAGAAGGCTCTTGCTTGAAAGAGAAATTCCCATTGATGCTTAAAGGTGGGCTTAATGGTCCGTCAAAGGACGGACTAGTGCATTCAGTGAGAGTGCTTTCAAAAAAAGGTTCCAGGGCTCCAGCATAACTGTGCGGTTTAATGTGAAATATGTGGGAACTGTCCATTGTACCGTAGGGCGGACTTGGAAGACCAGGAGACTGGTATGTGTATGGATGAACGGAGAAGGAAGAACTGGCCGTTTGCATATGTGGCATGTCCTGGTTCTGCTCTGGAAGGAAAGTTCGCGGGTTTAACTGAAGGCAGCCAGCTACGAGATTAGTGGTGGGTTGGGATAAACCTTTACAGAGCGTCTGCACAAACGACACGAGATCTGGGCTTTTTCCAGAACGCAGAATCTCCGATAAAGCCCAGATATAGTTCTTAGCTAGTCTCAGAGTCTCGATCTTGGATAGTTTTTGGGTTTTCGAATAACAGGGCACGACTTTCCGCAGGCTATCCAATGCTGCATTCAGGCCATGCATGCGGTTTCTCTCTCTGGCATTAGCTTTCATTCTCCTCATTTTAAACCTCTCCAGTCTGGCTTTTGTCATTTTCTTTTTCTTGGGGCCCCGCCTTTTCGGTTTTTGATCTTCATTCTCGTCCACTTCATCCTCCTCCTCCTCATCATCATCATCTTCATCATCCTCCTCCTCATCATCATCATCCTCTCCCAGTTTATCAAGTTCTCCCGTTTCTACCTTGAATGTGAGACTCATGGACTCGTTTTCGTCGTCTTTTTTGTCGGCTTCATGCTCGTCCTGGGAACTGAGACAGTCATCCGTCCAACTGGGATTGCTTTGCGTTTCTGGCATCATGTTTTCTGTGTACGATTTTGTCATCGTCGAGATCCTAAACAATTAAAACACACAGAAAGTACATTATTCAGCAAAGTTCAAACCCGGCCCTACCAAGGGGTAGGATTTGAAGCAGATTATAAATTTAGCGTTACCACCGACAACTCAACTAAGTTAGAAAGTTTATTATTTTACCTCAGCGGCATTTGTCGCATGGATTATAATTCTAAAGCTAAACTGGGCCGTCTAATCATGGAAGATCCGCTGCATAATTGGCAAGATGTACATGAATTTAGAACAAAAAAAGAACACTGGCTCTAGTGTACAGTTTTATTGAGGGGAACGAAAACTTCAAATGCAGTTAATGAATTGAACAGATCGGGTAAAAGGTTCCAACATCTGTCCTTTTATAAGTGACACGTCCCACAGAATGTCAATACGAAAGACCTCATTAAAAAGTAAATCCATACGAGTAGAAATGAATTGTAAGGACTCTACTGCTTCTCCGTTTCGTTTCCTATCGTACGAGAATGAATTAATCCATTTCAGAAGTGATCATTCTGAATGTTTCTGTAATAAAGAAACGTGGGGATAAATGATATGCACCTTTGGCTACTGTAAACTATTATAGATGTAGAAGTAGTGCATAATTTCTGGACAGGGTGCTGAGTATTGATTTTCTCTGCTTCATGAAATGCAATCCTGTCTACTGTTCCTGGCTTTATAGACGAGCATAAGCAGATTATGCACAACAAAATGTGAGTGAAGGGTTTAATCGGTTCACATCTTTGGGCAACTGTTCTTTTCTAAGTAAAGAGTTCTAACTACTTTCTTAAAAAGGTTTCAATGGCAACAAAATTAAATTGGGTCCGATTCCCAGAAAAAAAGTGTCAGAACTCGCACACTATTCGTGGAAATTATTTGCAACTCCAAAAATTGCATTTACTATTTAAACCCTAAGTGTGTACGCAAGCGCAGTAATCCACAGGGATCAGGTGCAAAACTGTGTCTTTATTAAATATTCCCAATCCGCTGATTTTACTGGAGCAGCTTCGATGCCCAACTAAGTCCTGGTTGAAAATGTTACAGCTGGGGTATTGGGTGGGGAAGTGAAAAATAGGGACTCCTCGACTTCTATTCGGACACTCGCAATGCAACACTGTACAAAGCTTGCTGCTAGACTGCCCTGCCGTCTCCTGATACTGTAACAGGTACCATATGTTTCTTGCTTTCATGCCACTCTTCCTCGCCTTCCACCCAAATTAATAATTTATACAGCAGCATATTTTGCGCGAATTGTTGCAGCATTCCAATCCAGTGCCTGATTGCCCAGATATAGAGAGCAAATTACCCCGCTCGGCGACATAATTCATTTGTATATGACAAACTGAATTCAGCTAACTGAAAACAAAATGAAATGGAATAAGTTAAACCCCTTTCCTCGCCGTAACGAAAAAAAAGTGTTTGACAACGAAATGATTGCTGTTTCAAAAGAAGAAAGCGCACACACACACAAACACACACAGAGATGAAGGATGCTACATCATTAAAAGAAATACCTTTGTAAATATTGAGTCTAGAGTAGTCTCATAGCCTGAGCTATGTTACAGTAGCAGCTCCAATGTTCTTTGCGGACTGCCCGCTGGCAGCAGCCCCGCTGCCTTTTATACTGGGGGAAAGGTGCTGGGTTCCTGGAGCACGGGCCCGCCCGCCGCGGGGGCGGCGCGCCTGCGCAAAGCACGGCGGCCAACGCCGCCGCCACCGCCTCCGCCCTCGCGCCATATGGTTCTCAGGACGTCACGCGAACGAGCGGCGTCACGTGGGCCGCTATTTGTATTCCGCCGGCGCGTGCGCCCCCTTCCCCCCTTCCTCCCCTCCCCTTTGTGGCCATCTGTCGCCAGCAGAATCTGTGCGGAGCCGCTCGCGCCCACTCCCGGGGATCCACCCAAACAACACAGCCTGGGCAGGGAGGGAGGGAGGCTTGATTCCAAATCACATTGTCCTGCTATCGCCTTCTCCTTTACTCGCCGCGTCCCTGCCTCTCCTCGCCACCACACCCCACACCCCCACCACCAACCAACCAACCAAAACCCCCTTGCAAAAAATCTATGCAGCTGACACATCTAAAGATCAATCAACTTTGCCATTAGAATAGTTGAGAATGAAAAGGTGAACCTGGTGTCAACGGTCCTTGCTCGTCGCTGTTGTCCGCATTAACCCAGAGAATCACAAATCTGTTGGCGCGCACAGTTTGCCACATAGGTCCCTGACCATGACAGAAAGTGTAGATTTGATTATTTACCACGCGAACAGTGTCCAAAAGTTTTTATTTTCGATGGAGGATTGCATTAGTTGGCTTTGCAAAAGATAAATCAAGAGACCGGGTTCGGGGGCGAAGGGGAGATGTGTGTGAGGGTAGTGGAGGGGAGTGGGGAGATATTTTTGGAATAAAGTTTCTGGCTTTCGCCCTAATTGAGGCGGTTTTTTGCCGGCACGCGAGTCGCACGCACGCAAACAAAAGCCTTTTCACGGCTGGTCAAACAGATCTAACGTCCAAATATGCTCACTTCTGTCGAGATTTTAAATAATAATGCAAAGGTCGCCAAACTGACCGTTAGAGGGGAAAAAATGTGAAAAGGCACACTAAGCGATTGGGACAAAATACAATTGATTTTCTACCCATTATTATTCTAAGTACCAACTGTACAATGCAACCGTCATTCAAAGAAAAAGCGGTTCGGTTTTGCTTTCAAATTGACAATACATTATTTTAAAGAACCGGGCTGACTATGTTATTTGGGCTAAGAATCCGAAACTTATTTGGGTTTTTGTTTTTGAATATTTGCTGCTGATTAAGCGATCAAATAACATAAATGTTTCAATGTGTTTGTGTAACGTGATGCTCGCTCTTTTTTTCCACAGTGAACATTTTTGCAAAAGTGAATTTCGTACATGTTTACGCTATTGTCTCGCAGTTTTGTGTCGGTTTGCCATCGGACTGGAGTTCGTGAATGTGCCAACAATTGTGTTTGTGTTTTTGTTTTGCAATGAAACGCAGCTCCTGGCCCCAAAACTGATCTTCCTCCTAATACAGTATTTGTTTGTATTCTAGTAAAAATAAAAGGAAACGCATGGAGATTTCATAACAACTTTCCAGTCACTACGGGTCATCGCCTGTTTTACTTGAAATGGACAGGAATAATATTAAAGATCCAATTCAGTTGTCCACGGTGCAAAATCCATCCGATTTAAATCTCTTGGGTATGCGGCATTATCTTAATTAAGATAATTGATTCATATTGCACCTGCGAGAACGAAAAAATAGAATTTATCAAAAATGCTGGAAGCTATCGTCCATGAGAAAAATTGGCCCCAATTAAGAGCAATATCCCAGCAATTTAAGCCATTACTTTACTGCGTTTATGTTCTTCAGAGGTTGTGGCATTTGTTTGAAAATGTGAGGAAATTGTATTTTCATTATAAATGCTATATTTTAATTTTCCTTGGGTAATTGAATTCCCGGATTCTTTGGGCAGACTGTCCCTAGTCAGTGTACTCTCAACACAGATATTAGACGCCAGTTTCTAATATTAGCATCAGCCGGCCATCAAGGTAAACGAAATCTGCAGTGTATGTATTTTTAATCGGACTGAAGAAAACTCGTTTGAAGCTTTCAATTGGACTGCATTTGCTTGACTTAATGTCAGCATGGGGGTTTTGTTTACTCATTAACCATTTCTATTGAAGGTTTCTTTACGACTTACATTCTGCAAAGCCTACAACTTCCAGATTTAAAATAAAAGTAAACTTCCAGATTTCAAATATAACTCTAACTTCCAAACGAAACGCAGCAAGTTCCTTCGTTGCTGGGTTTTGCACAACCTGGTAACCGCTGAGTGTTTTTACCGGATAAAACGCAGCGTAAGCGCTACCAATCTTTTCCATTTCACACAGGCATCAGGAAGGATCTTCTGCACCTACAACAAAATTGAGGAAATATTTCATACTATCATGACATTTGTCAGTATTTAATGCGACAATGGCCTCGTGCTGAACTGGACAGACAAGTTAATAAGTAGGCAAAGGCGGCACACAGACTGACACGGATACAGAGACACAGGCACGCACACTGGTACGCATAAACACTTACACACACACTAGCACGCACACGAGAACATACACACAGAATCAAATTCATGGGTACACAGACGCAAGTACACACAGATACCCTGTCACACGGTCACACTCACATATACTGATGTCTACAGACACTTACAAATATACACACAGACTCATCCCCGTAGGTACACACAGATGAGCACACTTATGCATATTCAGTCACTCAGTGGTAAGCTTAGTCATTTATAAACACACATGGTACATAACTCGCATAGACTCAGCCCCACAGGCACAAACACGCACAGATATACAGGCAGACACCCACTGACTCAGAGGTACAGAGAAACACAGAGGCGCGCACATACACGCAGTCGGCATGCAGACACAGCAGCACAGTCACACATACATACAAGCCACACAGATGGGATCAAACTACAGCACCACAAACAGCTCCTGGTGTCCAGAGACAGGAGGCGGCGAGCACGTGACAATTTCCCTGTAACTTTAGAAGTTGGCGATATTTAACCCAGCACCTGGCAGCAGGTTTACCGCCCGATCGTGATTTAATATGGACCTGTTTTGTGTTGCTGCAATTTACTTTCAATTGGGTATCCAATCAATGGTCAGAGACAGAGATGCAATAACAAAATGGATACTCTAAAAAGTACCCGATGTCACATCTGGTGCTCCGACATTTAGGATTAGTCTTTTGAGTACGAGCAGAGGGATTTAGACAGTAATGTGACTCAGAAATCTGCGGAATATAGATACATAGGCATAGTATATGCATTTCAGCCGTGTTAGCCACTCGCTTCTCCTTACTTTAATAATGTGCTACTGCGGCTTAAATATTGAAAAATTTCAACCTGTTTATCGCGTTTTAACATTAAAAAAATTAACATTTTAACGATCGCGTCCAACATCTTTACGGTTGAATAGGTATTTGCATGGAACGAATGAGACTAAGCCATTTTACTGCACCCTTCTCCACTAATTGCTTATGCAAAAATGCAGATTTGTATTAATTAATTACTCTAGTGATTACTTCTTTGGTATTTTTCTGCAATAAATCATGCTGGAATAGAGAAGCGGACATGAGATTTTTTGGCACATCTTTCAATGAAAATTCAACGGAGGCGGCACTAAGCGGCACCAAGGTTTCTCTGAAAGCTCTGCTAAGACCATTTTTCACTGCAGGTGTAGACACCTGCTGCAGACACCTGTCACTGTGCAACTTTCTTCCTTTGCAGCACTGATTTTTTTTTTAAAAATCCGCATTTCTGACTGCGATTTTTGTGAAAAATAAACAACCCCCGGAGCCCAAAATAACAGGAACCAACAAAAATAAAACTAGAAGCGCTTTAAGCCGGACGTACGCGGACTAATGCACTTAAATCAATGCCTCGTTATCCTCTCCTGCTCAAAGTGACCGTTGTATTTTCGAGCTGCCATTTTATAACAATTTCAGAGCCCACATTACACTTTTGAAAAAATCATAAACGTGAGGTCTCGGCCGATTAAACGCCTCAACTACACGGAAAGTGGACATCTGCTAACTATTTAAAGTTGACAGTTTTACCTAATCTTGTTATTTTGTAATTAGGATTACAGTATTACTCATAAAAAATTCTTCAGATGATTAGAACACAAATGTGAGTGTCATGGTCTATTTCCAAAATATGTGGATTTAACGAGAAGTTTATACGGATTGCAATGCTGACTTTATTTTCTCTTTTAGATCTTCATGAAACAAGATACTTTCTGGAAGAAAATGAATAATAAAAATCCCATTTTATATATAATCCATGTTAAAGCCGCATTTACACCGCAGCTTCCTGCCTTTAACTTAAGTTATAGTCTGACAGAGCCCACATTACATCGCTTACCAACTGTTGGGTTTGAACTTAAGGATATTTACAACAGTAGATTTAGTTGCCTCCCAAATAGCGAAAAGTTAAATGTTTTGCACGCGAAGGATGTTCATTTAAATGCTCACAGCACGGGAATTAAGGCGAGATGGAATTTTATAATGTGGTCAGGGATTCGCTGGAGTGAAAGTCTCATATCGCTTAGATTTTGACAGGGCCATGAGTGTTAAACTCGGTTTGCAAAGCGATTTACTAAGGACCTATTTTGCTTAGTTTAACCTTACGAAGCACAGATTTTCTCCACCCCCACCTCCCAACCCCTTCTCTCATGAGATATCCCAATTCTCACTTGTGCTTAAAACTCTTTTCTAACCCGGACTGTTAACTTTTCAGCTGTTGGGACTTATTTATATGTTATATATTATATATAAAAAGGGTCCTCTGTGACTGGAACTCGTAATGAACAGGGACAACATTCAACCATCGTCAGAGCTGTTTTTGCAAGCGATACGTTTAAATTCAAACTGCAGGACGCAGTATTATCTTCTTAACAGTATTTTCTTTTTCCCGTGAATTGATTTGTCGTTGAAAGCTGCTTTCGAGATAAACAATAATCTGAGAATGTAATAGGCACAAATATAGAACAGCCGCCTCACCAGCAGATTAACACGGCTTTACAGAGGCTACACTTCCCTTGAAACACAGGTTGACCTCAGTAAACCGTGCACTGTTTTTCGACTTGGCAGGGACCGACAACGACACGGAAATTGTTAAGAACATATGGCATGCTGCATCGATAGCGCACCCACCTACTTTCCTAATATCAACAAATAAGCTTCAATTCCTACAAAGCATATACCATTCGTTATGACATAATTCTGACACTTGTAATGGAACGATGCCCTAGTATTTGTTGAAAGGGATAGTAATACAAAGTCATAAATATAACAGAACACCAGTGAATCCCAGAAATGTCAATGGTCGGGCTGCTGCAATGGCATTGCGTCGCCTAGCGGCCTCATGCAGTTGCTGCATTAAACTTCCGACTGAGCTAAGCACCACCCAGCGGTGAATGACAAGAAGTGCTTTATTACGATCGAAAGCCCATGCCGGCACCTTGTAATCTACCGCTATCTAAACGATATTTACGTTACTATTCTAGTATAACAAAGTGAACTCGTATTGACAAAATATATGAACATATCTAGATTTTCAAAATCATTTCCTTTATTATAGGCTGTAAATGGGAAGACATAAGGGATGTAAAAATACTGAGAGGAAGGAATTATCTTCAGTCATAATCTTACCATGGCATACAAGAATGTGTAAACACTAAAGTGCAAAATCATTATTTTACTTGATAGGATCGATCAAACCACCTGTTGTGGAAATATGTTAAAATAATTCCACAAAGTACTTTCAGGAAAGAAACAACAAAATGAGACACAACAGATGATGATATGTATAATCATCCGCAGCAGCTGCAGTAGCAGGGGCTAACGGACAAAATCCTGGATGCCAAGTTTAGCCCTGTGATAGGATTAGAACATGGGTCAATGTGCATCTATTTAGTTCTACTTATTTAGTGGATGTCTTGTTTGGATGGTATGAAATAGGGAGTGAAACTAAAAGCAACTGCAAATTTAACAGACTCTGAATCTGTCAAAGTACAAGAAAACATTTCTGCGGGTATTCCAAGTTTTGTCATGGTACAGTGTTTGCTTCAACAGCTAATTGCAATCTTTATGTGTAAGCTTTAATATATGAGAGTCAGAATCCAGACACTCACACTGATGAATGCATGTTCCATTGACTGAAGTGATCCGTAAAGCTACGTCATTGATCTTCCATATAGGCATTTTGTATTGATACACAATATTTAGATGAAATTGAAGAAGCCGAGTTGTCCCAGGCAAAAATGATGCATACATCTTACATGGCAATGATAGTCACATAAACAACTACCACTGTATAATGTAGAAGATGGATTTTAGAGTAGAGGTAATCTCATCCAATCAAATAGTTTGGGGTTTTATAATTTTTTTCCTTTTCACACATATCCTGCCTCATCTCTTCCACTCTCTCCCACCTTTCCTATTTTCATTCTTTACTTTGTTTCCTTTTTGTAGTCCAATTGTCTTTCATGCCCTTCCTCCAACGGACTTCACCTACTGCCTTCTTTTCAGATTGCCTGGCTGAAAGTAAAAAGTTACCTTTAACAAGGCATTTCAATTCAGTGACACAATTCAAACACGGTCTAATATTATCCATTATTTAGGACTGTTGAGAGTATTTAATGGTGAAAGAGCTGGCTAGCATTTTGACATTGACAACAACACTGAGTATGCAAACAATCTGCTTCACCTTAAAGCGGTGACTGCAGCTTGAGACCCACGTGAGGAATACAGTTCTAATCTTGTCTACCTTTAATTGGATGTATTACACTCATCTAGCATTATATTATCAGGGTCCTGTTCCACATCCAAAAAACAATGGAGATTGAGAGGAGTGCAGTAGTTGCCATATCACAGATGCACAAAATGATACAATGTTTGTAGATGATGTCCATCAGGGCAACTTGCAAATCAGGAAGAGAGGACCAAGGATAGATTCTTGGTGGATTCTAGACAGCAGTAAGAGAGACGATTCTCTGAGATGATCAGGCTGCAGTTAAATGAAATTAAATAAGAGAAATCTGATTAAACTAAGTAATAGAAGAAAATTATTGCATAAGTACATATGATTCTCCATGTTAACAGTAGGAAGATTGAACAGGACAAGAAGGCTGATGTGTCATATTCAAAGATATTGAGAAAATCAGTTTCAATGTTTTAAGATGAAAACTTAATTGGAAAGATTCAGACACTGAGCGACAGTGATGAAAGGTACATTATACATGATTGTTTTGGAATTTGGGCTTCCAAAAGAAAAAAAAGTATGACAGTTCTGCAATGATTTTTGCTTTAAACCTCAGAAAGTCAATTTGGAACAGTGACCTAAACATTTCTGTTCCAAGGAAGCGTGTGATTGCTGATGCATGTTTGGGAGAACCCTTGTAGTAGTAATGGATATTGTAGTTAATACTGCTAAGTTTATTTAGGCTGAATAAATGCATTAGGGCAATTAGTTTATCTTGGATTTCAGAAAGAAGGTTCAAAGTTTTAGTTTGAAATAATCCAGAGTTCAAACAATTTCTCCCAGCAGGAAATTCAAGTGATATTCAGTGAATCACCATGTTAGAAGTGATTTCCAGTCTGTGGAGCTTCCAGCCCAGGAGAGTTTGTACAAAAGTATTCAAGTTGACGAACCAACCATAATAAAAAAACAAAATATATAAACAAGCAAGGTTGCATTTTGGGATATGACTTGTTCCATATTACAATCAGCTCAGATCATAACACAGGAAAAAATGGCCCATTTTTGGGAGGACAGAACATGCTCAATAATCTTAGAGATTAAAAGATATTGGATATGTATTTTTAAGAACTTAAGAGTTGAGGGTGTGGCCTTTGAGATGACATGGTAATCATGGTAGTTTAGAAAGAGATAGGGAATTTGGATCATCAACACTATAGTCAAATAGGCTTAAAAACAAGCAAAAACCATAAGACTATATGATGTAGGAGCAGAGTAGACCATTAGCCATTGATTGCCCCACCATTCAATTAAATCATAGCTGATCTGATAATCTTCAACTCCACTTTGCTGCCTTATCCCCATAATCCTTGAGTCCCTACTGCTTTGAGCATATTTAACGAACTGACCTCAACATCTGTCTGCAGTAAAGAGTTGCACAGATACCCTTGAAAAATAATTTGCTCATTATCTCTCTCCTAACAAGGTGACACCTTAATCTGCATTTTGCCTTTTCATCCTAAAGCATCCCAAAATGGGCAATAACCTCTCTAGCATCTACCTTGGCAAAAGCCCAAGACCCTCACATGTGTTGATAAGGTCATCACTCATTCTTGTCAACTCTGGTGTGTACAAGTCCAATCTACTCAAACTCTCAGAAGAAAATCCATCCATATCCAGGATCAATGCAATGAATCTTCTGTGGATGGTTTCCAATGCTACAATAGCTTTCCTTCAATAAGGGATCTAAAACTGTTCACAGTATTCCAGGGTTGTGCTGTTTTGAGAGTCTTTTATTTGGCCTCATCTGTGGCCTTTCATAGTATTGTTTCAAAACTTCTCTATTTTAAAACTCCATTCACACTGAAAATTTCTATTTGCCTTTCCTATTCCTGCTGAACTTGGATGCTGGCTTTTTGCAATTCATGCACAATAATCACCAAACCTCTTTGGTTTCTTCAATCTTTTCTCACTTAAATAATATTCGATTTTTCTGTTTTTTCTTGCAAAAGTGCATAACCTTTCCTACATTAAATCCCAGCTTTCAAGATTTTGCCTATTCAGGTAATCTATCTACATCCCTCTGTAGACTCTCTGTGTATCTTCGCTACTTTTCTGTCTACTTATCCTTGTATCATTTCCAAACTAGGCAATAGCATGATATAGGTCTCATAGACAGGTTGAGTTCAGAAAGTGTATATGTGGCAGGTACATTTCTGATAAATGTATGAAAATAAACTGCAACGCTCTTGATTAAAATAATGAACTATTGAGTAAATATTTTTATGTTTTAAGATGGCACATGACAGTGGCACACTATGCAACACTTTTCACTGTATTCTGCAAGAAGATAAATGAGACAATAAATAAATCAAAATATTTGAAGATACCAGCAAGCAGAGGTATTAGTCTCTCCAGTACTTTTGATGTTATTGAGTTATGTTACACAATGAAACTTATTTCAGTGATATCATAAATAACAATGTTATCATTCAAGTAGCAGGTTCCTCACCTCCAACAAATTAATTCATTGACACATTTGATTAAATTAAATGTGAATCAAATCTAAATGAACTTTTGTAGCTCTGCCTTATCAAAATTTGACAAAAAGCTATGATCTAGAAACAAATTTGATTTACATTATTTTATGTAATATTTTCCCAAGTTATAATTATTGTGATCAAAACTGTGCAAATAACAAAATGTGGATATTATTAAGGGGACTATGGAGCATTTCAGCAAGTTTTGAGAGTTACTAGCCAGATATGACTGCTGTATATTCTGATATGCAACATCTAAACACAATCATTTCATTGGTAAGTCATCCAATTAGATCTCCCTGGAAATCATTCAAAATTACTGTTTCAGAAAGCAGTAATAAAATACTTGATCTATGCTACTAAATATGTTGATATTGGTGAAGATAATGACAAGTAACAATTTTCCAGTGGATAAAATGTGTTTACAAATGAATTAGTGAAGTTAAATGTCTTCAATTTCTTGGTCAATTCTTTCTGAGTTTGCTATAATGGGGATTCCACTACGTCCTCATGTGCAACTCCTATCTACTGGAGTGGATAGAGGGGAGCCACTAAATGTGTTGTATATGGACTTCCAGGAAGCATTTAACAAGGTACTTCATGAAAGCTTAAGTCAGAAGATAAGGGCCCATAGTTTTGGAGGTAGTATACTAGCATAATAGAGAATTAGCTCATGAGCGGGAAATAAAGAGTGGGGATAAGGGGTTCTTTCTCAAGTTGGTGACCTGTTATCAGAGTGGGGGGAGAGGTTCCAAAGGGATCAGTGCTGTGATCACAATTGTTTACAATATATATTAATGACTTGGTGGAAGGAAGTGAATATACTGTAGCCAAAATTACTGACAACACTAAAATAGGTGGAAAGACAGAGCGCAAGAGGGATATAAACAGTTTATAGAAAGATATTGATAGGTTACGTAAGCGGGCAAAAATTTGGCAAATGGAGCTTCGTGTGGGAAAATGTGAAGTTGTTCATTTTGGAATGGAGAACAAAAGAACAGTGTGTAATTTAAATGGAGAGAAACTGCAGAAAGTTGCAACACAAAGGGATTTTGGGTGTCTTGTGCATGAAACACAGAAAGCCAGCACACAGATGCAGCAGGTAGTCAGGAAATCTCATGGAATGTTGGTCCTTATTTCAAGGGGGTTGGAGTTTAAGAGCAGGGAAGTTTTACTGCAACTGGACAAGGTAACGATGAGACCAGAGCAGGACTGCTGAGAACGTGTTAAATCACCTTGTTTAAGGAAAGCTATCACTTCATTGGAGGCAGTTCAAAGAAGGTTCACTAGGATGATTCTTAGAATGGAGGGGTTGTCTAATGAGCAAAGGCTAAAAAGGCTGAGACTTGACTTACTAAAGTTTAGAAGAATGAGAGGTGATCTCACTGGAACATACAGAAATCTTAATGGGTGTGACGGGGTAAATCCTGAGATGGTGCTTCTCCTTATGTGGGAGTCTAGGACCAGAGGGCATAATCTCAGAATATAAAGGGGTTCTAACTTAAGCCTGATATGAGGAAGCATTTCTTCTCTCAGATGATTGCAAATCTTTGGAATTCCTTGCCACAGAGAGCTGTGGGGACAGAGTCCTTGTGTATATTTAAGTCTGAGATAGATGGACTCTTGAGCAAGAGGTGAATCAAGAATTCGGGGGAGAAGGTAGGAAAGCAGATATGAGGAATGTCAGATCCTACTGAATGGTAACACAGGCTCAAGAAGCTGCATGGCTTACTCCTGTTTCTATTTCTTATGGTCTTTTGACCTTTAATGCATCTCTGGGCATTGGAAAATCCAGGCCAAGTATTGTTGGTGATGAATTACATCAAAAGATTGTCAGATAGGTAAACAGAGTACGATAAACATCAGGACTACGTTAACATCTCAGACTGCAGTAACACTGGTGATTGCACAGCAGATGAGAACAGTTACCATGCAGCTTGTGCTTGTGTGTTCGATAGCATCCCTGGGAAAAAGTAGATAGGTACCTCCATCTATCTATCACATACTCAGCTCCTTTCCCACCCAACCCCACCCCCCCTCTCACTTATCTCTCAGCCCCCCGGCCCATAAGCCTCAATCCTGTTGAAGAGCTTATGCTTGAAATGTCAAGTCTCCAACTCCTCGGATACTGCCTGACCGGCTCTACTTTTTCAGCACCACGCTCTCGACTCAGCATCCCTGGGAGACTCATCTTTCAAGCTTTGAAAGCACTGGTGCAAGGTCCTTCTTTTTCAAAACCATAAAAAAACTCAGTTATAAGTTCTTTGGGCTATCCAGAATCATGCATTTGAAGTTAAAAATTCACAGATATATTTCCATCATGTTAAGCAATGGAGAAAACAAAATCTTGGAAGGAGTTAATCACTCCTTAAGAATGCACAATTCAGGTGAAATACTGATGGGCAATAAAATATGATATTCTTTGTATTATTTGATTTGGTTTGATTTTTGTCATCACATGTTCCTAGGTACAGTGAAAAACTTTGTTTTGTGAGCAGTACAGGCAGATCATAGCAAACAAGGACATACAGACGATAGGGTGTTTAGACAGAGTAAGGTGTCCAGCTTACAGCTGCAAAGGAGGTGCACAAACCAAGATTAACATTAGCAAGATCAATGCTATCTAAGATTCATCATCACCACCATCGGCAGTCCCTCACAGCTGAGGCTGACTCTCTTCCACTCTCAGGATGAGTCCATATGTAGCTACTGCAGGCTCTGTTACACATGGGGTAGGTGGTGGTCACTGGAAGGAGTGGATGGGGTGTTGGCGTGGCAGTGCACACTTTCTTTGTTTTCACCTGGCTTCCACGTTTTCTTGACGGCAAGTCTCAAGATGCTCATGCTTTCCTGGATGCCCCTCCTCCACTTTGGATGGTCTTTGGGCCAGTGATTCCCAGATGTCTGTGTGGGAATGTTACACTTCACCAGTGAAGCCTTGAGGATATCATTTCAGCATTTCCTCTGTCCATCTGGGGGTTGCCTGCCTTTTCTAAGCTGGAAATAGACTCCTTAAGAGTCTCGTGTTGGTCATGTGAATGACGTACCCAGCCCTTTGTAGCCAATCAAGGGTGGTCAGTACCTTAATTCTGGGGATGTTGGCCTGGTCAAGGATGCTGCTGTTGGTGCATCTTTCTTCCCAGCAGATTTGCAGGATCTTGTACAAATGGCATTGGTGGAATTGCCTTGAGATGTCTGCTGTAGACAGTCCACATCCCAGAGCCATATAGGAAGGTGGGAATCACCACAGCTCTGTAACCCACGATCTCGGTGTCGGATCTGATGTTGTTCTCTAACACCCTTGTCCTCAGATGGCTGAAGGCTGCATTAGCGCACTGGAGGTGATTCTGAATCACTTCAGCAATAGCTGATTTGGCTGATGTTCTCTAAGGCTCCCCATGGACCTTGATGATTAGGAATTTGCTCCACAATACCAGGCCAGGTTGCTGAAGGAACTTTGTCTTTCAGATGTTCAGGGTGACACCCATGCACTGATGTACCTCTGTAAAGGTGCTGACTATAGTCTGGAGTATGTCCTCGGAAATTGTACGTAGGCAAGCATCATCTACATACTGCAGCTTGACTATACTGGTTGGGATGACTTTGATTTTGACTTGAAGATGGCATATCTAATTTTCCACAGATGATGCAAGTTAGCTCCACTCCAGTGGGGAGCTTGTTGATAGTGAGTTGAAGAGTCATGGTAATGACATATGGCTCTATCACCAACCCATTCCTGGTTCAAACCAATATCAAGCAGGGCTGCATCATCACTTCAACACTGTTTAGATTAGTATGGCTGAGTACAGATTGAAGAGTACTACATACCAGCTATTTAATTATCTTCATGATCTCTGAAAGTCATGAGATGATTTACTAGGAAAAGGAAGACAGACAGGTTCGTTAGTTAGAGAGGTTAGTTATTGGGTAAGCTGTCCGAATTAGGGGTATTTCTTTTAGAGAAAGATTAGCATTGAGGGGATAAAATGAAACTCTCCAAAATGTTGAGGGAATTGCATATTGTGTAAACTGAGTAAAATGGATAGAGATAGTAGTGACAAACTTTGTGCTTACATAACCCATAAGGTCAAAGTTTAGACACCAGGAACTATTATTTCTCAAAGAATCACAAGACTATAATGTGTAAAAGCAGAAGTCAGCTATTCAACTCATCAAGTCAGTTCTGCCATTCAATTGCTAATTTGATAATCCTCAATTCCAATTCCCTTTGACATTATAAACCTGTAAAATTTCAGCTATTGGGAGTGGTTGAATAGGCTGGGCTGTTTTCCCTGGAGCTGAGGGGTGACCTTATAGAGGTTTATAAAATCATGAGGGGCATGGATAGGATAAATAGATAAAGTCTTTTCCCTGGGTTGGGGGAGTTCGGGACTAAAGGGCATAGGTTTAGGGTGAGAGGGGTAAGATAGAAAAGAGACCTAAGGAGCAACTTTTTCCCGCCTCAGATTGATGACATGGGCAATTACATAGATTTTAGACTGCACCTTGTTTGTTAACAGGAAAATGTTTGTCAGGTTTCTTTGATCAAATAAAAATGAGGTTTTTCCAAATAAAATTTACTCAAACAAATATGCAAAGAATATTGCCAAAAATGTTTAGATTATGCAAAATAGAGTTGGCTTCTATTCTAACATTCAAAACTCAACATGAGGAAAATATGGGGAATAGACAAACAATTGTCAAATATTCCACAGAACACATCAAATATAATCAAAACTTTTCACTTTATACATTAACGATCTAGATGAAGGAACTGATGGCATTCTGGCTAAGTTTGCAGACAATACAAAGATAGGTAGAGAGACAGGTAGCATTGAGGAGGTGGGCAGGCTGCAGAAGAATTTGAACATGTTAGGAGAGTGGGCAACAAAGTGGCAGATGAAGTGCAATATGGGAAAGTGTGAGATCATGCAACTTGGTTGGAAGATTAGAAGCATGGACTATTTTCTAAATGGGGAGACAATTTGGAAAACTGAAGGGCAAAGAGGCTTGAGAGTTCAAGTCCAGGATTCTCTCAAGGTAAACTTGCAGGTTGACTCAGTAGTTAGGAAGGCAAATGCAATGACCACATTTATTTTGAGAGGACTTGAATATAAAAGTAGGGATGTATTCCTGAGGCTTTATAAGGCACTGGTCAGACCGCATTTGGAGTATTGTGCGCAGTTTTGGGCCCCATATCTCAGGGAAGATGTGAACATGCCCTGGAGCATGTTCAGAGGAGGTTCATGAGAATGGTCCTAGGAAGAAAAGCTTAACATATGAGGAACATTTGAGGACTCTGTGTTTATACTAGATGAACTTTAGAAGGATGAGGGGGAATCTAATTGAAACATACAGAATACTGAATGGCCTGAACGGAGTAGATTTTGGGAAGATGTTTCCATTGGTAGGAGAGACTAGGACCTGAAGGCACATCCTGAGAGTAAAGAGAAGACCTTTTAGACGGAGATAAGGAGAAACTTCTTCGGTGGTGAATGGTGGTGGATCTTTGGAATTCATTGCTGCAGAAAGCTATGGAGGCCAGGTCATTTAGCATATTTAAGACTAAGACAGATAGCTTCATGAGTATCAATGGGAACAAGGGTTATGGGGAGAAAGCAGGAGAATAGGGTCGAGAAACCTATCAGCCATGATTGAATGGCAGAGCAGACTCAATGGGCTGAATGGCCTAATTTCTGCTCCAATCTCTTATGGTCTTATGGTCTTATTTCGTGGATTTCTCAGTAGTTCCCCGAGATGTTAGTGATGTTGTGGGTCACAAAATCTTGTTAAAACTTCACTTGAGATTGATTCTTCACTATGGATGATGTCGCCTTGAAAATTTCTCATGAATCATTCTGCCATGGGCTAACTCAATGGCTGCCCACAATCTGGTGGCTCACTTTCATTTCCTGGGACTACACTTTTGGAATGTACGCTCCAGCACATATAGGCTCAGCTCCAGCAAAATTCACCAAAACAGCACTGAACCGAGGTATGTTTTCTGGACTTTACTGTTGGTCAGATTTCTGATATTGTCCCAAGAACATGTGGAACAGTATGAGCTGCAGGACAGCCTTAGCGAATGTTTGCTATGTCAAGGAGATAAGACTACCTGAATGATTTAAAATGCAATCTTTTTTGTCTTGTTTTGTGAGTTTAAAAGGGATCGGTCACTATTACATGATTATTGGAATCTTCAACTGCTATCAGTGCATCTTGGTATCCTTGCATGAATTGTCAGTTGGATGCTAATGCGATGACTACTAAACTTGGGAAACTTCCGATATATCACCTTGACACTATTCTGTTTGACACTCACTGGATTTTTGCCAATGCAATCTGGGCTGATACACATTGAACTTTGTTCACTAGCTGGAGTTAGACATGATCAGGTTTATTTTCCTCACTCAAACAGTCAAAAACATTGCATATAATTGAAGTAGTGCACCAGGGAGAAAAACATTGATCAAACAGTTACATAAGGTCTTCACCCTGATTGTAATCTGCCCTGATTTAAACCCTCAGAATTTTTCATCATAGATAGAAGCTGTTCAGTCCATTTTATTTATGACAATTTTTTGTTAATGTATTCCAAAATCCAAAAACATGCTTGTTATGTTGCCCTCAGAGATTTGTTTCCTTATACCTCAATCTGGTTGTCTTAAAGTAATCTCTTGGAGTACAGGACGCACTTAGGGTGAAAGTCATCAATGTCTATCTCCAAGAACGACACTACCAACTGAGTTGGCCTAATCCTAAAAGACATAACCGCTAAACTGGGCCTGCAGTATGTGGGGAGGGAACTAACAAGAGGGGGAAACCAACTCAACATCATCCTCACCAATCTACTTACTACCGATGCATCTGTCATGACAGTATTGGTAGAAGCGAGCAACATGTAGCCCTTGTGGACACCAAGTTCCATCTTCATTGTGTTTTACAACAGTACCACTGTGCTAAATGAAATAGATTTGAACAAATTTAACAACTGAAAACTGGGCATCCATGAGACACTGTGAGTTATCAGTAGCAGCAGAATTGCATTCACTCACGATCTAGTCTAGTAAATCCCCAGCCTACCATTAGCATTAAGCTGAAGATTACACTGGCTCAATGAAGAGTGTAGAAGGGCATGCCAGGAACCAAAATCAGGTTTATTTAAAAATGAAATGTCAACCTCGTATAGCTGAAACAGAAGACTAGACACAAGTCAAACAATGGAAGAGTTAAACAATCCCTCAACCAATAGATCAGATCCAAGGTCTGCTGTCTTGCCTCATTGTCAGGAATGGTGGTGAACAATTAACAGACTAATTGAAGGAGAAAGTATCATAAATACCCCAATGCTCAATATAGTGGGGAGAGTCCAACACATCAATGAACCAAGGTAGGCTGTATCATTTTCATCCATCTTTAGCTAAAAGTTCCCAATGGAGGATCCAGCTTGGCATTTTCCTGAGGTCCTCAGTATGACAAATGCCTGTCTTCAGTCAATTTATTCCATATGACATAAAAGAACTGCTAAAAGACATAGGGTGCTGCAAAGACTATGAGCTTTGACAACATTCTGGCAACAGTACTGAAGATGTAAATTCAAAACTAAACTGCACCCCGAACTGAATTGTTCCAGTTTCGCTACATGGCAATGTTGGTCATTGCTTAGGCATATGGTTTCCAGAAAAACAGGACAAATCCAATCCAGCCAGCCAATTACAGCCCTCCACTTGATCAAAGTGAAGTCGACAGCACTATCAACCAACACTTACAGAGAAATAACTTGCTCCCTAATACTCAGTTGGGTTCTTCCAGTCATTTACTCCTGATCTTAATACAGCCTTGGTTCAAATATGGGCAAAAGAGCTGATCTCCTGAGGTGAGTCAACAGTGATGCCCTAGACATTAAGGCAGCACCTGATGGAGAGAGTGATATCAAGAAGACCCAGGATGATTGCAGTCAATGATTTTAGGAATGGGGAGAGATGTGGCATAATTTCCACCCTACCTCTTCTAACACCCCAGCTGATCATAACCTGATATATTTTACAGAACTATTTTTCCCCTTTCATTCTGTGACTTTAAAGAACAATACAAATCAGGCTTTCTTATAACTCAAAAGGTAAAAGTTTATTTCTCACAACATCCAAAATGGAACACACATGAACACACACACACACACACATGATATGACATGTACTTAGTTGTAACAAGATGAAAAGAATTAAACCATTTGCTTATGTAGTCTTTAAGATGGTGAATGAAACCTGAGCATTCTTGAGAATTCTCTTGATTCATTGGAGACAATAGAGTTTGGATGTTTCTAGCTGTTTAAACAAGGTGTATCTGAACAGATGTAATCTTACAGATAATTAAAATGTCAACGTTGAAATTTGAGACTGGTTCCTCCCGCTGTTTTTTTTTGTTTGGAACAAACTTGCCCAAGAGTGTATGGTGTTAAAATTAGGAACCAACTTCCAATATAATCTACTTTGGCCAATATACCTGAAAATTTTCTGTTTTGCTTTCAGCATGGAACAATCTAAGTTAATCATTACTTTTGCATCTCTAGATGTTATTTGGTCTTGCCCCACACTATGGGCCAAATAAATCATGTTTACCTTGTCAAATTCACTTCTTGCCAAGTTAATGATCAAATGGACTCTTTGCAACTGATCAAACATTTCATTTAAATTTTGCAAATGTTCCTCCCAGGTTTTACTGAACACAGCAAAACCAGACGTGAGATTATTTATTGACTTGAGTTTTACAATCCAGAGAGACACAGACAACAAGGGATCCAGAAACATATTCATTTATCCGCGTGTGTGTTTATTTTGGGAGGGAAGAGATCCTTAACAGCAGAGGTGTTGTTATATTAATCCAAATAGTCAGGGCTGGGAATAGGTCCTGAGTTACTTTGAAGAAATCTAAAAACAGATACTACAGAAGTGTCAGAGAGAAAGACATGTGCAAAAGCTATTGAAGACATGAGGTTAAGAAAGCTGTGCTAAGTAGTAAGTGAGTTGAATCATCAAATATGTTTAAAAGTCTCAGGAAATGCCATTAACCAAAGAAAATACTATACCATGAATGTAGAAATTTGCTTATAACTAGACAATAATATTCTTGCCAGCTGAACAAGGGACTTTAGATGGAGATTGTGTGCCCTTCACTGAAGTTTGAGTGTCTGCAAGAACTTTATGGGTACTAAAGGTTTGACTCTACATTTTTGCTATTTGTAATGAATTTGTTCCAAATAGGTCTTGCATCGCATAACATTTTTTATTCTTTTGTATAATTAACTTTTATGTTACTTTGTTAAATGTATATTGGCAGCCTCTTGTGAATGTGTTCAGTGACTGACTTCCATGGTAAACAGAAAGAAAAACAATTCTAATCTTGTTATATCAAGGAAGGCTTCACTCTGAGATCTGTTTTGCCCAGTGCTAGCTATGATCATATTCATGGAGAGAGAAAGAGAGAGTGAATTAGAATCAGCTTGGATTAGAAAATCATTCAGGAGGTTAATCTGTTATCTGAAATCCCATCTTCATTGGGACAGCAATTCTAACAATCGTCAAACAATTTTAAATCTCTTCAATTGCTTTTTAAGTAATGATTTGGAGATAAACTCAGACTTTTCTGTGTCTGCACAGGAAGCACAAAAGAAATCAAGCTCTACTGTGTCCATTTTGTGAAGATGCGCTGTTAATATTACATGATTTTTTTTTTAAAGAAAAAGAAATGTCCACGACAATAAGAATCAGGGGAAAATTCTCCATTGATCGCAGTTATCATTAGCACAAGCAAAAATGATTGTTGTTGTTGGAGGTCAGTCATTTTGATCTTAGTGCATCATTGTAAGAGTTCCTCAGGATAGTATCCTAGACCCAACGATCTTCAGTTGCTTTATCAAAAAAGCCTTCCCTGCATAAGGTTATGAGTGGGAATGTTCACCTCACACTGTTCAGTACCCTTCATTACTCATTGAATACTGAAGCAGTCCGTGTCCATTTACAGCCATAGCTAGGTGACATTCATGCTTGGGCTGATCGGTGGTCACACAAATACGAGGCAATGACCATCCACAACAAGAGATAACATAACCATCTTCTTTTTATATTCATTGGCATTGCCATGACTGAGTCCTCCACAATCAACATCCAACACTGACCAGAAGTTAAACTGGATCAGCTACATTCATACTCCAAATATTTTGAAACTCAGTCAAGCATTCAGAATGGCATCCGCTATCAAAATATTAACATGTAGCTATTGACCTTCCCAAAGCTATAAGACTAGATTATGTCTTTCCCATTTCATATAGATTGTCTGTCATTTAATGGAGTTGAACACATGGTCACATCTCTTAAATTAAACAAAAGCTCAGCAATACTTTTTATAATTAAAAGATAGCAAGAAAGTTAAATCTGAGTCAAAATAAAACAAATAGGAGGGCTTCCCAACACATCTTTCTATAGTTCGAATGCATTATGGCACTTTCTCCAGAGATTAACAAATTCCAAATTCATGTCATTACTTACACATTACTAAGTAATGTAGTGAAGAACTTATGAGCACAGGACAGAGCCCGATAATCAATCACTGCATCTAAATTATCACACAACTTTAATAGTGAGATTTGAGTGTGTCAAAACATTTATTATGTAACTTTCAGAATGTTCCAAACATTTCAGTAGTTTCTCCAGTGGTCACAAACTCTCTAAGAGATGTGTTTTTGAATGCTTCTAAATATTGCACAGCACTCAAAAATAACAAGGGGAAGGAAATTCAAACTTTCTGTACTCCACACAATGGTAATCCCGACCTCAGGAAAATGTTTGTCTGCTTCGTATCTGAGTTTTCCCACTACAAAAATGTAAGGCAAGAAAAGCAAGGGATTACCAAAGCAGACATTTGTTTTCACAACTGAAATAAATCACAATGTTGGGTTTCCTGAACTGATTCAAGCTCTATTTACCCATCAATATCAACCCATTCAGAGATGCTCTTTACCCATATGGTGTTTGTCATAACTACTAGACATCACAAAGCCTAATATCAGAGAGTTATTAATAGTTACGTACCTTAAGATATAACCCTTGACACCTGCTTGCCTTATTCTGTGATTTCAAAGGGAGCCGGAACAGTTTTATGACAACTGGATTGTTTAGCATCTTGGTTACTTGATTAGGTGTTTGTTCACTTATTTTCAGTTGGATTGTAATAAGCTGAATTTATGTAACTGCCTAAACTATCACCTTGGACACTATCTAGGAAGTTCCGCTATTATCTTTGACAGCTGGATTATTGCCAGCTTAATATAATCAGCAGCAATACATATTGAATTTGTTTTTGTTCACAAGCTGTAAAGGAGTTAAACATGACTGGATTTATTCTCCAACCTGAACAGGAAAAATGATGACCTATTTTTGAGTGCACTGCTGAAAAATAAGTGGATGAAAATCAGTTACATCGGATCGTGATCCTGATTATAATCTGCTTTAGGTTTAAACCATTAAAGTTTACAGCATAGATGGAAGCTATTCAGTCTATTTTAACCGTCCATATTTTGGCTAGAGTATTTTGAAGTCAAAAACATTTTCTTGTGGTGCTGCCCTGAAGGATTCATTTCCTCATGTCTTGTTGAGGTGTTTTCAAACTAATGCAATCAAAACATTAGAATGGTTAAGCTAATTAATGAGCATTATTACTCCATGTCTGCTGCCTTTGTGTCTGTTTTGGGTGGGATATAAGGATTTGTCTGATATGTTTCAGTAATGTGTCTTTTTAATTATTTTTTAAGGTTTCCACTTGGTGTACCTGAGGTCGATATATGGTTGAAGGTCAATCCAAAATGTTAACACAGTTGGAAAGTGATGTTTTCATTTTAAAGCTTCACCTGTCTTGTGTCTGGACAGAATCTTCCCTATGATAAGTGATTCCATTAGTAATTCCTCCAAATTGCCCATTGTTTTGGAAGAAAAGGGGAATAATGAATAAGAGATTATTTTTGATAACAGGGAGGTCAAATAGCGTAGGGGGGTGAATTCTTTCATTGTTGTGTTCACTACATTTAATGGGCCTTTCATGGAATAATTGCTTGTGGTTGTACTGGAAGATATGCAGCCCTGATTCATGAAGATCTTGAACAATAGTTTAGCTCACATGTGGTTCTCCTTGGTGAGAGGTGAGAATTGTATTAAACCTCCTTGACTTGGTGACTTTAAGGTAATGGTCAAATTACCAGCACATAGATGGTCCATCAAGTTAAACATGGCTCATTTACTAAGCCTGATACTTACAAGCTTTTTCAGAATCCCAGGAAAGTGTTGGTTGTAACACTTAGCCTTGATGATGTGGTTAGCTTTCCTCTGGCACCATAATTTGCCGCATGATTTAAATTTAAACCAGGCACCTGGCTTGTTTCTCACATAGTTCCACTTGGCCGGGAATCTGGCAGATTGAAATGAACAGGACCTAGAGCTGGTCAGTTATTGGTCGAAATGCTTAACTGTCCATATTTGAACAATCCGGATGGCTACATTAGGCAGCAAAGAAAACCCAAAAATAATGTGAAAGAAAATGTCTCCAAATGTTGCTTCTACCTTGTAATCTTGTAAGTTAATCATCTTCAAGGTATATACTTTTAGATAGTCTGCTCGAGATATTAAAGCACTTTAAAAATAAACCCTTAATTCTCTCCAGTTATATGTAGCTTTTGCTACATATCCATTTGTCATGGAAAATAGTTTCTCCTTAGTTTTGCTCTATCAGAACTCCTTGTTCTGTTAAATACTTCTATTAGGTGCCCGCTTGCCCTATCTGCTTTGTGGTAAATTTCTTGGCTTCTACGCTCTTTCTACATAACTGAAGTCTCTCATCCTTGGTATTATCTTTGTTTACCTCTGTAAATTCTGCAGGACCTTTGTAAATTTATAATTCCTATATGTCCAAAACATAATGCTTTGCATAGAATTGTTTACATTATTCCATCTATGGCTCAACCAGTGATTTGAAAAGGTTTAGTGAGACTTTAGTGTTTGCCCATATTAATGGAACCAAATGTCTCATAATGGGTTTATCAATTTGCTCCAACCTCTTCAAAGATTTATGAATACACTGCCACCCATTCATTGCTCTTGTAATGCTCAAAATTGGACCATTTATAATATTCTGCCTGTCCATATTGTTACTCCCAAAGTGATTAGCTAATAAAGTAATTTGTCCCCACGAAAGTCGTGCCTTTAAATATTCCTTTGCCACTATAGGTCAGAACCATTTCCATCAAATTGTTATCCTACTATATGTTTTTGGAACAGAGTGTATTCTCTTGATTTATATCAATTCAATCACTTACAGCTTAGTTATATTTAGTACGTAGCTCTTTGGCTTGTAGTTTAAGTTTTGGTTTTCTTTGTTCCAAAGTATGTTCCCAACTTTTCTTGTTCATTCCCCAATGGCAACAGCCGATTTCCATTTTATTAGAGCACACGTCAAATTTTAACTCTTGAAGTGGATTTTAACTCTTTTGGATAAGTTAAAAATTTTGCCCAGTTTTTTCCAACAATTCATTTTTGTGACATGGGCATTCATTACTGGCTGGGCCAAAACTTATTGTCCATTCTCAGTTACCCTCCAGTTTGTGAGCTGTCTTCTTGAATTACTGCAGTCCACGTGCTGCTTCTGAGTTCTGGTTGTGAAAGTAGTGAATGGCACCACATCCACAAACAATTAAGCGGGCTGCTTTGTCCTGGATGGTGTCAAGCTATTGAGTGTAGTTGAAACTGCGCTCATGCTGGCAGGTAGGTATCGTGCCAAATGCACTCCTGACTTGTGAGAGAAAGTGATGATGTAGGGCTTATGGCTGAAATGTCGATTCCCCTGCTCCTCGGATGCTGCCTGACCTGCTGTGCTTTTCTAGTGCCACACTTTTCTACTGCTGACTTGTGACTTGTAAATGGTGAGCAGGCTTTAGGGAATCAGGAGATAAATTAATCACTGAAAGATTCCTGGCCTCTGACTTTCTCTGATAACTACAGTACTTAAATGGCTAGTTCAGTTCAGTTTCTGGTCAAAGGTAACTCCCTGGATGTTGAAAGTGGGAGACTTCAGTAATGATGATGCTTTTGAATAGCAAGGGATGATGATTAGATTCCCTCTTGTTGGAGATGGTCATTTGCTGGCACGTTTGTGGTGTGAATGTTACTTGCCACTTCTCAGTCCAAGCCTGGATATTGTTCAGGTCTTGCTGATTTAGCCAAGGACTGCCTCAGTATTCAAAGAGTTGCAAATGGTGCTGAACATTGTGCAGACTTGATGATGGAGGGAATGTCATTGAAGCAGCTGAAAGTGGCTGGTGCTGAGGACATTACCCTGTGGAACCCTTACAGAGATGACCTGGTGATGATATTACTGACCTCCTACAACACAATCATCTTTCTTTGTGGCTGGTTTGACACTAAACAACAGAGAGTTTTCCCCAGTGGCTAAAGACTTGTAACCCTTTCTGAAATGTCTTTGAGAATTCTAGTGACTTAGTTCAACAAGAGTTATAACATATATTTTAAAAATTGAGTTCCTTTGGAATGTATTGAATGGTCAATGCGATGTGAAATAAACTGAAACCAAGCCTCGAGTTAGAACTGGTTTTTAAGTGCCCCAATGTGATTTGTAAGGAAAATATCCAGGAATGACATCATGTAAGGTAGCATCTGTAGCTACGTGAGTTTATTTGCTGGGAAGAAGGAAGCTACCATGCTAATTACAACCGTTGTCATAGCAATTGTTACTGGATCAGTGCAAACTTGTTTTTAAGAGGGAAATGGTTTCCAGTTTTCATGCAGAAAGGAAACAGCAGAAGAAGAAAAAGAAAGGAAAAAGAATAAAAGAATCAAAAACAGTTAGAGAAAGAAGAAATGCATGCATTTTTGTTCCATTTATAAATCCTTAAATAATGAAACACTCAATTGGCCAGGGCAACATTCAGGTCTGGGTTGATCTGTTGCAAGTGAAATCAATACCACAGAAGTGCTGAATACTGATCTCCTAGACAGAGTCTAACCATCTCTGCTTGATGTTCAATGGTATTAACATCACTAAGTCATGACTATCAATATCCTGGGAGTCACCAAATACCTAAACAGGATCAATCATATAAATACTGCTGTAAAAGCTACATACTGTGTTGATAGAAATCTGAAATAAAAACAAAGAGGGTTGGAGAAACTCAACAGGTTTGGCAACATCTGTAAAGAGAAAACACAGTTACCATTTCCTGTCTAATATGACAGTTCTTTAGACATGAATTTTGTAAAACGTACTTTTGCAACATCGTGCTCTCATAAATTCTTGAGTGTGCTATACCCACCATTCCAGTCCATTAATTCCTGTTATTTCTGCCATATACTTCCACTCCCTGTTCTGCATTTCCAACAGGCTTGTTGTGTCCATGACCAGAATCCCATCGTCAGCTTAGGACTCAGTGGGATCCAGCAATCCTCCAAGTGTCTGAGATCTCAACTGTCAAAGCCTCCCCCTACACTATACTATACTGGAATCTATCTGTGCTATGCTCACAAAAATGACGCTCTGATTCTATATTTGACCTCTTATGACCTGGGTGGCTATTACAACTTGTGGATGGTGTGGGAGGGGAAGTGATGGTGGACCCTTGGGGTCACATGTACTGAGGTCTGGTGTTTGGATTGTGGGGACCTATAAAGAAGGACAAAAAGAAACAGAGTCTATGATCTAAACACAATGCTTGGCTTGGCCCTGAGCAATCGTGTGGCAACAGCAGGTCAGATGGACTCACTCTGATGCCTTGCCACTCTAGCTTTGGGTTCAGCTACCACTCAGCAATCCTGCCCTTTTGCAATCTGGATGGCGTGTTCCTCAGCAGTACTGAGAACCTTGATCAGGCACCCATCTGCTTGTCTCCACCCTTTCCTCAGGTTATGGGTCTGCCCATTATGTAGCACAAAGTAGCGACTTTGGACTCAACAAAACTGAGCCCCTTTGTCTGCATGCATTCCCATCACATGTATTGGTCATTGACAGTTGCTTACTCAAGTGAAACTGTCACATGCTTTAGTCTCAAGTACTTTGTAATCCTGAATTCATCACGCATTTAATCACACAGCCAGTTGCATGCACATAAATACACCGCCTAATGTCCATATGAGAGACAAAATTACACTTTCCAGATGGACCAAATTAGATTATTGATCTTTTTTTCTGCATTGCCCCTAATGTGTGTGGTGGTGACCCATGGTTACTAATTTTCTCTGCAATCTCTGTCTTGGCTGTCTTGGACTGGCCTGAGGGTCTCCTCAGGAAAACACCTCCCCCCATTCTGGGATGACCTCCAGAAGAAAAGTGCAGTTAAACCGGAATGTTTGAAACAGTCCTTATGGAAAACCAGTTGGGAACATCTAATCCCAGTTGCTGAGTAACTGTAACTTCTTCCAGTTAGAAATGGTTGACATTCCAGCTGCGGCTAGTGGTTAATAATACTGACTAAGAAGCTGTTGGTACTGGGTGGCTTTCCTGGCCAAAACATTAAATCATTTTAACTGTACGAGTGCTCACCAGGCCTCTTCCCCAGCTCACCGCTCCTCTCCCCAGCTTATCTGGCCTCTTTCAAATTCCCCCCATGTTCTCATGGCATTTGCCACTGGCTCTGATAAATTGTGCCATGCCTCTGCCAGCCTCACCGCCAGCTGTGGTAGTCTTTCTCAAGGCCTGCCTGAATATTGCTACCCCACACCTAAGTCTCATGCCCGCTCCCCCCAACACACCTCACCCCGTCATTCCTGCCTTCTCCACCAGGTTTTCAGTCTTCCCAAACCTGTTCACCAGGCTCTCTCAGGACTGTTTCCTGGATCGTCTCCTGTCTTGCTTCTTGGGTTGTCCCTAATCTTAACCCAAACCTTAGTCATCATCCTAATCCCTACCCTAACTCCAGCCCGAACCCTAACCTAAACCTAGCCCTAACTCTAGCCCTAATGCTAGTCCTAACCCTAACCCTAGCCCTTACCCTAACCCTAGCCCTCACTCTAGTCATAACCTAACCCTAACCCTACCCCTAACTCTACTCGTTACACTAACCCTAGTCCTAATCCTAACCCTAACCCTAACCCTAGCCCTGACTCTAACCCTCTGGTCTCCCTCACACAAGGTGCACTTCTCTGGGTTCTCTCTGTCTGAATTCTGGGCTTTCTGGTCCATCTAAGCAGGCTCTCTATGGCTTGCTCCATTGGTTGTTTTCCTGAGGAGACCCTCAGGCCAGTCCAAGACAGCCAAGACAGAGATTGCAGAGAAAATTAGTTCTCTCATCCTCGATTTGGTTCCCCCATCCCTTTTCCACTCACTGATTCCGGCATCACTGCCCAGGCTCCTATGTGTGAGTGATTGCAGCTGAATGATAGAGTGAGAATGAGTGAGTGAAGGTGAGTGTGGCCACTGAGTGGCTGGGTAAGTGAGATGGCTGAGTGAAAGAGGCTGATTGAGAGAGGGTAAGCAAGTGACTGACTGCCAAGAGTGAAGGTTAGTGGATGAGAATGAGGGTGAGTATCTGACTGAGGGTGACTGAGTGACTGACCAGAGTGAAGGCGAATGGGTGAGTGTGAGAGTGAGTGACTGAGTGAGAGTAGTGAGGGTGACTGAGTGAAGGTGCCCAGGTGCAGAAAACTCCAGCTGACCATTGTTGCTGGATTGGTTGTTAGTTTTATATCTGTTAATCAAAGTTATTAGGGCAGATAGGACAAAGGCAGGTCTATGGAGTTAGGCAATGGATCAGTAATAATCTCATTAACTGGTGGAACAGGCTTGAGGGTCTGAAAGGCCTACCCCTGTTTCCATGCTCCTATAGTCCAATTGATTTTCCGCTGCCTGGTGTCCATAGCTGAAGATGGGAGCTTCTCCATTCAGCTTTATCACTTCTTCTCCCTTCCTTCCCATCAATCTCATCCTGATGGTTAATATCCAGCTGCTCTGACTATTGCGAGGCAGTAGTATAATATTCTGGTCAGCTACTTTCCCGGTAATGCTGATGCTCTGCCTGTGTTGTTATGCCAGATGGTCTGCAGATTGGTTCTTCATGGCACACGCACCTCACACAAAGTATGCAACAGGATTAGGGTTCCATTTGGCCATGGTCTTAGCCACATGCTTCAATATTTCTGATACCTTTGAGTACAGATCTCAGTTGGCTGTGTCAATTTGCTTTGTGCAGAAGAAGTAAAAGGAAAACTGCAACAATGAAGATGAATGCACCATAAAGAGATTTTCAATTTGCAAATCGATAATTTTCAGCCTGTTAGGTATCTACTTGGCATGCTGCAAATTAATCAATAGCACAATACCAATCAGGCACGTTGTTCTGGCAAAATTAATTGAGATTTAACACAAATGCCAAAAACAAAAGCAGAGCAACCACAACATCCATGAAATGCAGGAAGGTAACAGTAGGCCACTTCAACAAGTCAGCACCCAGTTCACAGGTTAACTCTTCTTGGTAAATCACAACCAGTCACACCCAACATTATGTGAGAAAATTATTGGTTGGATTTCCCCCAGTTTGTCTGTTTGTTTCCAGTACATTCAGTTATTCTGCTGAGAAGCAAGTTATGTATTTGTGCACCTTCTCTGCAGACATAGCATTGTATCCCTCACTCCTTTCTTTTACCCTTATGCACTTTATATGGGATGATTTACCTGTACTGCGGGCAAAACAAAACAAAATCTAGATATTTACATCTCCAAAGTGATGTGGAAGGAGTTTTGGATGTGAAGGGGATGGTGTAGGGGGAGGTGAGTCCTAGCACAATCATGATTAATAGGGGAGAGGTGTGAATGGGTGGATAGGAATGCAAGGATGTACAAAACAAACCTCTGGCACAAAGAAAGTGACCAAAAGGTAGGCCCTTGGTATACAGCCTGGCTGCTTGTCCAGGTGGCTTTTCCATAGCCACCCCCACCTGCTTCTCCATCCAGATCTGCTGAATTGTCACCTGGTGGCTGGATCCACCAATGTTAATGCCCATGCCTCATCTGCCTGATGCTGCTCCTTTCACTTTTCTCCTGAATCATGTGGGTGCTGGCTTCTGAGGCAGAAATGCCACCAACATCTGAGCCTGCTATCAGGAATGACATATTATGGATCTAATTCCATGCAAGGAGTGAGACAAAGCAAGCGTAGGACAAAAGACAGAAAACTACAGCAAGAGAGAGCACTTCTTTCTCTTCTTTTCCTTTGAGTAAAACCTTCAGAGATGAGTCAGTGTTTGGATTTGTCTTCTTTGCTGCGTATTTCTTTTCCCCATGTTATACTATAGGGAACAGAGAAAATGCAAACTTCCCTACGTCTCCATCAATAAGTCAAGAGTAGAAAGACTTTTATTGTAGGTTTTTTTGTTTGTATGTTCTTTTTTGAAATTTGCATTTAGAAACCAGAGGCCCTATCCAAGATTAATTTATCGCTGACTTTAACAAACAATGAACTAGCAACTTAAAGCTTTGAGTTGATGGCGATTTTTTTTGTTTTTACTTGTGTGAATCATGATTGAAATATTCATATCCCTCTCTCAGATCATCCATTTCCTTGAGGGTAGTGAGGTGAAATGGTAATGTGAATGAAATCACGTGAAATTTTGAAATTATTTATTTGCAAATTGTGGTCCATTGCCTGGCAGTACAAAGTGCAGGATCCAGTGTGTGGAATACATTTTTGGTGGGCGGAGGGGGGTGGGGTGGGGGTGGATTAGGTAATTATATCTGGTGTGAAACTAGTAATTTGTTGAGTTCAATTCATTTTGAATAATAGTAATGGCCATAAGGATGATTTTTCACTTCATTCATTTCATTTGAATAAATCCTGTCCCAGGCACTCCCATCACTTTAATAAAAAAGACATTGACAATAATGATTCCTTTTGTTCTTGGCTGTTTTACAGCGCAAAGATACAGTCGGAAATCATTTCTTCTAAAGGCTGAGTTAAACATAGCTACCAGACTGATTGTTGCTGCCTCACATGACTTTTTGTAATCACCAAATGTCCTTGGTGAATTTTACAATATACTTATTGAGAAAACCACATTACAAAACATAAATTTTGTTGATTTTTTATACAATATTGAAGTCAATGTTTACAGTAATTGTACAAATTAAAAAGAATTCACCATTTTATCTGATAAACCAGAACACTGCTTACGTAGTCTAATAGACTAACATTCTACATTCTGCATCCAGCGTAAAGCTGAACAACAATTTATTAACATCTCATTCAAATGGAAGAATAAATACAGAAAAATGGCAGACATCTCCTTCTGGTTCCATGAGAGTCAGTGAACAACATTCAGAAGCAAACAAAATGTTTAAATCAGATTCCTAATTCTGCAGTACACTATTTTTGATAGTTAGGAAGTTATTTGTGTGTTTTTCAAATCTAATTGTGAGAATGAAATAACTTAGATATGTTTGTATTTTACTTTTAAGTCCCAGTTGTAGATCTGGATAGCTTCCTACTTCCATTCGAAAGTTTGTAAATGTTATGCAAATCTATTGAACACTTTTGCATTGCAATACTTATGATTTCATGCTGTTTCTAAATAGTTTATAAATCAAGTGCTTCATTTAAAGCTATTTAAAAATGTCTCTGTTGGCTTTATTTTATTTGTTATGAATTTGAGCAAGCAACTAATTTGTTTTCTGAATATTTTCCCTAATTTTGTCAATTAAGGCAAATTATGAACTGTAGTCAGCTTCTTTAGTAAGTATTGTAATTAATAGATTCATTTGGGCCCCAGAGATCTGAACTTAAAATAACCTTTGTGTTAATACATGGATGATCTTTGGTCTTACTGGCAATACCCTAACTGGATTGAAGAACATTTCATTGTATCAAAAGCAGAGTAAAATCGCACTCTGGAGATTGCTCAGATTATGGTCTATCCAGAGAGGATACACAATAGAAATAAATGGCTAAGATATCCAATTCATGCAGCTCCACAATTCTACTGAGATTTAAATGTCACATTAGTGAAGGTTAGAAGTATCAGATTATATTAAAATATTAAGTTTAATCCTGTAATTTCTTTTCTCTAATTCCATTCCTTGTACGTCAATTTAAATACATTTCAAGGGATAGATCCTTAGAGCATTATGCATTTAATATACTCTCCAATCTTTTCTAAATTATTTACTATGTTGAGAAGAGAGAACTGAGTTGATTACATACAGAAGAATTAGAGAAGTAAAATGTTAATAACATTTATAAAGCTGTCATTCATAAAAGTATTTTCTTTGATATGCATGTCAGCAACAGTTATGTTCATTCGAACTGTAGATCTAGATTGTCAGAAAGAATGCTATGTATCAATGTATTTCTTCAACTGGGGCAACACTACTATCATAGGGCAGGCCAGACAGAGAACAGCCAGGGAATTCCTAGAGGCATGGCATTCATCCACAAACTCCATCAACAAACACATCGACCTGGACCCAATATACCAACCACTACAGCGGACAGCTGAAACTGACAACCGGAAGCGGCAGGGACAGACCACTATAAACACCGGAGGAAACATCAAAGAAGCGCTTCGCAGGAGGCTCCCAAGCACTGATGATGTCGCCTAGCCAGGGGACGAAACATTTGCAACAAAAACTTCCAGCTCGGCGAACAGAACCACAACAACGAGCAACCGAGCTACAAATCTTCGCACAAACTTTGTATTTCTTCAATTCTCAACAAAATAAAGTTTCCATAGATAGACCTACAACTCCTGTGGTTTAAAAGTTGTACAATTCTGTATGCTGCTGTTATTATCCCAGGTAGACAAGCAGGACGCTGGAGGAACATAACAAGCCAGGCAGAATCAGGAGGTATACCAACACATGTTGTTACTGGACATATTAGATCCCAGTCAGGAATCAGGCTTGATGGATCATAATTTTTTTTGTTTTAATGAGCAGGTGTCTCACAGAAACATATTGTCTGCAATATGCTTTAAAAACAAAATAGATGGTTATTACAAAAGCAATAACATAGAGTTGCTAGGAGCCATCATATAGATGGTACAAGAGCCCACTCTCTGAGTAGCTAGAAATGGGGAATAAACACAGTTGTCAGTAGACTGCCATGTTGAGAATCGTGAGACTCAAAGCCCTTTGCTGAAACAGACAATTAAAAAAGAAGAGTTGGAGTGAAACAGAGGAAATATGCACAAATCTAACCATTCCTTTAGGATTCCAAGGCATGATTCAAGACACAATGAAATTCTTCCTACCAAGTGGGAAATCGTGCTAGGAATTTACATCGCCATCTAGTTGAACAATGTGAAAAACAACTTTCAACTGATGGGGTCTGTTTATATCTATTTGGCTTACATATCAAATAGTTTGGTCCCAAGAAGAACACTTAATGACACAAGTGTCTGTCAACTTCAGATGCAACCAGCATTTCAAATCCAGGAGGGAATCCCTGTTGCAATTAATATGTGATGATTTCCTTTAGGGAGCTGGTTAGTTAAATCCCAAAGAACTGAATCCCCAGGCAGCATTTGGGTATTGTTTTAACGCTCTGTCCTCGGAGAAAAACACATGAATTCCTTTCAGAAAGCAACTACCGTATACACTCGAGTAAAAGTCGATCTCATGTAAAAGCCGAATCCTATTTTTGGCCAAAAAATCTGGAATTTTCCATATGTCTCTTATAAAAGTCAATCCTAGTCCTCTAACAATAAGAGATCAACATTTTTTTTCTTTCTTTCTTTAGAGATCAATTGGGCTTCTACTAATGATACGGTACTTTGGACTGTAGCATGAATTTCAGCCCCTCAAAAATAGTACCCATGTAATAGTCGACACCATAAATTTAACCTTAAAAATAGTCTAAAAGAATTCGCTCTTACACCAGTATGTATGGTAAACAGAACTGTGATTTCTAAACTGTCTACTCCTGGATCAAAAATGTCACTAAACAAGCATTTTATTTCTTTTACACAATAGAAGATGCAGTTTGTTCCTAGCTCTTTGCTATTGCTGCTGGGAGAAATTGCCTATTTTTGTTTGTCTGATATGAAGTTTTGGGTCTTCTCTCACATTGAGGGTACATTTGTAATCTGTTGCTGTGTTTGCCTCAATCCATCAAGTCAGCAAAATTTGGAAGCATACTAAATGCATTAAGGTCTTGACTTATGAAACCCACTCTACAAGGTCATCACAGGCAGCTTGAGTTGTCCAAAAATGCATAACATTCTGCATTTAAAAGTCCTGAGAGTGCTTCACACTTGGTTCATTGGTCTAGAGATATTATTCTGATTTTGGCATACATTGTACAATATTAGCTGTAACATTCTTCAGAGGTTTTTCAGGCACAGTGGCAGTGTGAGCCAGAAGGAATAGGTTCAAGTTGCACCTGTCCCAGATGTGTATCATAACATTTCTGAACAGGTTGATTAAAATAGTTACAAATCCCGAGATCTATATTTTAAAAAATCTCTCTGCAATGGAACACCTATTGATAATGGAAGCTGGAATGCATCTTAACAGGGAAAATATATTCAAAGGGGAATATCATGCTTGTGCCACTTATAGTCCCTTCCTCTAGGCAATTCTAAAGGGTACATAGAGGAACCTCGATTATCCAGCATTCGATTATCCGAATAATGGATTATCTGGCAAGATTGCAAGGACCCAATGCTTGGCTAAACTATACTAACCGGCATTCGATTATCCGGAATTCAATTAACCGAACAAAGTACTTCCTGCCCATGTCCTTCAGGTAATCGAGGTTCCTCTGTAGATGCCAACCTTGAAACAGGATGCATTCAATTTTGGTCTCAATGCTATAGGAAATATGTTGTTAAACATGAAAGGGTTCAGAAAAGATTGACAAGGATATTGCTGGGTTTGGAAGACTTAAGCTATAGAGAGAGGCTGAATAGGCTGGTGCTTTTTTTCCCTGGAGCGTCAGAGGCTGAGGGGTGACCTTATAGAAGTTTATAACATCATGAAGGGCACTAATAGGCTGAATAGCCAAAATCTTTTTCCGAGGGTGGGGGAGTCCAAAACAAGAGGGCACAGGTTTAAAGTGAGAGGAGAAAGATTTGAAAGGGACCTGAGGGGCAACCTTTTTTTTGCAGAGTGTGCTCTGTGCATGGAACGACCTGCTAGAGGAGGCTAGTACAACGACAACATTTAAAAGGCACCTGGGTGGGTACATGCATAGGAAGGGTTTAGAGTGATGTGGGGCAAATGCTGGCAAATTGGAGTAGTTTAGGTTAGGATATCTGATCAGGGTGCAGGTGAGTTAGACCAAAGGGACTGTTTCTGTGCTGTATAAATCAATGACACTATGAGTATGCATTTGATGTAGCCATTTGTCAAAATTGTTACTTAATGAGCAAAGGTTAGTCAGTTAAAGGAAAAGCAGAAGTATTACTTAGAGAAATACTAATGTGGAAAATTTCAAAAGAAAAAGGAAAATTGGTATTGTAGATTGTGGACAAGCAAGTGCTCAATGCTGTCCATTCCATATCTGTAACAATTAAAAAAACATAGGCAAGATTCAGTTTAGCTTAATCTGCTCAGAAGAACATAGATGAAAGTGGATTAGTTGCCATTTTACATTGTTAGTTTCAATGTTTTAACATTTATTTAGATGAGATGTAAAATGGGTGGTCTATGTGAGCCCATCATGTTCAAGTTAAGTGAGTTCAATTAAATGACTTCAACAATCTTTGTGAAAAACTGTTTCTCATACATTTTGTCAGGATATTATCAGGAAAAAATGTATACAGTCAGGTTGTTTGAAATGCTTTCAAGGCTCTGATTAGCATCTGAACTGTTATTTTTAATCTGAACTGAGGTCAGAAAATGACCGAAAGTGAGAGAATTCCATATGGACCATTTCAGATTTGCCAGAGGCCGCACAAACCATTTAATCTGCCCTCAGCCATTGATTCCTAGAAGGTCTGACGTAATGTTTTCTGATATAACCTTGATGCTTGGCAGATTATTCTACAGGGATACAGTTGATCGAATGTGATTTCCTTCTGGGTTTGGAACTCATTGCTTTTATTACCCCATCCTGTGTAATTGATGTCCCCAATGGCTTCTGATTCTTTTGTGTTCACGTGAGAAAATTAAGCTTATTAAGGGAAGAACCTACTTCATCTTTTAATGGGTGACACTCTGACATACAAAACACAGTTAAAAGCAAGTCAAATTCATTATTCATTTCTTCCAGGATTATTGTGTATCAATCCATCTATATTGCTGACATCCCTAATTGCTTTGGCTTTGCTTTTTCTTCAGCAATAGCAAGAGGTTATCTCTTCTTTATAAAATCAAACTCCCAATCCATATAAAATAAACTTTCTTTTGCTTGTTATTTTTTGACCCATAGTTTTGTACAAATTAAATCTGTTTCAGTTCCTTCAAATATTGGTCACAATATTTATTCACTTTCTCTGCTGTTGTAGAAAAATTAAGAAATAAAAAATCAGAAAAAATCTTCCTCTTTCATCAAAAATCGCAAATAAAATTGTGCATGTCCTCAATGTCGTAATTATCAAGTTTGTACAGTATGATTGTGTTAGCAGGAATGTCAGAAACAACCACGTTGCCTTTATAAGAATAATTTCCTAGATTTACTTAAGCATCTACAAAAAATTTATGTACTAAAAGTTGTGATAAGTTTAGTGTGTGCAACTTAAAGGAGATCTTGCTTCACTTGCAAAAACTATCAAGTTACAGTAATTCATATGGAAGCACAAAAAGGACGATTAGGTGGTTGGTTGCAAATAAATGGTTGGTAAAAAATAGAATTGATTTTGTTGAGAAAAATGCTTCTTTGCAGATAATGAGACTTTATATCTTTTGAAGGCTTAATGCAATTTTTATTAATTGCATAACAGACCATATATTGCTTAATTTTCAAAGAATAGCTTAGTGAATGAAGGTCAGAAAGTTATTAAAGAATTGATATTTTTAATGATGCAAATAGAGTTAAAGCAGAGGATGACTTAGTATTTTAAAGTAAGTTGTGCTGTTAACTTGTAGGAAAACATGATATTTCAAAGAATACAGTCCAGGCCGTAAAGAAATATATTAATACAAGAAATGATATGCAGTCCATGACAAGAAGGGATAAAGAGTATGCATCCAAGACTCAATTACCAGTTAAGACTAAAATTTACAAAAAGAGTAAAGGATGAAGCTGCCACAAGGCACATAGCATTTGAAACAAAAAGGTTAACTGATAGCATAAGTAAAGGTGATTAGTTACAATCTGGTAGCCAATACAGAGACATGGCTGCAGGATGACATGGATTGGTACCTGAATCCTGAAAGGTACAGGACAGTTTAGGAATATCTGGAAATTCAAAATAGGTGTGACTCTATTCATCAATGAGGGTACTAGCACAATGGAGAGTGACAACCTAAGCACAGGAAACCAAAATGTACAAAGAGTTTGGATACAAATGAGAAATGATAAAAACAAGAAGTCATACAATAAGGTGTAAGGTAGAGTGGAGCACAAAGGAAAAAATAATGACAACTTGCCAGAAAGACATAACAATAATTACGGGATATTTTAATCCAACTATTGACTGGAAATGTCAGAAGGCTAATGGCAGCTTAGATGAGGAGTTCATAGATTGTTTTTGGGGTAATTTCTTAGAACAGGATGTTCTGGTATTGTGCAATGAGATAGGATTATGTGTTGGCACTGGCTTGGAGGCCCAAACGGCCTATTCCTTTTGCGTATTGTTCTTTGTTCTCTTTGTTCTTTGATTAATTAATGATTTCATAGTGAATGCATCCCCAGATAGCAGTGACCATAATATGGTTGAAGATTATGTGTACTTGAGGAAGAAAGGAACAGGTCCAAGATTACACTTTAAAATTTAAACAAGAGGAATTATGAGACAATGAAAAGCAGAGCTGTCTAAAGTGAATCTGCAAATGAAAGGACCAGTAAGTAGAGATAGAGCGGCTGACATTTAAGTCCATGCTTCAGAATATTTAGATGCGATACAGACAGATGAGTCAGAAAATTTCCAGTGATAGATCCACCATCCATTGTAATGAGTAAAGTTAAAGATAGTATCAAACTAGAAAAAAATGTAGTTTTTGCAAAGACAGAGGTTAGAAGATTGGGGAGAATGTAAACAAATTGCAAAGAATGACCAAAATGTGATGAGGGAAAAATTTGAGAATGGAAGAGACTAGCCAGAAATATAAAAAACAAATGGTAAGGTTTTTTAATAAATATTTATAAAAGTCAAAGAGTTAGCTATTATAGAATATAATAGAATCCCTGCAGTTTGGAAACAGGCCCTCCGATCCAAGAAGTCCACACTGACCCTCTGAAGAGTAGCCCACCCAGACCCATTCCCCTACCCTCTTATTCTACATTTACCCCTGACTAATGCACCTAACCTACACTCCCTGAACACTATGGGCAATTCAGCATGACCAATTCACCTCACCTGCACATCTTTGGATTGTGGGAGGAATCCAGAGCACCCAGAGGAAACCCATGCATTGTTCTATAGAAAGTGAACTGGAGAGTTCACAACAAAAATAAGGAAATGGCAGTTGAACTGAATGGGTATTTTAGATCAGCCTTTACTATACATCCCAGAAGAAGCAATAATCAGGAAATGGAAAGGGAGGGAGGCACTCAGGAAGAGGTTAAAAGGGTGGATGTGCTCTACTTATATTTCTTGAAGGCATTTGATAAGGTACCACACCATTAAATAAAATTTAATGATGTGGACAGTAGCAAATTGGCATGAATAGAATATTGGCCAGCTAAGACGAAGTAGAAAATAGGCAAAAATTGGTCTTTTTCAGGTTGGTGTGATGTAATGAGTGGTATGCCACAGGGATCAGTGTTGCTATCTCAACGATTAACTATTTATATAATTGGCTTAGAGGAAAGGACAGAAGGTATACTGATGACAAAATGATCGGGAGGAAAGTAAGTTATGAAGAGGACAAGAGGAGGCTACAAAAATAAATGATTAGCTTTAGTGAGTGGGCAAAGGTTTGGCATATGGGAGAAAGCAATAATCGGAATTTTGGCACAATGAACAAAGAAGGAGCTTATAACCTAAGTGGTGAGAAATTGTGGACCTCTAAGATGAAAAGGCATCTGTCTGTCATTGTACATGAACAACAAAAGGTTAGACTGCAGATACACTAATTATTTAGGAAAGCTAATTGAATGTTCTCTGTCATTGAGGGAAGTGTTGACCTAGTGGTATTATTACTAGACCATTAATCCAGAGACCCAGGTAACATTCTGGGAACTTGGGTTTGAACCTTGCCATGGTGGAGTTTGAATTCAATAAAAACAATCTGGAATTAAAAGTCTAATGATGACTATAAAACTATGGTCAATTGTCAGGTAAACCCCTTTTGGTTCATTAATGTCTTTTAAGGAAGGAATTGTCATCCTTACCAGTCTGGCTTACGTGTGACCCCAAACCATACAGTAATATGGCTGACTCTTGACAATCATCTGGGCAACTAGGGATGAGCAATAAATGCTGACCCAACCAGTGATGCCCACATCCTATAAATGAATAAATCATTGATCATGAGGGAGATTGAATACAATAATCAGGAGGTAATGCTTCAATTATAAAGCACACTGATGAAACCCGCACATCTGAAGAACTGTGCACAGTACTGGTCAACCTATTTAAGGAAAGATAAAAATGCATTGTAGGCAGCTCAGAGAAAATTTACTAGATTAATAGTAGAATGTTGTCGTATGCAGGGAGGTTGGACGGGTTAGTCTTGTATCTACTGTGCTTAGAAGAATAAAAGGTTATTTCATTGGAACATGTAAGATCCTGAGAAAATTTGACAGAGTAGATATGGACAGGATATTTCCTTTTATAGGTGAAAATCAGAGATAACCCATGTGAAATGGTTGACAAGATTCACTTTTTCTCTGAGGGTCATGAGTCTTTGGAACTGTCTTCCTGAAAAAATGATGGAAGCAGACTCTTAGGATATTTTTAAGGTTGAGGTAGATAGATGCTTATTAAGTAAGAGGTGGGAGGTTATCAGGGATAGACGGGAATGTAGATTTGAATTTACAATCAGATTAGCCCTGAGTTTATTAAATGGGGAGAAGCTTAATTTTCTTATAAGTTCTAAGGACTGATACTATATCATGAATGTGCAAAGTGAGACTCGGAACAAAATCTATAAAGTGCTGACAATAATCATGAGGGAATCAATGAATACAGGTACGTCGCATAGGATTTAAACATGAATAAACATGTTATCCACTCTCAAGAGAGGTAATAAAAGAAACACATTAGGTTTACATCAGTAGCTGTCAAAATAATGGAATGAATCATTAGGAAAATTTAAGGAATGCCACTATGAAAAAAACCATGAAGAGTTAGCAAACGAGCCTTCAGAAAATGCAAACCCCTGCCTGACGAGTCTCCGAGATTAATTTGAGGAAGTAACATCTGAAATGGACATTGGAAAGATGTATAAATTTAAATACCTACATTTTTAATACTTGCAGTAGCAGCAGAAAGTTGGTGAACAACTGTAGAGTTCCTGAAATTCTAGAACATTTCCATTGCAGTGTCTGGAAGATTTGGATAGAAATCACTTGCCTTAAGCAGGTGACACTACACTTGAATATTAATCAAAAGACTTGAGCATGGAGTTGAAAACTTATTGAGTTCCGGCATCATCTGCCAGCCCTGTCGTATTTCTCCAGTTAATAGTCCAACAGGTTTACAGAGGAACCTCAATTATCTGGCAGTCGATTATCCGAATATCGAATTTTTTGAACAAGATTGCAGGGTCCTGATGCTTGGCTAAACTGTGTTATCTGGCATTCGACTATCTGCCATTCGATTATCTGAACAAAATATTGCCCACCTGTGTCATTTCCATAATCGAGGTTCCTCTGTATTTGGAAGCACTAGCTTTCGGAGCACTGCTCCTTCATCAGGTGATGAAGAAGCAGCGCTCTGAAAGCTATTGCTTCCACATAAATCTGTTGGACTATAACCTGGTGTTATGTGATTTTTAACTTTGTCCACCCCAGTCAAACACCATTTTCTCCACATTGTGTTTCTCCAGCACTCTTGGCTTTTGGTTCGGAGTTCCAGCATCCACAGTTCTTGTCTTTGTTTCTGGGTTGAGAAATTAGGCCTTTTTTGAGGACGATGAGTGAACATAGAACATAGCTTTATTCATTGATTTCTTCTGGATATTGCTTTAATTCCACAACTGGCTTCAAACGTTTTTTTTTTAAAGTTGCTCCAGCCTTACAGGGAATGATGTGGTGGGTTCTGAAATATGCATGTTGGCTTTGAAATTTCAGAACAAATCAGTGACTCCCAGATAGATGGGTCAGTGCATGATGATAGAGAATGAACATAGTGCATGCAGAGCAGCATAAGTTGCTGGAAAAAGAGAGAGAGAGAGAGAGAGAGGGAAGGCTTTCAGCAAGAAAGCATATCCATATTGACTCTTCAGGGACCAATTTTCCAACCTAGATTTTGGTGGTAAACAATGCATGAAACATCTATGCTTTAATAACAAAGTACTTACTGAGAACTACCAGTTACAACTTTGAAAGGCAAGAATTGTATTACCAGTGCCTGTGAGAGTGACCGTGATCATGACTTTTTCTCGTTGGACTCTTATTGAGATGGAGCGAAAGGTATCTGCAACATCTTGCAGCTTGCCACCCACTGTTATCTGAAGGAGATAACGACAGCTTTGAATGTAAAGAGAGCTAACTGTATTTCATTTTGCCTTTCCAAAATGCCATAGATGGAGAGAGAGAGAGAGAATTTGCTGAGATCACAGGCATCACTGAGGTACATTTAACAACACAAGTGTCATTAGCAACGTGCCCATATTGACAACAGTGTCTGCAAGGAACACATCCGAGTGAAATACCAGGAACCACAACCTCAATTTTCAATTCACTAACTGTCCCATTCCTCACCATTCTTCAGTCACTGACCATTACAGTGTCTTCCTGGCCACAATGCAAAAATAAAAACAAAATCAATATAAATCAAATTAATGGATAAAATCATGCCAGATTGCATATAAGGCTCTACTTGTCATTTTCGTCACCTCGTATTCTGCAGGCACTGGTGGTATCTGCTCTGTCTCCACCAACAAGACAGCAGTCATTCCAGACAGAGTCTCGTACACCTCTGAGGAAGAAGCCACAGATCCCTCTGAAGACACATCAGCCAGGTGCCTTCTCTAGCATCCACCAGGTCAGACACTGAGATCAGCACTTCACTGCCACTTCATTTCTCTGTAGCTGGTTGAGGCAGAAATGCTCCATGTCTCTGGCACTCAGAGGACTGCTGGAGGTCAGACACCTGCACAGACCCAGGCAGAAAAGGACCCGATGGTTCTATAAATTCATCATTACATCTGAATGCACATCAAAACACAAGAGTACAGGCACAGGCAAACTGAATTCATGGTTAGAGGGAAAAAAAACACCCAAAGAACTGCGGATGCTGGATGTCAGGACAAAATCAGATGTTGCTGGAAAAGCTCAGCAGGTCAGGCAACAGCTGTGGAGAGTTAATGTTTCGGGTGTGGTGACCCTTCTTCAGCACTGATTGTGCCTAAGAAAAGATTGGTATATATGCTAGAAAGGGGTGGAGGGGAGGAGCAAGGAGATAAGAGACAGAGATAAACAGTTGGGCTGACAAAGGAATAGGTAAAGGTCAGGCTGGGAGAATGAGTAGCTGCTAATGGAGATTCTGGATTAGTTAGTGCTGGAAAAGCACAGCAGTTCAGGCAGCATCCGAGGAGCAGTAAAATCGATGTTTTGGGCAAAAGCCCTTCATCAGGAATACAGGCAGAGAGCCTGAAGGGTGGAGAGATAATTGTGGGGATAAAGTAGCATAGAGTACAATAGGTGAGTGGGGGAGGGGATGAAGGTGATAGGTCAGGAGGAGAGGAAGTCGGAGGTAGGTGGAAAAGAAGATAGGCAGGTAGGACAAGGCATGGGGACGGTGCTGAGCTGGAAGTTTGGAACTGGGGTGAGGTGGGGGAAGGGGAAATAAAGAAACTGTTGAAGTCCACATTGATGCCCTGGGGTTGAAGTGTTCCGAGGCGGAAGATGTGGCGTTCTTCCTCCAGGCGTCTGGTGGTGAAGG
>NC_057716.1:40649025-40662081 GCF_004010195.1 Chiloscyllium plagiosum
GGGGTGGGGTCATGGTCGAGGGGGCGGTAGGAAGAGGTGTCCTCGAGTTGGCGTTTGGCTTCAGCGGTGTAGAGGTCAGTGTGCCAGACTACCACTGCGCCCCCTTTATCTGCTGGCTTGATGGTGAGGTCGGGATTGGAGGGCTGCACATTGTGAGGGTGAGAGGTTGGAGTGGGGAATGGGGGTAGACAGGTTGAGGCGGTTAATGTCCTGGCGGCAGTTGGAACTGAAGAGGTCAAGGGATTGTTCATGGCTGACAATGGGTTATTTATGGCAGCAGCCCATGTGATGATAAGGCCTAGTGTGGTGGTGGGGGTGGGGGGTTTGGAGGTAGGGCATGGGAGAAGGAGCTCAGGCCCTAAAATTGATGAACTCAATATTGAGTCCAGAATGCTGTAGAGTTCCCAGGGGAAAATGAGATGCTGTTCTTCCAGCTTATGCTGAGCTTCACTGGAGCACTGCAGCAAGCCTGAGACAGAGACGTTAGCCAGGGAACATGGCCATTTGTTGAATTTGACAGGCAATCAGAAGCTCAGGGTCTTTTTTGTGGCCAGAACATAGGTGTTCTGTGAAGCGGTCACCCAGTCTGCACTTTGTTTCCTCGATTTAGAGGAGACTACATTGTGAGCAGCGAATGTCGTAGATTAGGTTGAGTGAAGTGCAGGTAAATCACTACTTCACTTGGAAGGTGTGTTTGGGCTCTTGGACACTGCGAAGGGAGGAAGCAAGTGGGCAGGTAGTATGCCTTCTGCGGTTGCATATGACAGAAGAGTCCATCAATGCAATTCGTACTATGTTGTCTTAGGCAAGCGTGTGTCTAGTGCCTTGATGGAATGGTTGGGAGCTGTTCATAGACAGCCCAGGTCAGCAGACTGTCTGCTGGACACACATACACACAGATTGATATTCTAATACTCTCGTTAATGGCGCATTGGTAAGGTGACAGGAGGACAAGAATCCTTGATCCCATTCGAGTGTCCCCTCCTAATAAGGATTCAGGATGGTGTCAATGGGCACTCACCTGGGAGGAGGAGCCACAAACAGGCCACCATAAGTTTTCTCTCAGACACTCCAGAGGTGCCAGGGCCCTAGATCTCCACCTGCCTGCAACCCTTAACCTTGTCGGAGTTCAAGCCCAAGAGAGTGAACCTGAATCGGGGTAGAATACACTCAGGATCTCTGGGCCCTCTAGCTACAAATGACCCTGGGGTCACCTGCCTAGAATCAATAAACTCCAACCCCACTCTCCTTCCCAACTGTGACACTGTGACTGCATTTAGAAATAGTGAAAATGGAAAAAGACCTTACGAGGGCACATAGGTGGCCTGAATGGCACTTGGTTGTAAATACATTAACTCATTTGCCAATATATATTCACTTTTCATCATCAGTCCATTTGAGCAAATGTCATTTTGGCTGCAACTTCAAGAATGAAGGTTCAGAGGGTAGCTATCCTTAGATGTTCTAATTTGAACCTTGTTTGTATGATAGCTATCCTTTCAATAGCACCTTTACTAGCATGATACTTTGTCATGATTGAATGAGAAAGCATCAGAAAGCTTCCAGCATTCATGACCTCATTTCTATTAAACAGCATGAACTGCAAAGGAAGATCAAAGCATTAAGATACATTTACAACTTGGATTATTCAGGCAATGTTGCAGCAGCATCAAAACATTTGCAATGCAAGGTCATTTTACACAACTCTGTTCCATTGTACAAAGTTCACAATAAGGTCCTTCCAGTGTTACTATGGTTACGCTGCTGCACAGTACGATTTTGACAGAATGGTGATGAGAGAAGGTGGAGTGAAGTGAGGGCTGCCGGGAAGGGTACGTTTTCCCACTTAAAAAGGGACTTACCTTGGAAGTCAGGCCTCCATTTTGCCAGAGCGGCGAGGAGAGAAGGTGGAGGGAAGTGAGGGCTGCCGAGAAGGTAAGGGCTTAATTTATATTTGGGCAGTGGCTAAACCAGAGATACTACGTGTGTAGTAGCTCCCTCTCACCGCCCTCCTCTAATCGGAAGAAAAAGACTGAGGTAAGGCTTTTGTTTTTTCTTTATCTTTCTTTTTCATATATTTAAGTGCATTGTTTGGTTTTAGTTAGTTCATATAAAGTTAAGTTTACAATGGCAGGGAAACTCAGACCTGTAGCATGTGCCTCTTACTTGATGTGGGAGCTCAGGAACGGGTCTGACATTCCTGACTCTTACACTTGCAAGAAGTGTGTCCAGCTGCAGCTCTTGTTTGACCGCATGACAGCTCTGGAGCTGCAGCTGGACTCACTGTGGAGCATCCGCGATGCTGAGGAGGTCGTGAATAGCTCGTTTCATGAACTGGTCACACCGCAGGTTAGGATTGCTGAGGGGGACAGTGAATGGGTGACCAAAAGGCAGAAAAACAGAAGGAAGGCAGTGCAGGTGTCCCCTGCGGTCATCTCCCTCCAAAACAGGTTTACCGTTTTGGATACTGTTGGGGGAGATGGCTCACCAGGGGAGGGCAGCAGTTGTTAAGATCATGGCACCATGGCGGGCACTGCTGTTCAGAAGGGCGGGAAAAAGACTCAGAGCCATAGTCATAGGGGATTCTATTGTAAGGGGAGTAGATAGGTGGTTCTGTGGCCGAAAACAGGACTCCCGGATGGTATGTTGCCTCCCAGGTACTTGGGTCAGGGATATCACCGATCGGCTGCAGAGCATTCTAAAAGGGGAGGGTGAACAGCCAGTTGTCTTAGTGCATATAGGCACCAACGATATAAGGAGAAAATGAGATGAGGTCCTGAAAGAAGAATTCAGGGATCTAGGAGAGAAGTTAAAGAGGAGGACCTCAAAGGTAGTGATCTTGGGATTACTACCATTGCCACGTGCTAGCCAGCATAGAAATGAAAAAGTAGGCAGGATGAACACGTGGCTTGAGATGGTGTAGGAGGGAAGGGTTCAGATTTGTTGGACATTGGGACCGGTTCTGGGGAAGTTGGGACTATTACAAAATGGACTGTCTACAATTGAACCAGACAGAACCAATGTCCTTGGGGGAGTTTTTGCTACTGCTGTTGGGGAGGTTTTAAACTAATGTGGCAGGGGGCTGGAAATCAGAAAAGAAAACAAGTAGGCAGTGAGGTGGTGACTGGAGACTGTAAGAATTATGAAGATAGCATTAATAAAGGGAAGAGAGCAGATGAGCGCAAAAAAACTTGTGGCCTGAAATGCATCTACTTTAATGCAAGGAGTATAGTGTGTAAGACAGATGAACGTAGGGCTTGGATTGGTGCCTGGGAGTGTGACGTTATTGCAATCAGAGACTTGGTTGAAGGAAGGGCATGATGATTGGCAATTAAATGTTCCAGGATATAGTCGCTTCAGACAGGACGGGGGAGGGGGGGGTGAAGTTGCATTGCTGGTCAAGGACGATATCATGGCTGTGCTATAGGATCACACTATGGAGGGCTTGGGTAGTGAGGCATTATGGGTGGAGCTGAGAAATAAGAAGGGTGCAGGTACAGGCCTCCAAACAGTGAGCATGAGGAAGAAGAACAAATAAGTAAACAGATTATGGAAATATATAAAGGCAATAGGGTGTGGTGATGGGAGATTTTAATTTTTCCAACATTGACTGGGATACACTTAATGTCAGAGGTCTGGATGCTGTAGAATTTGTAAGAAGTGTCCAGGAGTGTTTTCTAGAGCAGCATGTCAATAGTCTGATGAGAGAAGGGGCCATATTGGACCTGGTGTTGGGGAATGAGCCAGGCCAGCTGGTAGAAGTTGTGGTGAGGGATTTCTTTGGGAACAATGACCACAATTCTGTGAGTTTTAGAATATTCGTAGATAAAGAAGAGAGTGGTCCTAAGGGAAGAGTACTAAACTGGGCCAAGGCCAATTATATCAAAATTAGGCAGGAGCTCGGAAATGTGGATTTGACACAGCTATTTGAAGGGAAGTCCACATTTGAGATGTGGGAAGCTTTCAAAGGTAGGTTAAAGATAGTGCAGAATAGGCATGTCCCATTGAAGGCAAACGATAGGAGGGGCAAAGTTCATGAACCATGGATGGCAGGAGAAATTGTACAACTAGCCAAGAGGAAAAGGGAAGCATACATAAGGTCTAGGCAGCTAAGAACAGAACGGGCCCTGGAAGAATATCGGAAGAGTAGGACAAGGCTTAAACGAGGAATCAAGCAGGCTAAAAGGGGTCATGAAATAGCTTTAGTGAGCAGAATTAAGGAGAATCCCAAAGCATTTTATTCTTATATAGGAAGCATGTGGCTAACTAGAGGAAGGCTGTGTGTCCCTTTCCACTAAAGGATAGGAAAGGAAGGCTGTGTGTCGAACCTGAGAGAATGGGTGAGATTCTGAATGATTACTTTGCATCAGTGTTTACTGAGGAGAGGAACATGATGAATGTTGAGATTAGAGATAGAAGTTTGATTAGTCTGGATCAGGTTGACTTAAGTAGGGAAGATGTGTTGAGTAGGCTAGAGATTATTAAGGTGTATAAATCCCTAGGACCGGATGGGATCTATCCCAGGTTGCTGAGGGAGGCAAGAGAGGAAATAGCTGAGGCCCTGACAGATATCTTTGTGGCATCCTTAAATATAGGTGAGGTGCTGGAGGACTGGAGAGTTGCTTATATTGTCCTCCTGCACAAGAAGGGTAGTAGGAATATTCCGGGTAACTGCAGACCAGTGAGCCTGACATCAGTGGTGGGAAAGTTGCTGGAGAGGGCACTGAGAGATAGGATCTATTTATATTTCGAAAAGAATGGGCTTATCAGTGATAGGCAACATGGTTTTGTGCAGGGGAGATCATGCCTTACCAACTTAATAGAGTTCTTTGAGAAAGTGACCAAGTTGATAGATGAAGGAAGGGCTGTTGATGCCATATACATGGACTTTAGTAAGGTGTTTGAGAAGGTTCCCCATGGTAGACTAATGCAGAAAGTGAAGTCACATGGTGTGCAGGGTGTTCTAGCTAGGTGGATAAAGAACTGGTTGAGCAACAGGAGACAGAGAGTAATAGTTGAAGGGAGTTTCTCAAAATGGAGAAAGGTGACCACTGGTGTTCTACAGGGGTCATCACTGGGGCCACTGTTGTTTGTAATATACATAAATGATCTGGAAGGGGGCACTGTTGGCATGTTCAGCAAGTTTGCAGATGGGACGAAGATTGGTGGAGGAGCAGAAAGCATAAGGGACTGTCAGAGAATACAGGAGGAGATAGACAGACTGGAGAGTTGGGCAGAAAAGTGGCAGATGGTTTTCAATCCAGACAAATGATAGATGATACATTTAGGCAAGACTAATTCTAGAGCAAATTATATAATGAACGGAAGAGCCTTGGGAAATGTTGATGGGCAGAGAGATCTGGGAGTGCAGGTCCATTTTTCCCTTAAGGTTGCTGCACAGGTGGATAGTGTGGTCAAGAAGGCATATAGTATGCTTGCCTTCATTGGACGGGGTATTGAGTATAAGAGGTGGCAAGTCATGTTAAAATTGTACAAGACATTGGTTTGGCCGCATTTAGAATACTGTGTACAGTTCTGGTCGCCACATTACCAAAAGGATGTGGACGCTTTGGAGAGGGTGCAGAGAAGGTTTACGAGGATGTTGCCTGGTATGGAAGGTGCTAGCTATGAAGAAAGGTTGAGTAAGTTAGGTTTATTTTCATTAGAAAATAGGAGATTGAGGGGGGACCTGATTGAGGTTTACAATATCATGAAGGGTATAAATAGGGTGGATAGAGACAAGCTTTTTCCCAGGGTGAAGGATTCAACAATGAGAAGTCACGATTTCAAGGTGAGAGGTGGAATGTTTAAGGGGGATTCACGTGGCAAGTACTTCACACTGAGGGTGGTAGGTGTTTGGAACGTGTTGCCAGCAGAGGTGGTAGAGGCAGGAACGGTAGATTCATATAAGATGCATCTGGACAGATGCATGAGTAGGTGGTGAGCAGAGAGATACAGATGCTTAGGAATTGACTGACAGGTTTAGACAGTATATTTGGATTGGCTCAGGCTTGGAGGGCCGAAGGGCCTGTTCCTGGGATGTACATTTTCTTTGTTCTTCGTTCTTTGATGCTGAAGGGGGTCTTCTGAAGGATGACCTCATGTTCTTATTTGGCAGTATACTGTGGCTCTCACTGATCCTCATCGTCCATCCCATGGCCTCGGTTTTTGGAGCAGAGATTTTGAAGATTAAATAGTCTCTTTTATTTCTGGACAGCACTGGCACAAAGTCCTTGACATATGCTGCATGGAAACCTGATGTGGTGAGGCCAACCCATAGCTTTAGTCGTCCCAGTGGAATTAAGTGTTTAGTTGCAGGTATGTTGGACAACAGAACATGGATTTCTGAACTCCACCTCTAGACAGAATGTAATGGCACTGTCTCTCTTTCATCCAGTGGCATCCTAAAGAGTAGATGTGGATGTGACTGAAGGAGGATGACAGAACCCTGGAGGAGTGAAGGGACAGAACATGTAGAGATGGACTTCTGATAATTCCAGAGTCATTTTCCTTTGATAATTTCATTATCACCTTGGAGATGCAATGATGAGTCTCACCTGGCTTGTGTGTGAACATGAACTTTACTATTTCAAATGTTTTTAAAGTGTCTGCATCAGCTACATTTCAGTTTCTTTGTAACCATATCTATAGGCTTGACACTGAGCACCCAGCATGGTGAGCAATGAACCAAGGCACACAATCAAACATTGAACACCACAATAAACTTAAACATATACCTCTAGTTGCAGATGGACATGACTACCCTATTAGATTAGTTGGCCTTCCCCAGCTCGGATAGTGGAAATGTTGGACTATTTTCAGGTCTGATATAAGTTCAAGGATTGCAGCCCATGAACTTTGTGTCCTCTTTATAGCCCTAATTCTCCTGGTGATGTACTTGTGTGGCCTACTGAAACAAAAAAACAACGAATATCATATTTCATATTAATATAATAACGTGATGTAATCATTATAGCCTAATTTTTAAAATATGCTTTAGAAATCTTAAAACCATCTGAGATTGTTTTACAGTGAATGTTAATAACCCCTTAGTTGTATGAATCACAACAGATTTATTTTCCCTGAAAATATATGGGAGCTCCATGATTGATTATCAGACTAATGTCATGGGAGGTAATAAACCTTGCTTCAAATGTGTCTTATAGCATAAAGGTTTAGTGTATGCACAAATGTGACTTAAATCAAAACTGTCTTGTAGTAATTGGCTTAATTGGTGGTTTGGTCACTACACATTAATACATTGTAGTTATGTACAATTCAGTATGGCATATACTGGAAGTGTAGCATTACCAATGGTGAAAACGTACCATCGTGGAACATGTGTGCATTGTGGAACTTTTATAAGAACAAATTCTTATCAGCTGTGTTGAGAACTGATGAACATAAAACATTTCAGATACTATTTACTTAATGTCCTTATTTGAAAAAGGGTTTAAACCTTATTTGGAATTTCATCTCATGTTAATTTGTGAAGTTTATCCAATTATTTGTCATGTTTCTTAATTCAAATTGTTTCCCTAATTCGATTCTCTGTGACATGCATCATTCCACATTGAAGAAAGGTGCCAAATGATCTATTTTAAGCCTCTGTTGTTGAGCCAGTCACTAAGAATGGCCTGGAAGAAGTCTGGTCAATTCAGTCTCAGGCAGGGACATTACACCTGCATTTCTATACTTGGCAATGTACAAATGCATGGTGCAATTTATTGATATCTAATGTATATTTGGAACTTATGCTTTAGTTTAGCTGATTCCTTTGTAAAAGTACATGAATTATACTCTGTCAAGCATTGTAGTTGTTTTTAAGTCAACATAAACACCTAAATATATTGCATGTTGCCATTTTCTGAAAATTCTGCTTTTTGAATGTGTCAATATGCTAGTTGGTATTTGGGCATATCTTGTAGTATGTCAGCTCTGTATACAAAGCTTCAGATCAACCATCGAAGTAAATTATTTATACACAAATTCAGCTGTGCAATTCAGTAATGAATGCAAGTCACTTCCCATTCAAGTTGTTAGCGCTTTTAAACAGATGACATTATGGGGAGAATAACAGTGTACACAATGGTAGTTAAAAATAAGAAATGCATTATTTTTAGCAAGAAAGTTCTATCATTAAGTATTTGCATAGAAGCTGGAATAGAGTAGTACTATCATTACTTTCCATAAGGTCTTAGGGGATTTTTCATTAAAATGCATGTTGCATAGTAAGAAGCAGATGGGAAAGTTTATTTTTCAGTGGAACATAACATTGATATTTTTGCATTCCCATGGGAAGATTAAATTTTAAAATATTTGGAACTTTGCCATATATAATTAGGATTTCATGGCATTATCTTCCAGTACATACATATTAACAGGAGTTTATAAACGTGACACCCTTTTGGGCAAAATGAAAGCAGTTGAATTTTCTTGGCAAAGGGAAGATAATATCAAAACATAGAGAGTTGAAGCTTTATTTTGCTGAAATGGTGGTGAAATCCATGGTTTTGGGAACAAGTATAATTTCCACTAACTTCTGGCCAAGAAATGCCTAGGAATTTTGTTTCCATAATCTAATTGAACAGGCATTATGTGTTTAAAAGAGAAAGTGGCACAATTTATAAACCAACATTGATGCACATTTCCTGTTGAATCTATCCATGTACCAAATAATCTTTTGAGGCTTTTCTGCCCCTTTTTTTATGCCAGACTTGCTGAGTATTAAGTATTCACACAAGGCCATTCAGTCCATCGAGTCTGCTCTACCATTTGATCATGGCCGATACTTTTCTCAAACTTAGTGTCCTGCCTTCTCCACATAACCTTGATCCCCTTAGAAATCAAGACCCTATTTCTATCTCTGCCTTAAATACAGTAAATGAATTTTCCTGCACAGCCTTCTGTGGCAATGAGGTTTACAAAAACACCACCCTCTGGCTGAACACGCTTATCCTCATATCAGTTCTAAAGGGTCATCTCTCCACTGTGAAGCCACACCCTCAGGTTTTAGTCTCCCCTACTAATGGAAACCTTATTGCTATGTCCACCGTATCTATGCCTCTCAGTGTTCGGTAAGTTTCAAAGAGGACCTCCTCATCCTTCTAAACGCCATCAAGTACAGTCCCAAAGTCCTCAACCACTCCTCATATGACAAGCACTTCATTCTCCAGATCGTTTTTGTCAATCACCTCGAGAACATGTCCTTCTCAGATGTGGGGCCTAAAACTGCTCATAATATTCCAAATGCATTCTGACCAGAACTGGTACAACCTCAGCAGTACATGTCTACTTTTGTATTCCAGCCTTCCTAACTATCAACTGAACCTTTATGTTAACCTTAAGAAAGTCCTGAACTAAGACTCCTAAGTCTTTGTGCTTCAGATTTCCTAAACCTTTCCCTATTTAGAAAATTGTCTATGCCTCTATTTTTCCTACCAAAGTGCAAAACCTCATGTTCACACATTGAATTCTATTTGTCATTTCTTTGCCCATCTCTTGGACCATTCAAGTCCATATGCAGCCTCCCCACATCCCCAACACAACTCTCCATCTATCTTTGTGTCATCTGCAAGCTTACTAACAATGCCCTCAGTTCCTTCATCCAGATTGTTAATGTTTAAAGTGAATAATTGTGGACCCAACACTGACTCCTGTGAAACTCGACTAGTCAACAGCTGTCATCCTGTAAAGGCATTTTTATCTCTACTCTCTGCAATCTGCCGGTCAAACAATCCTCTATCCCTGACAATACCTTGTTCCTGATACCACAGGCTCTTATCTTATTTAGCAGCCTACTGTTGAAGGCCTTCTGGAAATTCAAATAGGCCTCCACTGGCACTCCTTTTTCTCACTTATTCATTAGACCCTCAATGAATTATAACAGATTTGTCAAACATGATGACCTCTTGACAAGACTGTTTTGACTTAGTCCTATTTTACGATGTACTTCCAAATACTCTGCAATCTCGTGCTTAATAGATTCTTAAAACTTACCAATAGTTGAAGTTAGGCAAACGTGCCTGTAATTTCCTGACTTCTGCATCCCTCCTTTCTTCATAAGGAATGTCAAATTAGCCATTTTCCAGTCCTCTCAGACCCTCCCTGACTCCAATGATTCCTGAGATATCACCACCAAAGCCTCCACAATCTCCTCAGCTATTTAAACTCCGCAGTGTAATCCATCTGGTCTGTGTGGTTGATCCACTTTCAGACCTTTCAGCTACCCTGGCATATTCTCTTGTGATAGCCACTGCTTTCACCCTGCCTCCTGGCTCTGTTAAAGTTCTGGTTGCTCTGAAGACTTCCATCCTGAAGACTGATGCATTAAAAAACATATTTTTAGCCAAAAGTGCTTTACTTGAGAGCAAAAAGGATATGAATAGAGTGCTCTGAAGGTTGTGGTTTTGATATTTTGATACATATGGTTAAGTCAATAATCACTTACAGTTTTCTCTGCAGTCTTGGCACACACAACTTTCTCAGGGTATGCAATATTGAGAAATTCCTCTCATCAATCTCACAAAAGAACAAATAAGTTTGACCTTGAACTCAATAAGAGGGTTATTTTCATAAACAGGAGAGATCATCAGGACAGATATTCCTTACAGGCTTTTTATTCCTCAACAAACTCCAGATACCAAAGCACTCTTCATCAAACACTACTGAAATAGCCCTCATCAGGTTCAGAGCAGAAGAAGAGTTATAACCTGTCGTGTGATTTCTAAAATGCCACACTATAAAAGTGTCTCCAGTGTCCAAAAATCCTTAGATTTTTGAGAAGTACTGGAGGATTGAAAAGCTGACAATGGGAAACCCAGATACAAATAAGGAGGGAAGGCAAAAAAAGTGCGTAACTGTAGCCTAACATCTAATGTTGGAAAAAGTTGAAATCAATTATTAGGGAAATAATAGCAGCACATTTGGAAAATCATGATCTAATCAAGCAGAATCTGCATGGCTTCATGAAAGGGAAATCGTGGCTGACTAAGTTAGTGGAGATTTTTGAGGAAGTCTCAATCAGACTGGATGAAGGAGAATCTGAAGATGTCTGACAAGTTACCTCACAAAAGATGTTGGAGGTCATATATTGGTATTGATAAAGAATTGGCTAACGTGTAGGAAACAGCGAATGAGACAAAGGATTCTTTTTCAGGTTGGTGACCTGTAACCAGTAAAGTTTCACAGGGAACAGTGCTGTGATTACAACTGTACAATATATATTGATGACATGAAGGAAGGAAGTGAATGTACTATAGACAAAGTTGCAGACAACACAAAAAGGCAGGTTGTGAGACCGATGCAAACAGTTTACAGAGGGATATTGATAGGTTAAGTAATTGGGCAAAAGGTTAGCAAATACAGTATAATGTGGGAAAATGTGATATTTTCGAAAGGAGAACAAAAGAATAGAGTACTATTTAAATGTAACAAGCAACACAAAGGAACTTGGGGATACTTGACAGGGTGAATGCTGGGTGGGTGATTCCCCTCATGGGAGAATCTAGGATCCACAGGCATAACATCAGAATAATGGGCACCAATTTAAGACTGAGATAAGAAGGAATTTCTTTCCTCAGAGGGTCATGAGTCTTTCGGAACCTTTGTGACTACGAAAATCTAGTCTTTGGATTACACTATCACTTTGGTGGATCTAATTAATTAAACGATTTGACCATGTTGTTAGTCAGTTGATAACCATGATATCACCAGATAATGGTCCTTATAGTTGTTTCACTTTTAAGTACCAAGTAACCATAAGTGCTCCAATCAGAGCCATGTTAGGAAGATAATACAGCGTGCCTGAAGAGTCGATGAGGGTATGATGATGGGGTGTATGTGGATGGAAGGGCAAGAGTAGGTTAAGATCCAAAATGATTTCAAAATTATTTTTCTTTACTAATTATGGAGGATAGTAGGGAACAATGCTATTGATGCTACATATGAAATTGTTTCGGAAAATGAATTGTATGAATGTTTATTTATATTTTTTTCCTTTTTAAAGCACTTAACATCTTAAGTTTAACACTTGAACAAAATTTTGTTTTTCATCAGTTCTGTATCAAGTTATTTGAAAAAGAATGAAAAGGTTTAAGACCTTTTTTAAGGCAACCCAGTTTCCTATGTAACGCATATTATGTTATCTTCTAACAAATGGATTATACCTGTAATCTTTTAGTTCCTTATTTTTTATTTGTACAGTTGAAAAGTTTGTGCTAAAATCAGTTAGATTATTTCATATTTGCTTCCCTAAATCAGAAATTTTCAAGCTGCAGTCCATGAATCACCTGCTGATGCTTGGAAATCCAATCTTAGGTACAGAGTTAACTTGCTTTGATCTACTTCCATTTTTTCTTTGCTAGATTATTTAGCTTTCACTTCATGGTTTTTGATGTTTGGAAACAACTGTTCTCAGACTGCTGTCTCATTGTTCATAACTGCTTTCTCAGAACATTGGTGGTCTGACAATTTCAGGCCTCATTTCTTATGAAGGGCTTTTGCCAATTTTCCTGGTCCTTAGAGGCTGCCTGACCTGCTGTTTTCCAGCACTACACTAATCTTGACACTAATCTCCAGCCTTTGCAGTCCTCACTTTCGCCTAGTTTCAGAAATGTTACATATCTTCAAATTAATAGCAACTCAGATGTCAATTTTATGGGGTTGCAATTGTACAGTCCTGCCAAGGTACTCCTGTTAGTGCAGGAGAATGACAAAATTGGTTATTGCTTGAATATCACAGCAATATTATGCCAAAGAAGGCCATTCAACCCATTGTGTCTACACTGGCTCTACAAAGGACATTATGACTTAATGCCACTTCCCTGCCTCTTCCCCATACATCTTACAGGTTTTCCTTTCAACTAATCATTCAATACCTTCTTGAGCACTTCAATTGAATCTAACTCCATCACAGTTTCAATTAGGGCATCCCAGACCAGAAATAAACATTTTCAGAGCTGGTGTCAGTTTTGTCTGAAATAATTAGCTAGTTGTTGTGATTTAAACCAGATAGATTTGATAGACTGTAAGATCCTTGAGTGGGATTTTTAGCCT
>NC_057716.1:40662581-40692698 GCF_004010195.1 Chiloscyllium plagiosum
GAAGGGGTGTGCTAAGGAAGGTACCGCTGGTGACCCTGGGGGTGGGGTCGCCAGGGGTTTGAGGCCAGTTGGCAGTGCCGGACCAGCCCCCACTCTTGGTGGGTGTGGGGGAGGGGTCAGTGACTGAGGGTGACTTCCCAGAGGAGGGTTCGGGATCAGTGGGGGACTGGGGACGACGCGGAGTCTGTCTCCAGTGACATTTTTGAGTCCTAGGTGCCCCCCACCGATCTCCCCCTCATCCCCCTTGAGGAACTCCTGGGAGTTTGTCGAGGAAATTCTGAGTCGCTGGGATAGAGCCCAACTGGTGCTCGACCACTGGAGCTCCTTTGAGAGAGTCTACTGGTTGGCCCACACTGCTCGCCAGGCGCCTGGGCTCGACGTGAACAAGCGAAAGCGAGTCAGGAACTTCCTGGGGGCACTCCTGGTGAGGGTGAAGGACTTCTGTGCCCTTCCCCAATCCTCCCAGTAAATGTATATACTTTCTTTTAAACTGTGCTGGTGGTGGTTGCACAATGCTTCCGACATGATGACAACTATAGCCAGCCTCAACATCAATGGCAGCAGCGAGTCACAGCGCAGGTTCCAGACCCCCTTGGCCCTTCGGGATGGGAGGTATGCGGTGTGCTTCCTGCAAGAAACCCACACTACCCCGGGAGGCGAAGCCACCTGGCTCGAGTCGCGTCGAGTCTACATGAGTCACCTCACCCGCAGATCTGGCGGGGTGGCTATCTTGTTGGCCCCGCATTTTCAGCTGGAGATCTTGGGGGTCAGGGAGCCTGTGCCAGGCCATTTGCTTCACCTGACGGTTCAGCTGGGGGGCGCGGTGGTTCACTTGGTGAACGTCTAAGCTCCCCTGGCTGGGCCGAGGCAAGCGAGCTTCTTCGGAGAAGTGTCCGCTCGTTTCTCCTCCATCGATGAGAGCCAGGACGTTGTCCTCGGGGGACATTTTAACTGCGTCCTCAAGGACAGGGACCACAGTGGTGCCCGCACCGGTTGGGCATCGGGGAGGAGTTCAGGGGACTTGACCAAGTCCTTCAACCTGGTGGACGTCTGGTGGAATCTCCATTCCGACTCCATCGCCTCCACCTTCATGAGGCCTGGGGTCGGAGCGTCCAGAATCGATTGCCTGTACCTTCCACGGGCGTACGCCTCCTGTTTTCCCATGGCCTCCACGCGGCAGGTGTCGTGCATGGACCATCACCTGGTGTGGGCGGAACTTCTTCTGTTCGGCGCCAGGCTCGGCTCCGCGTACTGGCACTTTAACAACCTGCTGCTGGAGGATGAGCGGTTCCGGGACTCGATTCGTCATTTCTGGGCCGGCTGGAGAAGGAAGCGGGGAAGCTTCCCCTCCCTGAGGCTATGGTGGGACGTGGGCAAGGCTCACGTCCGCGTTTTCTGTCAGGAGTACGTGAGGGGGTCGACGAAGAGGCGGAAATCCAGGATCAGGGAGATGCTCGACCTGGAGTCACGCCTCGGTCAGCCTGACGCGGACCCGGCCCTGCGCGGGGTGTACGAAGAGAAGAAGGCCGCGCTCCGGGCCCTGCAGCTCATCGGGCTGACTGTGAAGTTCTTCAGGGCTTTCTGGGGAGTAACTATGCACAGGTCCTGGGGAGTGTCTAAATGCTGGAGAGCTGCCCCTTTCTTGGCACAGGGCGGTCATCGTCCTGCTGCCAAAGAAGGGGGACCTTCGTTCTTTAAAGAACTGGCGTCCGGTCTCCTTCCTCAGCTCGGACTACAAAGTCTTCGCCAGGGTGTTGTCTTCTCACCTGGCCTCCGTGCTGGCCCACATGATTCACCCGGACCATTCCTACACAGTCCCGGGCCGGAAGATATACGACAACATCAACCTGGTCCAGGACCTGATCCATTTCTGTCGATGGGCTGGTCTGCCGAGTGCCTTCCTGTCTCTCGACAAGAAGGCGTTTGATAGGGTCAATCACGAGTACCTGCTTGGGACTCTGCGGGCATTCGGGTTCGGGACGCAGTTCGTCGCCCGGATCTGACTTTTGTACGCCACCGCAGAGTGCATGGTTAAAGTTAACGGGTCCCTGATGGCGCCCCTTCGCTTCGGGAGAGGAGTGCGTCAAGGCAGCCCCCTGTCCGGCCAGCTGTATTCCCTGTGCGTGGAGCCTTTCCTGCACTTCTTGCAGAGGAGGTTGTCGGGGCTGGTTCTGTGCGGCGCAGGCACAGGGGTGGTCCTCTCTGCCTACGCCGACTACGTGCTCCTCACTTTCACTGACCCGGCTGACCTGGGGAGGATGCGCAAGTGCCAGGCTGTGTACTCAGCAACGTCTTCCGCCAGGATCAACTGGGCCAAATGTTCCAGACTACTGGTCGGTCCATGGCGGGTGGACTCCCTGCCGGAGGAGTTATGGGGGTTCAGCTGGAGTACCACCCACTTTTTCCACCTGGGAGTCTACCTCAGCCCGGCTGAGGAATCCTGGCCAGCGAACTGGCAGGAGCTGGAGGCCAAACTCTCGGCTTGCCTATGCCGCTGGACAGGACTGCTCTGAGTGCTATCTTACAGGAGTCGAGTGCTGGTCATAAACCAGCTGGTGGCCGCCCTGCTGTGGTACTGGCTGGTCACTTTGGTCCCTCCTCCTGGCTTTGTTGCTGATATCCAGAGGACGTTGGTCAACGTCTTCTGGGACAAAAAGATGCACTGGGTCACTGTGCAGGTTCTGAGCCTCCCTATTGAAGAGGGCGGTCAGTTGCTGATGTGCGTCCACACCCAGGTTATGACATTCCACCTTCAGACCTTGCAGCGATACCTTTTTTACGTTGAGCCTCCTCCTAGGTGGTGCGCCCTGACGACGTATTTTTTCCTCCAGGTGCATAACCTCAACTACGACACGCAGCTCCTGTTCGCTGACCGTGACGGTTTGGAGGTTGCCCTCAAGACGCTGCGGGAACCTGAGCCGCCTCTGTAAATTTAATTTTGTCCCTTTCCAAAAAAAAGGACGTAAAAAGGCGTCCATCTCTTCTCCCTCATCCACCGTCCGCACATGCCTTGGCCTGCCCATTTGCCACCGGGCGGAGGGCTCTTTACACGGCTCTTACCAGGACCTGATCACTGTCTGGAACATGGTCAAATCCCGTCGCGCCTACCCTCCCAAAGGAGTAGCGGCTGTCGTCAGGGAGCCGTTGCTCAGGAATCCGCGCCTCCGTACTTGCGGGTTCGAGTGGCTGTGAGAGGGGAGGGCCATGGCGGCGAGGGTGACCAGGGTCGGGGACGTGCTGGGTGCTGCCGCAGGACATAGCGAGCAGGGCAGCGGTAGACGTCTGGTATGTGGCTACCGCCATCCGCCGCCATAAAACGGTGGTGCTCGGACCCGACGTGCACCAGTTGGAAGACGCTCAGGTGTGCGGTGGGATCCCGTCTGCGCTCACCCCAGCCTGGACGGAATTTCACATTGGTCCCATACTTCCTGCGGGAACCTGAGCCGCCTCTGTAAATTTAATTTTGTCCCTTTCCAAAAAAAAGGACGTAAAAAGGCGTCCATCTCTTCTCCCTCATCCACCGTCCACACATGCCTTGGCCTGCCCATTTGCCACCGGGCGAAGGGCTCTTTACACGGGAGTCTTCCCCCTTTCTCTCGGGGATCTGGGGTGGAGGGTGCTGCATGCAGCAGTCCCCTGCAACTGTGGATTGCGGTGGTTCACGGACTCCTAGCCCAACTGCTTGTTCTGTGGCGCTGTGGAGTCCGTGGGCCATGTGTATATTGGGTGTGGGCGTTTGCACTCCCTTTTTGATTTTCTTAAGCCTCCTCCTCTGCTTTTGGTTGCACTTCAGTCCCATGTTCCTGATCTTCGTGCACCCAGTACGGAGGAGGGAGGGCAGGTCTGAAGACCTCCTCATGGGTCTGCTCCTGGACCTGGCCAAACTGGCCATAAACAGGTCCAGGCAGCGGGCCATGGAGGGGGTCGTTAAGGCTGACTGCCTGCCCCTCTTCCGTGGTTACGTTAGAGCCCGAGTGTCCTTGGAGAAGGAGCACACTGTCTCCACTAATCCGCTGGAGTTGTTCAGGGAGAGCTGGGCACTGCAGGGAGTGGAGTGCATTATTTCCCCCTCCAATTCTATTTTGATTTAATCCCTGCCCTCCCCTCATTGTTTGATCACACAGCATTGCCCTTTGATGTGAAGGGCACTGCTTGTCGCTGGTGGTAATTTGAATAAAGATTCGTGCACCTTGTGTCTTTCAGTGTCTCACACCTGCACTCACACAACATGGGTGCTGGGGAAAAAATAACCACTACCACAGTTAGGCGGTAGTGTGGGGGTTAAATAAATAAAAAAACAAGAATGGCAGGGGAAAAAAAAAGATAAACAAGTGTCAGCAGGACAGCAGTTAGGCGGTAGTGTGGGGGTTTAAAAAAAAAATCAACAAATGTCAGACATCCTATGCACTGTGAAAGCTGGTTTCAAGGGAGCCGGATCAGTGTCAAGGATGCTTTATGTGTAAATAAAGAGTAACTTGGTGATGGGATACTAGCCTTTGTGAAATTATTTCAGTGATGATGAGAGAAAAGCATGCTCCTGAAGAGGTTTGCTCACAACAGTTGTCGATGAGTTGGGGTAAGCATTTCTGGCATCATACTGTTATTTAGGAAGATTGACTCATTCAACTCTTGCTGTTGATGACTGGCCTCAGTACTGAGAAAGAACGTGTCATTGTTTGGGAAAATGACATTCGGGCAGATCAAAAGTAACATATTTCTCCTGACAGCTTGTGGACCTGTAGCTTTTTCAGTTATTAAGGGTGTAATTTTTCCTGAGGCACCAGATGCCACAAGATGCTTTCAAGAGTTGATGATTATGAAGTTAAGGACTATTATGACCCCAAGCCTCCTCTAATTCTGAGATACTATCAGTTTTACTCAGCAATTCGAGACCAGGGGAATTTGCATCAGGATTTCTGACTAGGTTAAGATGACTGACAGAGACATGTGACGATGGGTCAATTCTATGGCAGCACGGTGGTTCAGTGGTTAGCACTGCTGTCTCACAGCACCAGGGACCCAGGTTCAATTCCCACCTCGGGCAACTATCTGTGTGGAGTTTGCACCTTCTACCCGTGTCTTTGTGGGTTTCCTCCCACAGTCCAAAGATGTGCAGGTTAGGGTGAATTGGCCATGCTAAATTGCCTATTGTGTTGGGTGCATTTGTCAGAAGCCAATGGGTGTGGGTGGGTTACTCTTTGGAGTGTCGGTGTGGACTCGTTGGGCTGAAGGGCCTGTTTAACACTGTAGGGAATCTAATAATAAAAAAAATTAATGAGATGCTGAGAGACTGGTATTTGGGATTAATAATCTAATTATACAAAAGCACCTACTAGCTGAAGCCCAACTGGACTTCAAACTGCCTTTAGGAGACTGTAGATGCTGGAGAGGCAGAGTCAAAAAGTGAAATGTAGGAAAAGCACAGCAGGTCAGGCAGCATCTGAGGAGCAGGATAGTCGAAATCACAGGCATAAGCCATTCATCAGGAATGTGGAGGGGGAAGAGAACCGAGAAATAATTGGGGGTTGGGGGTCAGGGTAAGGAAGCAAGGAAGGCAATACATGGATCATTTCAGGGAACCTCTCTAGGACATGTACCAAACAACCCGACCACCCTGTGGCCGACCAATTCACCTCCCCCTCATAACCTAGGCCTCCTTCACCGCCAAATCAAAGCCACTCGCCAACCAGAGGAAAAACACCATATTCTTCTGCCTTTGGATCCTTTAACCACATGGAATCAACATCGATTTCACTAGTTTCCAAATCTCTCCTCCCTCACCTCATCCCAGATCCAACCCTCCAACTTCACACCCTCTCTTGACCTGTCTTACCTGTCCATCTTTCTTCCTATCCATCTGCTTCACCCTCCCCACCGACCTATTACAATTACTTCCCAGCTGCATTTACCTAGCTTCCTTCCCTCCATCCCCATATTTATCTCTCAGTCCCCTTCCTCCTCCACATTCCTGATGAAGGGCTTATGCCTGAAACGTTGACTCTCCTGCTCCTTGGATGCTGCCTGACCTGTTGCACTTTTCCAGCACTACACATTTTGAATGAAACTTGCTTTTTAGTGGAAAATGTAGCAAGTGAAGCATACAAATTGCAAGGTATTCTGATGGAAGTGGATACACTTTTCAGTCCAACTGAGCTTAGGGAATACCACTTGACTGAAGGCAATTGCACAGCCCCACTCAGGACATACCCTGAACAGAGGGACTTTAGGTCAGCCCACAGCAAAACCCCAAAACAAAGCCCAGATGACCTTGCATGTTGACCAGGAAGCAATTCCACGATTCTGAAGGCTTACCCAGTGCCATTGGCCTTACGGGCAAAACTAGAGGTGGAAATCAGAAGGCTAGAAAGGGAAGGAACCAGCAAATCAGTCCAGTTTGCAGATTGGGCAGTACCGGTTGTACGGATTGTGAAGCCCCATGGATTGCTTTGCCTTAGTGGGGATTTTAAACAAATGGTAAACTGCTTCTTGCAGCTGGGTGCATACTCAATCCCTCGGATTAAGGGTTTATACACCATGTGAGGGTTTAAAAAGATATGAGCCAAGTGCAGGCAAATGGGACTAATTTAGTTTGGGAAGCTTGGATGGCATGGACTAATTGGGCCAAAGGCTCTGCTTCTATGTTCTATGACTCTATAAGTGTAGACAAGATGCAGTTTTGAGATTACAATCAGATCAGCCATGATCTTACTGAATGACAGAGCAGATTCAAGGGGCTAAAGGAATTATTTGTTTTTGTATTCAAATTCTCTCATGATAAACACTATACTCTGTTTGCCTTCTGAACTGTTGTTGCACCTGCATGCTAGCTTCCAGTGACTAATGAAGAAGAACATGCTGGCCCCTTTGGTTACAAACATTTTCCAACTTCTCACCATTTAAGAAATACACTGCATATTTATTCTTCGTATCAAAGTGAATAACTTCACACTTATCGAAATGATATTCCATGCTCTTGCCCACTCACTCAGCCTGTCTAAATCCGCTCGAAGGCTCTTATACATCCTCCTCACAACTCACATTCTCACCAAGTTTTGAAGCATCTGTAAGCTTGGAAGTAGTACAATTACAACCAACACCCACCCTACCCTGTACTACTTCGCCTGACAAGGAACAATGCTCCGAAAGCTTGTGATTTCAAATATACCTATTGGACTGTACCCTGCTATCGTGAGACTTCTGACTTTGCCCAACATCCAAATGTTTGGTTATTGTACTGGTCACAATCTGCCAACTTGAGAATAATCCATTTATTCAGACTCTGTGCTGGTAATCCATCCTCAATGCATTCCAGTATATTACCCCCAATCCTATGCACTTTACTTTTGCTTACTAACCTGTTTTATGGGATTTTATCAAAAGTCTTTGAAAATCAAAATACATGACATTCACTGGTTAAAATTATTAATGCTGCTAATAATAAAAATAAAAAAAATAAGGATTTTTCAAACATTATTTCCACTTCGTAAATCTATCTTGACCATATCCTGTCAAGATGTGCAATTATCCAATAATAACATATTTTATCACATATTCCAGCATTTTCCCAACCACTTGTGTCAATTGACAGGTCTGTAAAGAAGGGTGTTAAATTTACAATCTTCAAATCTGCAGCACCATTGCAGAATTATTTCAGAATGCCTTTTGAATGTAAAGTGTATTTGGTAACCAAATATACATTTCCTGCCCTGACTGTAAGTCGTATGGCTTGCGGTTCTACTAGATTTTTAATACTGTAGATTCCTTACACTGGATCAGTGACTACAGTTCAACACTACTTTGGTGATTGTAAAATGTCTTGGGACATCCTAAAGTTGTGAAAGACACCACATAAATCAAAGATGCATCATTGTCTTCTCAAAGACAAAGAACCTTGGATAGCTGCTTTGGTCCAAAGGTAGTGTTATTAGACAATGGTGATTTAGTTCTGGGTTTAAAAATTGTATCAGGTGTTTCTTGGATGAATGGTGACTTGGGTTCTGGTTTCAGCTTAAGATCACCACAGGCCTCTTGGAGGCTGCATCTTGGCATTCTGAATGTTTTCCTCAATGACAGTGAGGACAACAACTCTGGCAGCAGCATGGATTATACTGGCAATGTTCCACAGCTTACACATCATGTGATACTTATAACTGGCACAATGTACCTGGTAGCTTGCCACTCTCATCTGAAGTGTTGGCTTAGAGCTGAATTTGTACATGGAGGCACTAATATATTTGTACTCCCACCTGGAAGCTCTATTCTCAGAGACCCTTAATGCTATGCCTTGCCGACTATGTTTTAAACCACAGAAGAGATCAAAAATTGTACTGAGGAAATAGAAGTTGTGAATTGGTCCTAAGGGATCTTGTACAGCATGCCAGCTCCAGCTGAATAAGCAACAGCTTTTTCTATTCATATTTCTAACTGTCCAATGGATACGTGGAAATCCAATTAACAAACTATTGAAAGGATCCAAATTATATAATTGATCAATCTGCGAACATGAGGAAAATGAAAGATGAAACATTATTAATGTTGTACCATAAGTTGTGTGTGATACAGCTTGAAGATCTATTTTGACAACATGCTCATAATATTGAGAAACAGAAAGAATATAGGACAGATTCTTCCCAGACCCTGAACAACATGATAAGAAATTTGAGATGTGGAACTCAGTGCTTCTCGACATTAAGACCAGAAAATTGCATATTTCAAACAAGTTTTGGACGTTGGTCAAAAACCTTGCTAGTAAGCAGTTAGAGGCTTATTAACACGTATTATTGGTGATCACCCTCATTACTACTTAGTTTACCTCATTAATATGAAGTATTCCATTACTTGACCCATCCGATAGAAACTAGGCACTGAGAATACCTGACACAAAAGTTTGAGCAAGTATCTGGCAATTCTAGTTCACTGCCCTCTCTCCTCCAGTTCTCGATTTTGGATTCCTGACACTAACATCTCACGCAAGCTTTATTGACAGAAGCTACATGTCTCTGTCAAATAATGAGGAACAGTGGAGAGTGGTACTGTCACTGGACTGGTAATCTACAAACCCTGGCTAATACTTGGGGGCATGAGTTTGAACCTCAGCATGACAGTTAGAGAAATTTGAATTAATGAAAATTTGGAATTAAAAGCTAGTCTAGTGGTTACCATGTAACCACTGTTAATTGTTGTAAAAACTCATCTGGTTCACTAACCCTTACCTTGTCTGGTGTGCATGTGACTCCAGCCCCACAGCAAGGTGGTTGACACTTAACAATCCTCTGAAATGGCCAGAGGAAGCCAGTCATTTTGATTGGCAGTTAGGATGGGCCGGGCCAGAAACACCCACATCCTAATAACAAATAAATAAAAAACGTGCAAACCATCTCCACAAACATTGACATCTGATTAGTACCAGGCTCATTGCATCATTATCACACATTTCACTTTTGCACTTTAATGTTGTATTATGATACACAGAAACCGCTATCATTGAAATGCTGCTGCACAGACACCTTGCACAAAGAGACTGGCGCCCAGCTCATGAATTTTGACCAAGTTAATCTGAGAGCTGTATGCTTGACCTCTTCATTCTCAATTATTTAGTGGCTGCATAGATGCTCACATCATCGCTGCCTGGTATTGCCTTTTTGCACTTTGGCTCCAAGATAAACTGTAAAGGATCAAATAACGTCTATTTTGCCTTGTTGTTTATCACAGTCACAAAGCCAGGTGGATTGTCATAGTTGTCAGCAGTCCTCAGTCAATGAGTGTACATCTTGCTTTATGGCATTGTGCTACACTAATCTCATATCCACACAATGTGCCAACCATTTTTACAGCACACATCAAATTGGCTGCAAGAAAATGGCTATGATTCAAAGCTTTAGGGTCTTCACTAAAGGTCAGGGAGAGATCATTCAAGTAGAGGGCACTGGCACAGTTTCTTAAAGGCAGCCTTTTATATCATTCCAAAGAGTCTGGAATGGTCAGTCAACCACTCGGGGCTGTTAGGGTCAGGTGTACATAACCTCTTCAGTACATAAAGTGGATAAGGTCAGCTTTGTGGATCTAATACAACCAGCCCGAGGAATCCATGAAACACAGTCATGGAAATGTATAGCCATCAGTTAGGAGTCTGGTCACTCATCATTCAGGGATTTCCAGCTACGTTGCTGAAAAGGATAGTCCACAGTCAGTTCTGCAGCCCATCCACTAAATGTGAAGAGTGGATGTCAGAAGCCAGTTCTGCAGGAGGGAGGTCGAAAAACATAATTGTGATGATTGGTATTAGAATGCTGAATGGAAAGGGAATCACAATAGTGAAGGGGACAACTCAGTATATTATGGGGGAGATGATAGTGCATAGGAGTTAAAGGGAGCAAAATACGGTAAAGAATTTTGATAATGTTATGTCATGGGGTAAATCCTCCTGCTTAATTTAAAACCAGCAACACAGAAAAGATTTATCCCATGCTGTAATCTGTAAAAATCCGAGTGGCCAAGAACCATTTAAAGTAAAAATTAACAACTTTAGTTCCTAAAGTATAACAGAGAATAATTAACTAACAACTATTTAGAATTCCTTACTCTAACCTATCTGTTACCTTCCCTTCTAGTCCAATAAAACTCCCGATTACGATTTACAAAATAAAATGTCTTATCTCAAAACCAAGCAGCTTTTGTTCTTCTCTGTATTTTGGTCTTCTTTACTTCTTCTTGGGGATTCTGCTTCACAGGTTACTGATCGATAAAGATACTTTTAAGAGGTCTATTTTTTGGGCATTGTGCAGATGTCATTGACTTGGCAGTTCTCCTTTCAACTATTCAATTTTTCCTAGTCTTATACCCTCAAAGCATCGGATTGTGTCACTGGCTTTAAGATTGTCAATATACTGAATTCAAACTGGCTTGGAGTTTGGTATTTTTTCAGGGTATAATTTGAACTGATTGATCTAATTTGAGTCTGTTTTGTCGTTTCCAGGCAACCAGCTAATCGAGTTGTTCGACCAAATGTTACATTATATTTCTTTTCAGAACATTTGGTTCTGTCAGGTAGTTCTGTTGCTTTTAACTCTCTTAGAGGTATAGTACACTCACATCAGAAAAAAATGAACCATCATAATGAAAAGATGGCTTCATTTTCTTTCTCTAGTTTTTAAACACATTACCCTAACATACAGATAACTTTCAAATAAGTTCACCTTAACTTCTTCTCATACACCTGCTAAAATATAACATTAAATAAAGACAAATCTCATCTAAACTCTATCAGTTAAATCCATGATAATCCATCTGCGATTATTCTTCTGACCCGTAACATGTATGATTTTTAAATTAAAAGTCTGTAACTTGAGACTCCAATGAAATAGTCTCATATTTTTGTCTTTAAAAACATTCTAAGAATGTAAGCGGATTGTGATCCGCGTATACAATGGCCCCTGACCCATTATTCGTGACATACACCTTAAAATGTTGTAAGGCCAGTACCAACTCAATAGTTCCTTTTCGATTGTGGAGTATTTCCTCTGGTGGATGTTGATTTCCTTTGAAAAGTAACCAACTGGCAATTAAGTCCCATCCTCATCTTCCTATGGGAGTTCAGCTCCAACTCCTATGTCATGAGCATCGATGGTGACTTTAAAAGGTTTTGAAAAGTCTGATGTAGTTAAAACTGGTTTGGTGGCTAATATGGCTATTAACTGGTCTAATGCCTCCTGACATTGTTCTGTCTACCGAAACTTTGTGTCCTTCTTCAGCACATCAGTTAATGGTGCCACTACATTACTGAAGTTTGGAACAAACTTTTGATAGAATCCACTGAGTCCAAAGAATTGAAGCACCTCTTTCTTCGAGGTGAAGGAAATTTCTCGATGGCCTTCGTCTTTGCATTCTCTGGGTCAAACTTCCATGATTGTTTTTCTGTCCCAAGAACGTCATCTCTGCTTTCGTGAAATCCAATTTATTCAAGTTTACCACCAGTTTTGCTTCTTATAGTTGTTCAAAGAGCTCTGCTAACTGTAACATGTGATCTTTCCAGGACTTAGTAAAGATCACTACATCGTCCAAATTGACTGCACAGTTTGTTAACCCAGCCACAACTCTGTTCATGAGTCTTTCGAAGGTGGTGGGTGCATTCTTCATTCCAAAGGGCATCACTTTAAACTGAAATAGCCCATTTGGGGTTACAAACGCAGAAATTTCTTTTGCTGTCTCAGATAAAGGTACCTGCCAGTAATCACACATTAAGTCCAACTTGATGTAACTGGCTTGTCCAACTTTCTCGATACAGTCCCCCAATCTAGGAATTGGATATTATTTTGTAACGGCGTTGACCTTCTGATAATCCATGCAGAATCGTTGAATCATGCCCAGTTTGGGAACTAAAACAATTGGCGAACTCCACTCGCTCCGGCTTGCTTTGATTATATCCTCGTCAAGCATGGCCTCCACCTCCATGTGGACCTATCTGGCTGAAAGAATTAAACCAATAGGGGTGTTGTTTTGTCAGAGCAGTATTCCCTACATCTACTTCATGTACAATAGCATTAGTCCTCCCCATCTGATTCTGACATATGTCCTTATCCTACAGTAACATCTTTCAACTGCATTCTATGTTCCTGAGACAGATCACTTACTAACCTATCCCACTCTGCAAGGACTTCTTCATTTTTTAATCTATTTTGAGGCACCTCAAAATCCACATCATCTGGATTTGATTCCTCACTCTGCGGGGCAATAACTAACACCTGTTTCTCCAGTTCTTTCTCTCTAGTAAAATATAGTTTCAACATGTTCACATGACATACTTGATACCTTTTTTTTCTATCTGGCATCTTTCCTAGATAGTTCACCTGACTCAACCTTTTTTTGAATTTGATAGGGACCACTAAACCTGGCTTTGAAGGGATCTCCTTTCACAGGTACCAGTGCTACCATGTCATCCCGTCGGGAAAACGTCTGAGTCGCAGAGCTTTTATCTGCCACCTGCTTTATTCTATACTGTGTCCTCTTTAGGTGCTGTTTAGCTAACTCACCTTCTCAATTTAATCTCTCCCTCACCTCGGATACATATTCCAATTGTGAGATCTCCGACGTTGGTCCTGTCAATTTTTAAAAAATTTATTTCAAAGGGTCTCTCACTTCATGACCAAATATTAACTCAAAGGGAGTGAACTGACTAGATTCATTTGGGGCATTTCTAATGGCAAACAATATGAATGGGATACCTTTATCCCAATCATTTGGTTAGTCCTGACAATATGCTCTCAACATGGTCTTCACGGTCTGATGCCACCTTTCTAAAGCTCCACGGGATTCAGGATAATACGCACTGGATTTAAAGTGCTGTATACCGAAGCTATCCATAACTTCCTTTAACAGCCTAGCAGTAAAATTTGACCCTTGGTCCAACTGAATCTCCCCGGGTACCCATACTGTGTGAAGAAAGCTATTAACTCCTCTACTACCTTTTTTGCCTTGATACTCTGTAATGGAATTGCCTCCGGAAATCTGGTAGACACATCCATTATGGTTAACAAGTACTGGTTGCCACTTTTAATTCTTGGGAGGGGACCTACACAGTCAATTACAACTTGCATGAAAGGTTCTTCAAATGCAGGAATTAGCAACAAAGGTGCTAGTTTTATTACCGCCTGTGGCTTAGCCACCATTTGGTATGTATGACACATACGGCGAAAGTTAACCACATCCTTGTGCATTCCAGGCAAATAAAAATGGTTTTGCACCTTAGCCTGAGTCTTTCGTACCTCGAAGTGACCTCCTACAGGTAGTTCATGTGCTACCCGTAACACCTCCTGTCTGTATGCTACCGGCAACACAATCTGGTGCACTTCGGCCCATTTCTACTCTGCTCTAACCTGCCATGGTCTCAATTTCCACCTTAGGATTCTATCTTTCAGATAAAATCCCTCCGGAATATTCTCTGCCTTCTTTTCTGAGTACGCATCCACATATATATCTTTTATTGTCTTGTCTTGCTATTGCAAGTCTCTCAGCCTTTCAGGACTAAACACTTCTATCTGACCCTTTGCCTGTTCAGGCTTTTCCTGCACCATTACATCAAACAGCATATCCGCTAACTGAACCTCAACTCCTTCATCTTTCTCTTTACTTTTCACTTCATGCTGTGACTTATGATAGTGGGATCTGGTTACCACATAGTCTGGGAAAATACCAGGATATTTCTGTTTTAATCATCAGTTTCCTGGTCTTCCTTGGGCTTCTCCACAACAAGGGGTGTCACTACCACCATGGATCCTGCCAAATCATTCCCAAGAACTTACTGAATTCCTGGAACTAACAGGCTGTCAATCACTCACACTATAACTTACCCAGTCTTAAGTTGGCACTCCAACTTGATTTTACACAGGGGAAATTTCTGTCCATCTATCCGACAAATTACCACACTCTCGGGTAACAAATCAGAAAGTGTGCATATTTGCTCATTCCTTACTATCAGTGACTGGTTAGACCCTGTATCTCTCAAAATTATAACTTCTTGTCCTTCTCCTCCTGTTCTTTCTGAGTAAACTTTACCCACATAGGTGAATTCTTTGTAGGGATAGGGTGCTAACTCCATACCCAGCCCCTGCCTAGGTTGTGCACTCTCCTGCAGCTCCTCAGCTCTTATTGGGGTCTCCTTTAGAATTAGAATCTCTTACAGCATGGAAATAGGCCCTTCAGCTCAAAAGTCCACACTGACCCCCCCCCCCCAAAAGAGTAAGCCACCCAAAGCCATTCCCCATTACTCCACATTTACCCATAACCTACACATGCCTGAACACTATGGGGCAATTTAGCATGGCCAATTCGCCTAACCTGCACATCTTTGCATTGTGGGAGGAAACTGGATCACCCAGAAGAAACCCACACAGACACGGGGAGAATGTGCAAACTCCACAATAGACGCCCAAGGCTGGAATTGAACCCGGGTCCCTGGTGCTGTGAGGCTGCAGTGCTGTACTACCTTCACTAATGCCACTGGCTTAGCTTCTTTTACCACATCTTTTCTCACAGCGCCTTTCTTTAATGATCAGCACTGTGACATTACGTGTCCCATTTTCCCACACTGGAAACACCTGCAGCCTTTCCAGCCTCTTGGGCTTCTTTTTTATCCTGTGGTAAATTCTTACCAGTGCTCTCTACTCTTGGTTTAGTAGTGTAGGATCTCCCTTTCTCCCAACTTCTATCCCTCACAGGAAGAAATTCTGGCTGGAAGCTTGTCTTCTGCACCAGCATGTACTCATCTGCTAATTCTGCTACCCTCTCAATTCATGAACTTTCTGTTCCTCCACGTGAATTCTTAGCATCTCTGGAAGTGAATTTTTAAACTTCTCCAGCAGAATAATCTCACTTAGAACCTCAAAATTCTTATCTATTTTCAAAGCACGTACCCATCGATCAAAATGACTACATTTAATTCTTTCAAATCCAACACAAGCCTGACCTGGTTCCTTCTTTCTATTTCTGAACCGCTGCCTATATGTTTCTGGTACCAATTCATAAGCACTTAAAATAACCTGTTTAACCTCTTCATAATCTCTTGACACCTCATCTGACAGTGCAGCAAACACTTCACTAGCTACAAAACTGCCTACCAGTTTAGTCTGAACAAGCATTACCCATAAATCCTTAGACCACTCCCTCTACCTAGCCAATTTTTCAAATGAAATAAAGGCTTCAACATCTTTCTGATCAAAATGTGGCAGAATTTTGACATATTTGTATATATTGCTACTTTCTCTTTTAATCTCCATCCTGTTGATTTAACTTTGCTGACTAAATCGCAACTTCTCAAGTTCAAATTCTCTCTCTTTTTGTCTCTCCCTTTCTTCTCTGTCTCTTTGTTCAGCTAAAAGCCTTCTCTCTCTTTTTCCCCTCTCACTTTCTCTCTTCCTTTGTTTATCTTCTAACTCCATTTTCCTCAATTATAATTTACGTTTTTCTACCTGTACTTAACTTGTCTGTGTGTCTGATACACCTAAGTGTCTGAGTACTTCCTTTACAATTTCAACTTTATTTTTGTCCTTAGTTAAACCCAAATCCAACTTATTTGCTAATTCTAAAAAATATGGCCTTTCTTTCCTTCTAAACTTTCTTAGCAAATTTGAGAATCATCTTCAAATTCCAGAACTTGTTTAGCAATTTTAAGAACCATTTCTCTCACTTTTAATTTAATCAGCCGCAAGTCACCGAAATTAAACAAATTGCCCCACCTACGGTTTATTTAAAGATCTAGGACACTAATTTGCAAAGGTTTAAATCTGCTGGGATTTTTCGACCACCAAATCTGCTCTAAACCAGTTCAAATCATGAACCCAAGCCCCCAATCTATTATGACATGGGGTAAACCCTCCTGCTTAATTTAAAACCAGCAACACCCAAAAGATTTATCCCGTGCAGTAATCTAAAATAAATCAAGTGGCCAAGACCAGATCTAAAAGTTGAAGTTCTAAATTGGAGAAAGGCCAATTTTAACAGTATTAGGCAAGAACTTTCAAAAGCTGATTGGGGGCAGATGTTCGCAGGTAAAGGGATAGCTGGAAAATGGGAAGCTTTCAGAAATGAGATAACAAGAATCCAAAGAAAGTATATTCCTGTCAGGGTGAAAGGAAAGGCTGTTGGTATAGCGAATGCTGGATGACTAAAGAAACTGAAGGTTTGGTTAAGAAAAAGAAGGAGGCATATGTAAGGTATAGACAGGGTAAAGACAGCAGGAATATACTGAAGAGGGAAATCCGGAGGGCAATAAGGGGACATGAGATAGCTTTGGCAAATAGAAATAAGGAGAATCCAAAGGGTTTTTACAAATATATTAAGGACAAAAGGGTACCTAGGGAAAGAATAGGGTCCCTCAAAGATCAGCAAGGTGGCCTTTGTGTAAGCCGCAGAAAATGGGGGAGAAACTAAATGAGTATTTTGCATCAGTATTTGGAAAAGGATTTGGAAGATATAGACTGTAGGGAAATAGATGGTGACATCTTTCAAAATGTCCATATTACAGAGGAGGAAGTGCTGGATGTCTTGAAACGGGTAAAGGTGGATAAATCCCCAGGACCTGATCAGGTGAACCCGAGAACTCTGTCGAAGCTAGAGAAGTGATAGCTGGGCATCTTGCTGAGATATTTGTATCATCGATAGTCACAGGTGAGGTGCCGGAAGGCTGGAGGTTTGCCAACATGGTGCCACTGTTTAAGAAGGGTGGTGTAAGGACAAGCCAGGGAACTATAGATCAGTGAGCCTGACCTCGGTGGTGGGCAAGTTGTTGAAGGGAATCCTGAGGGACAGGATGTACATGTATTTGGAAAGGCAAGGACTGATTAGGGATAGTCAACATGGCTTTGTCCGTGGGAAATCATGTCTCACAAATTTGATTGAGTTTTTTGAAGAAGTAACAAAGAGGATTAACGAGGGCAGAGATGTAGATGTAGATGTAGAGGGTAGATGTGATCTGTATGGACTTCAGTAAGGCGTTCGACAAGGTTCCCCATGGGAGACTGATTAGCAAGGTTAGATCTCATGGAATACAGGGAGAACTAGCCATTTGGATACAGAACTGGCTCAAAGGTAGAAGACAGACGGTGGTGGTGGAGGGTTGTTTTTCAGACTGGAGGCCTGTGATCAGTGGAGTGCCACAAGGATCGGTGCTGGGTCCTCTACTTTTTGTCATTTACATAAATGAATCGGATGCAAGCATAAGAGGTACAGTTAGTAAGTTTGCAGATGACACCAAAATTGGAGGTGTAGTGGACAGCGGAGAGGGTTACCTCAGATTACAACAGGATCTTGATCAGATGGGCCAATGGGCTGAGAAGTGGCAGATGAAGTTTAATTCAGATAAATGCGAGGTGCTGCATTTGGGAAAGCAAACCTTAGCAGGACTTATACACTTAACGGTAAGGTCCTAGGGAGTGTTGCTGAACAAAGAGACCTTGGGGTGCAGGTTCAAAGGTCCTTAAAAGTGGAGTCGCAGGTAGATAGGATAGTGAAGACAGCATTTGGTACGCTTTCTTTTATTGACACAGGAGTTGGGAGGTCATTTTGCAGCTGTACAGGACATTGGTTAAGCCACTGTTTGAATATTGTGTGCAATTCTGGTCTCCTTCCTATTGGAAAGATGTTGTGAAACTTGAAAGGGTTCAGAAAAGATTTACAAGGATTTTGGCAGGGTTGGAGGATTTGAGCTATAGGGAGAGGCTAAACATGCTGGGGCTGTTTTCCCTGGAGCGTCATGGGCTGAGGGGTGATCTTATAGAGGTTTACAAAATTATGAGGGGCATGGATAGGGTAAACAGGCTAAGTCTTTTCCCTGGGGTTAGGGAGTCCAGAACTAGAGGGCATAGGGTTAGGGTAAGTGGGGAAAGATATAAAAGAGACCTAAGGGGCAACTTTTTCACACCGAGGGTGGTACAGGTATGGAATGAGCTGCCAGAGGAAGTGGTGGAGGCTGGTACAATTGCAACATTTAAGAGGCATTTGGATGGGTATATGAATAGGAAGGGTTTGGAGGGATATGGGCCGGGTGCTGGCAGGTGGGACTAGATTGGGTTGGGATATCTGGTCGGCATGGACAGGTTGGACTGAAAGGTCTGTTTCCATGCTGTACATCTCTAAGACTCTATGAACTATTTAAAGTAAAAATTAACAACTTTATTTCCTAAAGTATAACAGAGAATGATTAACTAACAACTATTTACAATTCCTTACTCTAACTTATCTGTTACCTGCCCTTCTATAATACGAGTCTGATAAAACCCCCGATTACGATTTACAAAATAAAACGTCTTATCTCAAAACCAGGCAGCTTTCGTTCTTCTCAGCATTTAGGTGTTCTTTACTTCTTCTTGGGGATTCTGCTTCACAGATTACTGATTGATAAAGATACTTTTAATAGAGCTATTTTTTGGGCAGTGTGAAGATGTCATTGACTTGGCAGTTCTCCTCTCAAGTATTTAATTGATCCTGGTCTTATACCCTCAAAGCATCGGATTGTGTCATTGGCTTTTAAGATTGTCAATATACTGAATTCAAACTGGCTTGGAGTTTGGTATTTTTTGGGGTATAATTTGAACTGACTGATCTAATTCAAATCTGTTTTGTCGTTTCCAGGCAACCAGCTCATCGAGTTGTTCAACGAAATGTTACATTATATTTCTTTTCAGAATATTTGGTTCGTCAGGTAGTTTTGTTGCTTTGAACTCTCTTAAAGGTATAGTACACCCACATCTTCAGAACAATAATCACAGAGTGCATACCTGTAGTCAGTAGATGTGAACATGTAATGAGTTGATTGGATTACATACGCATGTGAACATGGGATTATTTGATGGGCTTTTATGATCATGTTTACAAATTTGAATATGATTTGTGAAAATGTGCAACCTTTCATTTGCAAATCTGTTAGCTGAAAATAGTATCAAAATTGTTTTGCAATAAATGATGGAGTTGTTTGCCATTTGTGTAGGGTACACCTATCATTGTGCTTTGGTCATTAAGGGATCAACATGTTTAAAACAATTTCCCTTTAAGAGGAAAAGGCTAATGAATGAGGATTGATTATAGTCTGTAAGTCACTCCCCAGCTTCCATGGGGAATCTGGGGACTGCAACATCTAGCATGTTTACTAGATACACTTGCGGCTGGGAATGTAAATTGGAGACATGAGGACATAGGTAGATGGGAATTTGGGGAAGTGCAAAACCGATGGGGATGACAGGGAATGTTTACATTTGGGGCTTCAACAATATGAAGAGGCTGAGTTAGTGAATCACTGTTTGGAGTGACTGCTGTTGCATTCCATTGTACTGCAAATAACAAGTGTGGAATGGAATTGAAAATGGCTGTGACCACACCCAGAGTGGGGGGGGGGGGGAGGAAGTGTTTCATTCTGTGAAAAGTGTTTCATTCTACTTCACTTTCAAGTAAAATGGGGGCTTTCAAAGGACAATACCATTGCACAGATTCCTATAAACTGGAGTTGAAACATGACTGTAAATAATATGTTTTGTGAACCTTATTAATTAGGTTACTATGTGCAGTCAACATCCTTATCCCTATCATTCCATACCATACCATGCAAGATAATGAATGAATCTTGTTAATGCCTGTGATGCAATGGGCAATTTTTATCTACTTGGAAAGATGGGGCCGAGTTGCAAAGAAGCAGTCACCTGCCATTCACCTATTACTTGCACATGGTGCAGAAACTGCTCACTCCACAAACTGAACCGTGGAACATCATGTCACGATAAGGATAAGTGGGCTCTGTACCTTCACTATTACAGTTGTGACAAGACTGAGACACACAAACACAACTGATGGTGAAAAATAAGCATATATTTACAAATATGAAAATGTATTTACATTGATGTCTCACCCATGCTACTTATGTATTGTCAAAAGCTTTCCTAAATTCTTTTCCATCCAATGTGTGTCAGCGAAATCCTGCATTCCAGAGCTGGATCGAGGGTGCCTGCACTACATGAAGCCTATTGACCTTAAAGGCTTGTTTGGGCAATGCGGGGGATGTTTGTGTCTAGGAAGTCAAAACTTTCTGGTGTGTCCTGCCCACATGCAGATGCAGCTTCCCCCACAGGGCTGAGGGGGTATAGGTAGGGTGAAGTGGAAGGCCCTACTACCTCTGAAGTATTCTAAGAAGAGTGTTCTTGGAGGCCAGTGTGCAGCTTCCCCTCCATGTGTGTGCCTACTGTCACCTTGTGAGGAATGGCACCTGGAGTAAGGTCAAGATCCCTTATTTTCTTGTCACCTTCATACATTTGTATGAAGTCCTGAATTGTCAACACCATAGAGTCTCTCACCTGCCTCGGGCTGAGCAAGTGCTTGGTTTCCTGCAATGCCAGCTACCTTGAGCATTTCTCCTTCGACCAACGACAGAGATATGGCAGTGGTGTACTCATCAGCAGCTGCTCTTGACTCCAATATGAGACAGAGGGAGGAATTGAGTGACGTGAAAGTGAACAGCACAGCTGTTAGTTCCGGTGCAGGTGAGGGGAAAAGTGGTGAGGTATCCAGACTGAGTAGACAACACAGATGGCATGCAGCATTAATAGTGCAGGGGTTTGTGAGTTGAAAGAGAATGAGGGAAGATGTTGCATGTGATACTAAAGCTTATAGAGTATGCGCCTTGGTAGGAGGTGAGTGGAATAGCAGAGGTGGAGTGAGTGTGAGGTAGTGAGAAAAGATGATCACAGTAGAGTGGAGAAAGTAATTGATCCTTATCCTCCAATGCTGAGCATTTCTCCAGACAACAGAGAATGCATTGATAGGGTGACAACTGGTTGAGTCTTGTGCCGTGGCCTCCTTTGCCTGGGGAAGAGGATGTCCTTTCTTTAAACCATCCCTATCTATTCCAGATCCCTCTCTGCAAAGTGGGGCTCCAACATCCTTTTTACTGCCAAGTCTGAGGCAAATGTCTCCAATTGTGCAGGGCAGCTTTGAACTACTCATGCCTGACTAGGTGCACAATAGCCTTCTATTTTATGGAGCTGAAAATGTGTTGCTGGAAAAGCGCAGCAGGTCAGGCAGCATCCAGGGAACAGGAGAATCGACGTTTCGGGCATAAGCCCTTCTTCAGGAATGAGGAAAGTTTGTCCAGCAGGCTAAGATAAAAGGTAGGGAGGAGGGACTTGGAGGAGGGGTGTCGGAAATGTGATAGGTGGAAAGAGGTCAAGGTGAGGGTGATAGGTCAGACTGAGGTGTGGGCGGAGAGGTCAGGAAGACCCCAGTCTGACCGCTTTGTGACCATCCCAAGCTTCAAATCTAATTTTCAATTTTTCCTCTTGAGGGTAGAATGTATGAAGTTGGTTACCACTTTGAATTCAATCATAATTGGATGACAAAGAGATACTGCAAAATTTGAGAATTTTGCTGAGAGAACTGACCAGTTCAATCAAAATGATCTGTTTCACAACTCTTTTAACAATGTGCAATATCATAAACAAACACATTTGCAACACAAATTCTCAGCTCGGCGAACACAACCACAACAACGAGCACCAAGCTACAAATCTTCTCACAAACTTTGAACACCTACGGGCGAGAGACGCTAAGGCAAGCAAGGAAATGGGAATCCTGTGCCAACCGCCTAAGCGCCACATATGAACAACTCCGGTTCCTGCATGAATGCTGAAAGAATCGAATCCTTCCACCATGTGTCAGATACAGACCACCAGTCAACAACCCACAAGCCAGGGACACAGCCAGACAGAACGGATTCAGGATGATCCAGGTAATGATTGCAGATGCTCACAACAGACTTTACAAATACAGACAAGAAATTGCGCGCCAGAAATGGTTAATTTCAAATACCACCAATCAGGAAAGGACCCGGACCATAGAACAGGCCGTCACTATAGGACAGAACAGGACCACACACCGCAAAAAAACGGCACGAAAAGAAAAAATGGCCAAACTAACACACAACAGAGAGGACACCACAACACACACTTGGGTTAGAAACCTCTCCCACAGACAGCTCACAGACACGGAAAAAACAATACTGGCCAAGGGACTCAACTACAACCACAGGGACGCCAAGACAGCAGACTTCCTAGCAGCACTAGAATGCACACTCAGGAACAATGGACTGACAGAAGAGACACAACAAACAGTGAGACAAAGTATCGTACCTCTGATAACAAGGAAAAGACAAACACTTAACCTCAACACCAAGGAGAGGGAAGCACTAAAATCACTAAGAAACGATAAGAACCAGCAGACAAAGGCAGAATGATGGTCATCCTGGACAAAGCAGATTACATCCAAAAAGAGCAACAACTACTTGCAGATACCAACAACTACCAAAAGAGGGAGTTTGACCCCACCCCACAGCTCACCAATAGGATAAACAACACACTGAGGAACCTACAAAAAAACGGACAGGTAACCATGTTTGACCTACAAAGAATGAAACCTGAAAGCAACAACACCCCCAGATTCTATGGACTACCTAAAGTGCACAAACCAGACATCCCACTCAAACCCATAGTATCACTACCAGGGACACCATCACACAAACTGGCTAAAGAACTACAGCAGAAACTGAAACACCTGATCAGCGGATCCAGACACTCTATACAATCAACACAGGAATTCTTGGACATAATCAGAAATATACACATAGACAAGGAAGAAACCATGGTCTCATTCGATGTAATGGCACTGTTCACCTCTATCAACAAAACCCTAGCCAGAGAAACAATAGCCAACCTGCTGGACATACAGAACAGACAACAGGACATTGAACCTATCAACAAAGACGCCATACTCAAACTACTGGACCTGTGCCTCACAACACACTTCACATTCATCAACCAAATATATGAACAAATCAACGGCACACCCATGGGCTCACCCATCTCTGGACTCTCAGCAGAAGCGGTAATGCAAAGATTAGAACAAACAGTCTTACCGCAAATTCAACCCAAACTCTGGGTCAGATATGTGGATGACACCTTTGTTATGATAAAAAAACACAGAAATAGAGAACACACACCGGATCATCAACGCCACACTCACAGGAATCCGATTCACTAGAGAGGAAGAAAAGGACAATCATAAACAAATAAATAAGTACAGAATAATGTCTGAGAGATATTTTTAGTCTCCTCAATGTTCTCAGCAGTAATATGTAGTAAAATAAAAGCAAAATGATTAAACTTAACTTTGAAATTATCTTTGCCAAAATTTAACACTACTGTTCTGCAACAAAAAAATTGGAGAAATATATTGATTGGTTTTTTCAAAACTTGATGTATCATTCTTAATTTTGATGTATCATTCTTAACTAATGGCTGCAACTCAAAATATTTAATACTCAAACACAGATCTTCAAATGGGCACCAATAAGAGCTAAGCCACATGTTGAATGAGTTAAATAAATAGAAGTTTTATTTTTTGAGGCAAACAAGAGAAAGTTCAAAAGAAATCTATTAATTTCTATATTCCAGCTTAACCACCCTGCTCCTAAATTGTATGCCCTGGCTAATAAAGGCAACCACATATGCCTTCTTATCATGCTAACATTTTTGTGTCATCCATAAATGGCTTGATCCTACCACCTACATTAAGTCCAAATCATAAATGTACATCACAAACAGCAAGGGCCTGAGCAATGAATCTTGTAGAACTGCACTGGAAACAGATGTCTAGTCATAGAAATGCTACTAGTGTTTTCTGTTGTCAAATTGCATATGCCTGTATTTTTTAAATCAGAAAATTTCAACCAGCTCCTGCAAAATTATGTAAAGTTTATTTAATTAAGTCTATTTAAATAAAAACTCTGAACTGACATAATTATTCTGGATTTGTTTTCATGTCTTACCAAGGTGTATTAAATTTTCACTCAGGCCAAAAAGATACTTTAATCCTTGGACATTGCTGCTAAAAGTTTAGCAGCCAGTCGCAGAGCTGCAATGGTTATTGAAAATTCAACAGTGGTAAAAACTTCACTAGGGGGCTCTACACTGACAATTTCAGGAAGTTCTGCAATTTCACAGTGGGATGCAACACGTAAAATGAAGCTTTTGTGATGTCATAAATGAATAAAGGGCGAAAGCTTTCGAAGAGAAAAAGAGAAGAATATGCAAAGGGAATTGAATATCAAAGTAGAAAGGTCTGCTTCTGATGTACTCGGCACTGATGAAATCATATCTAGTGCACTATATACAATATTGGTCACTTTAGTTAAGGAAGGATGTAAATATATTTGAAGCAGTTTGGAGAATATTTACCAAACTGATTGCTGAAATAGCCAAGTTGTGTTATGAGGGAAGGCTGGAGAGGATAGGCTTGTACTTGCTGGAGTTTAGAAGAGTAAAGGACAACTTGTTTAAAACATAAAACATATGGCCCCTAGGATTGAGATGAGGAGAAGTTTCTTCACTAAGTGTCTGGTGAGCCAGTGGAATTTTCTGTCACAGAAAGCAATTGAGGTCAAAACATTGAATATTTTTAAGAAGGAGTTAGATACAGTTTTTATGGCTAAAGGAATCTAAGGATATATGGAGAAAACAGGTGCAGAATTCTTAGTTGTAAGGTCAGCTATGATCACATTGAACAGCAGAGCAGGCTTGAAGGGTTTAATGGCCTATTCCTACTCCTATTTCCTACATTTCTAAAAGGGTTCTGACAATGTGTGTGTGGAGAGGATGTTTCTTTAACCAGATAATCCAGAACTAGGGGCCACAGTTTACAACAGAACTGAGGTGAACCTTTTTCTCTTGGAGGGTTGCAAGTCTTTGCAGTTATCATCCTAAAAAGGCAGAGAAATCTGCATCATAAGGCAGTTGTGAATAGATTATTGATTAGTGGAGCATGAAAAGTTATTAGAGTAATGTGAAAATATGGATTTGAGGTTACATCCAGATCAGCTATGATTTTATTGAATGCCACAGCAGGTTTGAGATGCAAATAGGCCACTCCTGTGTTTTGTTCATATGTTCAAATAAAGTAGTTGCCCATAAGAAAAGATTACTAATTTATCAAGTGAAATTAACCAAAATATTTATTACATTAATAAATGGGCATCAAGCAAAATGACGAAATATTGTCACCTCCAGTAAGTCATATGATGCACTGCCTCAGCAATTTAGCCAAATAATGAGTTAAATTAACTGCAGTTAGTTTTAGGTTCAGTCTGCCACAATACAAAGAAGAAATGCATTATATAAATGCAAGTTCTTTTATGTCCTCAAGACATCCCAAAGGAATTACAACCAAATGAATTAGTTTGAAGTATGTTTAATTTAATGCTCTCATGTAGGTAAACACAACAGCTAATTTGATCACACCAAGTCACACAAACAATAATGAGATAAACAACCAATTAATTTTTTTTAATATTAGTTGAGGAATAACTGTTGGTCAGGTTCCACATAAACATTAATAAATATTCTACCTCACCATCAATTCACACAACTTCTCCATTGTCTAACTTGTCAGACTGTTTATCTGATATCCATGCTGGATAATCAGAAATTTCTTCCAGCCAAATATTGGGATGGCCAAAGTCATCACACTCATTCCCTGCCAGAAACTCTGTTTCTGAGCAACTATCTGGGGATGAACCAGACTGGTTGTGACCTTGTTGCATTTTACCTTGTGATGAGCTTTACCAATATTGTCTACTTTCATCTCTGTAATATAATCCACTTCCACCCCAACTCAGATTGCTATTGAACCCTTCCTAATCCTTTGCTATCTCTCAACACAAATATTGTAAGAAATTCCTTGCCAATCTTGCATCTTCCACCCTCTGTAAACTTGACCTCATCAAAACTCTGAAGTGCATAACCACATTTGCATCAGTCTTTTGCACCTATGATGCCTGTTCTCATCGACTTGCATTGGCCTCTGGTCTAGCAGTATATCCATTTTGAAGTTCTCATCCTTAGTTTCTCATCCTCAAAGTCCTCATTCCTCTCTATTTTTGAGGTTTCCTTAAGGTCTGCTTCCTTGAGGATCTTCGCACTCTTTAACACCCCCAATATTAATCATTCCATTATTAACAGCTGTGCTTTCATCATTCGCAAATCCCATTCTCAAATTTTGCCCACATTTCTTAACTCTATTAAACTATTGCTTAAAACATATTTCTGTTGGCAAAGATTTGACCATTTGCATTAATATCACCTTATGTAGTGTAGTGTAATGTCAAATTTTGTTTGCTAGGACTCAAATGAAACATCTTGAATTTGTCTACTGAACTAATGGTTCCAAATGAATGCAGATTGTTATTGATTTGTCAAGGCATTGGGAGAACTTCTTCATAGCTTTTCAAAGAATGCCATAGAACCCTCTACATCCTATTAAACTGGTGTTTGGGAGTTCAGTTTAATATTTCACTTGAAAGGCAGCAAAAGATTTATAGAAATGATGTAAAAGACAAGTTTCATATAAACATTTTGTCCAATTTTTCAGTGTTTGAAATCAGTTTTGTTAAAGGAAAATCACATACATAAATTAAAACATGACTTACATAATGTAATGAAATGTAGTTCGTATAGGTAATTGCCACTGACATTTTTACATTGCATATTATTTGTTCCCATATTCTCTGCAAAGAAAAGGAATATATTCAAGCCCATATCTTTGTATAATTATCTGGGAGCTTGGATAGCTTGGGGTTCCCATATACTCTCCTGAAACATAAAATGCTGCAATCATTTCAAATTTAGAATCATTGCATTTGTTCTTATGGGTGTAAGACAAAGCTCTGACTACACATCCAAAAGAGAAAATGCTGGAAAATCTCAGCAGGTCTGGCAGCATCTGTAAGGAGAGAAAAGAGCTGACGTTTCGAGTCTAACTGACCCTTTGTCAAAGCTTTGACAAAGGGTCAGTTAGACTCGAAACGTCAGCTCTTTTCTCTCCTTACAGATGCTGCCAGACCTGCTGAGATTTCCCAGCATTTTCTCTTTTGGTTTCAGATTCCAGCATCCACAGTAATTTGCTTTTATTTTGACTCCACATCTTTCTTTTCAGAATAGCTCAGTGGTGCAGCGATAACCGTTGCTGGCAACCAATAGGATTAATTATTTCAGTACTTTGGAAGGAGAATGATTCCAAGTGCAAAAATTCCCAGTTATACAACAGTAGTTGTTGAGTACTCCCAACTTATGTCAAACTTACAGACCATTTCACTCATCATTATCTTTATCTTTGGAATTCTAGTAGCAGGAATAAAGAACAGTTGTTTTGGCCTGTTTGTAAGTTCATTCAGAAATAAATGATGGATAGATTTAACTAAAATATAACTGTTATGCAGAGATACAACATCCTTGTATGATGTTCCAATACACAGAACACTCCAATAACCTTTTTGCTATTGGTCATAGACATCCACAGCAGCCAATTTGCTCATAGCAATAACTAAAAACAGCAAATGCATGAATGCTGTATAAAAATAAAAAGACCTTGTTGCATTCTACAGGTTTGGCATTCTCTGTGGCAAGAGAAACAGGATTAATGATTTGAGTTGAATGGTTATTCTTTAAAACTAAAAGAAGGCTGAAAAGTGATTGGTTTTATGATGCTGACAGGGGGACTAAGATTAAAACAAAGGAAACAATCTTTCTGATTGGATAAAGGGTGGAGAAATTACCTAACTATATCATGGATTAAAAAGAAAATACAGTAAAGGTTCTGTAAGGAAACACATATTCGTCCAAAGTGGTGTTAATAGGGGGAAAAAAGTCAGCTGTCTGAAAGCAAAAACATGAAAATGAAATACAGATTGGCGTTGGTACAGATAGAGAGTGTTCATGATCCGAAATTGTTGAACTCAGTGCTGAGTCATAGGCTATAAAATGCCAAACTGGAACCATGTGATGAGGTTGCCTAGAATATTGGAAAGGTTGAGGACAGAAATGAGTGTGAAATTTAGTTGTACTTAGTCCAAAAAGAGGGTATAGTTAGCTTACCACATAAATAGATAACCAAATACAAATCTGTTTTAATCTTGCTCAATTAAGATGCTTTCAGGAATGCAAACTTTAATTGTATGTAGATATAGGAGCTCCATCAGCTAATTATTATGATTCAATAAAAAGCAAAAGAACTGTGGATGCTGTAAATCAGAAGCAAAAACAGAAGGTGCTGGAAAAGCTCAGCAGGTCTGGCAGCATCTAGGAAGAGAAATCAAAGTTAACCCTTCCTCAGAACTGACGGTAGCCAGGAAAATGTTGATTTATATGCAGAAGATAGGGTGGAGGAGGGGTTAAGGACGAAACGATAGGTAGGGATAGAGCCCAAAGAGAGAGAAGAACAGTTGGATAGACAAAGGAGTCAACAATAATCTTAGCTGGGATGATGAATAGCTTTTAATAGTGACTGTTAGTGGTTAACAATAGGTCATCTGTAAAGGTCAGCTATGTGAGAACAAGGCCTGGTCTGTGTGTGGTAGGGGGCTATGACATGGGGGAGTTCAGGTCCTAAAATTATTGAACTCGATAGAGTCCAAGTGGAAAATGAGGTGGTGTTCTTCCAGCTTGCGCTGAGCTTCATTGGAGCACTGCAGCAAGGCTGAGACAGAGATGTTGGCCATGTTTGGCAGCCTCTGGTAATGTAATGAAGTGGCAGGCAACTGGAAGCTCAGGGTCTTCTTGCAGGCAGAACGCAGACGTTCTGCGAAACCGTCACTCAGTCTACGCTTCATTTCCCCAATGTAGGGGAGACCATATTGTGGGCAGCAACTGCAGTAGACGAGATTGAGAAATGCAGGTAAAATGCTGCTTCACCTGGAAGGCTTACTTGGGCCCTTGGATACTGTGGAGGGAGGAGGTAAATGAGCAGGTGTTACACCTTCAGTGTTTGCAGGGGAAGGTGCTGTGGGGGCTGATTGGAGTGAAGGAATAGTGGACAAGGGAGGGGAGGGGAATATGTGTCTGGTGGTGGCATTTTGCTGGAGGTGGCAAAAATGGTGGCTAATGTTCTGGATGTGGATGCTGGTAGGATGGTAGGTAAGGACAAGGGGAACCCTATTGTTGTTACGGGAGGGAAGAGGGCAGTGGGGTGAAAGTGTGGGAGATTTGTCGGACCCTTTGGAGGGCCCTGTTGATACTAGTACTGTGGAATCCTTGCACGAGGAAGAATGTGGACATTTCAGACGCTTCCTTGTCAAAGTTGGCCTCCTCGGAACATATGCAATGCAGACAGAGGAACTGGCAGAATGGAATGGAGTCTTTACAGGAAACAGGGTGCAAGGATGTATAGTCCAGGTAGCTGTGGGAGTTGGGGGTTTACAGTGGATATTAGTGGCCAGTGTATCCCTGGAAATGGAAACAGAGATGTCAAGGAAGGGAAGGGAAGACTCAGATATAGATAGATAGAAAAATACAGTGCAGGACAGGCCCTTTGGCCCTCGAGGTTGCGCCGATCCAAGCCCACCTAACTAGCCCACTATCCTCCATATGCCTATCCAATGCCCGTTTAAATGCCCATAAAGAGGGAGAGTCCACCACTGCTACTGGCAGGGCATTCCATGAACTCACGACTCGCTGAGTAAAGAATCTACCCCTAACATCTGTCCCATACCTACCACCCCTTAATGTAAAGCTATGCCCCCTCGTAACAGCTGACTCCATA
>NC_057716.1:40696382-40700794 GCF_004010195.1 Chiloscyllium plagiosum
AGTGTAATCAGCAGGGATGACCATGGCATCCCTCACCTCAAACATGTTGCAAGAGGAACATTGCACTGCCTTCACTGCCATCCCTCTAAAAGTAATCTTTTAAAAAAAAACTAGGTCTAAAGAATAGAACAAGCAAAATGCAGCACTTACCTACTTACCACAACAGGTCTTATTATTAGATTAGAGGAGGAGGGCGGGTGGGAGGCACTACCTCTGTAGTGCCTCGGGTTCCTCTCCTGCATGCTTTTATAGGGAAAAAAAAACTCACCCAGGTAAACTTGCGCTACACCAGCTTCCGGGTCCACTCCGTGCTTTTTTAAAAAAAAACTTTCAAATTTAAACCGTTAAACAAATGTCACCGAGCCTTCAAGCAGCCACTGCCAAACAGCCCTTACCTGCTCCGCTGAGAGAGTGAGCCAGAGATAGACCAGGTGAAAGTGAGAGCAGTGTGGAAATTGGAAGCGAAATTGATTAACTTTTCCAATTCCGGATGAGAGAGGGAGGCAGCACTGATACCATCGATATAAGAAGAAACACTTGTGGGTGGTGCCTGAATAGGGACTGGAACAAGGAATGTTCCACATACCCGACAAAGAGACAAGAATACCGAGGGCCTATGCGAGTACCCATGGCTCTCCTCTGACCTGAAGAAAATGAAAAGAGTTAGAAGACAAGTTGTTGAGAATGAGGGTAAGCTCACCCAGATGCAAGAGGATTGTGGTGGATGGGAATGGTTCAGGCCTTCACTCCAGGAAGAAGCGGACAGCTCTGAGATCATTCTGGTGGGGATGGATGTGCAAAAGGATTGCAGGTCCATGGTAAACAGGAAGCAGATGGAGCCTGCAAACTGGAAATTCCGAAACAGGCATAAAAACATCAGAGGAATCACAGATGTACATGGGCAAGACTGGAGCAGAAGAGAAAAGACCGAGTCAAAGTAGAAAGAGATTCTGTGGGGCAGGAGCAGGGTGAAACAATGGGTCTGCCTGGACAGTCCTGTTTGTGAATTTTCAGAAGGAGGTAGAAGCATGCTGTGCGGTGCTGTGGGACTATCAGCTTCGAGGCAGTGGGGGAAGAGATCACCAGATGAAATAGGGTCAGTGGCTGTCATTGATATAATGGTTTGTGAAGGTTTGATATAATGGTCTGATGTGTCATGGTGGGGTCATGGTCCAGGGGAAGATAAGAGGTGGTATCTACGAGCTGGTACTCAGTCTTTGCAATGTAGAGGTCAGTATGCCAGACTGCAACAGCACCACCCTGGTCAGCAGCTTAATAACAAAGTCATGTTTGGATCTAAGCACATGGAGTGCAGTCAGTTTGGAGGGAGATAGGTTGGATTGGGTGAGGGGGGGGGGCAGAGAAATTGAGGCAACTAATGTCATGTCGATAGTTCTCAATGAACACATCAAGTGTGGGTAAAAGGCCAGAGGGAGGGGTCCAGATGGAGGGAGAGTATTGGAGCTGGGGTGAAGGGATCTGTGGGACGGGGAGAGGACTCTTGTCCAAAGAAATAGGCACGGATGTGAAGGCAATGGAAGAAGCGTTCAATGTCATATCATGCCCAAAATTCATTAAAGTGTGGACACAGAGGGATAAAGCTGAGACTTTTGATGAATACAGAAGGGTTCCCCTTGTCCTTACCTACCATACCACCAGCATCCACTTCCAGAAGAACATTTCCACCACCTCAGGCAAGATGCCATCACCAAACACATATTTCCCTCCTCTCCACTGTCCGCCTTCTGCAGGGACCGTTCTTAGTGGGACACTCTGGTCCTCTCTTCCTTCACTTTCAACAGCCCCTCACAGCCCCATGACACTTTCCCCTGCAAACACTGAAGGTGTAACACCTGCCCATTTACCTCTTCCCTCCTCAGTATTGAAGGGCCCAAACATATCTTCCAGGTGGAGCAGCACTTTACCTGCACTTCTCACAATCTAGTCTACTGCATTTGCTGTCACTGGGGGTCTGGTACTATCTGTCAGGGTTATAGTTTTCAGACAATCCAGGGACTTGCCCCATGGTCAGTTATCCACTTGGGATGCTTTCAGCCAGGCCATCTGTCTAACTGCACTCTAGGAAATGGGCATTGGTTAGTCATGTAGGGTGTACAGTCCTGGGAATTGGAGGCAATGGTGGGCAGGGGAACGGTTAATGGCAGTAGAATCACTTTGGCTTCTACAGGAGTACTGTAGAAAATCCTTAATGTTTAATGTATGGATTCAAAGGCAAACTCAGTGTCAAGTTGACTGACAAAAGTGTGAGATCCACATTTGCTGGACTTTAGGACATGGAAGGAAGAAATACATGAATTAGCCATTTGCAAACCCCTGCTACATTTAAGTTGCAATCATTTCACCACCCATTTGCTAAGCTTACAGAGTAAAGGTGTTTGGGGTCAGATGCTGGTCAAAGGAAATTTTCACCATCATTGGTGCACTTGTAGATTGAACACTGATATCTCAATGATGCTGAGTTAGCAATAAGGATGTTAGTAAAAGGCCAATGCTGGCCAAAGATGAACCATTATTTGTGCAAATTCTAAGGGCACTGTGGAAGCCACATATTTTTGTTTCATCATGTATCATGTAAGTTCCCAACTTTTTTTAGACACCGTATGTAATGCCATTACTTTTCCTTTCATTCCCCTTTTGTATCCAAGATTTGTATGTTGGTACTTGTACCTAAGATGGTGCCATTAAAGGCAGCTATTGTAAAAACTTTTCACTGAACTCCTGTACTGAGGTACATGTGACAATAGAGGGTATTCTATTCTATTCTTTAACAATGGCCTGTATTGAGTTCAATGACAAGTAAAAAGTTGATGTGGATCTGGGATGTGAAGGATTATGGGCAGCAGCAGTGACTTCCGTTTGACGTAATATGTTGGTCATTTATTCAGTGTAGCACAAGTTGTATGTGTTGAGGCTGAAGCTAGGTTAGCGATGGTGACAAAGCTCTGTGTTGGAGTCTAGCATGTCTCACTATATGAAGAAGTGTACTCAGCCTTCATGTGCAGGCAGCTACAGAGACTAACATGCCATCAATAACTCTTCTGACATCTGAGGACCTATTACTCCTTCTGATCTCAGTGTAGTCAATGTCCACCAAGGATCCTATACCCTGCCACTAGTGGCTTGTTGGTCTCTGTAGCTGCCTTTCTAAGTATGTAGTTGCAGGAGGATCAGAGCTCTTAGCAAGACTAGAAGCAGCATCGGGCCACGGTGGAGGACGAAGGGAACCCAACTCAGGAAGAGCGCATAGCTGGAGGTCCCCTCAGGAAGTGTGGAATTCACAGGAGGGCCAGTGTTTTCAGCCCTGACTCCTGGGGATGAGCATGGAGCACACTAATGCAGGCTTCATATGTCTCAGGACACTGACAGAACTATGCTGAATGTTGGAGTGGGAATTGAGGATGGCTGGAGTGGGAGGCCATCTTGTCCCAGTGACTATAAAGGTGACTCCTGCTCTGACTTTCAATGTGACTGGCTCCTTCCAGGGATCAATGGGTGAACTGTGTGGGATCTCTCAGTCGTGCAGCCTGAAATGTATCAGCGTTCTGAGCAAGGTGGCACAGGTTGATCTTGTTCCCACAATGCGGTTGGTGTTGCAACTTGGGCTGTAGTAGAGTTGAGGAACATAGCTAGCTTTTCCCAAGCACAGAGTGTGATTGACTGTACACATGGGAGGGCAGTATCACAATGCTATGGAATTCATCAACAGAAAGGGGTCCATTTGATTATTGTTAAGTTGATCTGTGATCATCATTATGACTTCCTAGTGATATGTGCCCACTACACTGCCAACTGCCATGTTTCATACATTCTGAAGCACTCTCGTGTACCTGACATGTTTGAGGGTCTTGTTACCTTACAAGGCTGGTTACTGAGGACTGTAACCATTTCTCATAACACCATACACAATCCTGGACTGTTGCAGAGTGTGAGTATAATCCTGTCCATGCCTCAGCCAAGACAGCAGTAGTGCAGGGTGTAGGACAGCTTTTATGATGCCATTCTGCTGCTTGGACTGGTCTGAGGGTGCCCTCCAGTATAATCTAGACAGAGTGTGCTGCTTCATCCTGGCATAAGACCATAAGACATAGGAGCGGAAGTAAGGCCATTTGGCCCATCGAGTCCACTCCGCCATTTAATCATGGCTGATTGCCATTTCAACTCCACTTACCCGCATTCTCCCCGTAGCCCTTAATTCCTTGTGACATCAAGAATTTATCAATCTCTGTCTTGAAGACATTTAGCGTCCCGGCCTCCACTGCACTCCGCAGCAATTAATTCCACAGGCCCACCACTCTCTGGCTGAAGAAATGTCTCCGCATTTCTGTTCTGAATTTACCCCCTCTAATTCTAAGGCTGTGCCCACTGGTCCTAGTCTCCTCGCCTAACGGAAA
>NC_057716.1:40701201-40898887 GCF_004010195.1 Chiloscyllium plagiosum
CTATCTTCGTACCATCGGCAAACTTCGCTAGAATGCCCCCAGTCCCTTCATCTAGATCATTAATATATAACGTGAACAGCTGCGGCCCCAACACTGAACACTGTGGGACACCGCTTGTCACCGGCTGCCATTCTGAAAAAGAACCTCTTATCCCAACTCTCTGCCTTCTGTCAGACAGCCAATCCTCAATCCATGCCAGTAGCTCACCTCGAACACCATGGGCCCTCACCTTACTCAGCGGCTTCCCGTGTGGCACCTTATCAAAGGCCTTTTGGAAGTCTAGATAGACCACATCCACTGGGTTTCCCTGGTCTAACCTACTAGTCACCTCTTCAAGGAATTCTAACAGATTTATCAGGCACGACCTCCCTTTACTAAATCCTCACCTTAACGATGGATTCTAGAATTTTACCAACAACCGAGATTAGGCTAATTGGCCTATAATTTTCCATCTTTTGTCTTGATCCTTTCTTGAACAATGGGGTTACAACAGCGGTCTTCCAATCATCCGGGACTTTCCCTGACTCCAGTGACTTTTGAAAGATCTCAACCAACGCCTCCACGTTTTTCCTCAGCCACCTCTCTCAGAACTCTAGGATGTAGCCCATCGGGGCCAGGAGATTTGTCAATTTTAAGACCTTTCAGCTTTTCTAGCACTATCTCTTTTGTAATGGCAACCATACTCAACTCAGCCCCCTGACTCCCTTTAATTGCTGGGATATTACTCATGTCTTCCACTGTGAAGACTGACGCAAAGTACTTATTACGTTCTCCAGCTATTTCCTTATCTCCCATCACTAGCCTTCCAGCATCAGTTTGAAGTGACCCAATGTCTACTTTTGCCTGTTATTTGTTTCTTATATACTGAAAGAAACTTTTACTATCATTTCTAATATTACTGGCTAGCCTACCTTCATATTGATCCTCTCCTTCCTTATTTCTCTCTTGTTGTCCTCTGTTTGTTTTTGTAGCCTTCCCAATCTTCTGATTTCCCAGTGCTCTTGGCCACTTTATAGGACCTCTCTTTTTCTTTGATACATTTCCTGACTTCCTTTGTCAGCCATGGCTGTCTAATCCCTCTCCGGATAATCTTTCTTTTCTTGGGGATGAACCTCTGTACTGTGTCCTCAATTATACCCACAAACTCCTGCCATTTTTGCTCTACTGTCTTCCCTGCTAGGCTCTGCTTCCAGTAGATTTTCGTCAGTTCCTCTCTCATGCACTCATAATTACCTTTGTTTAACTGTAACACCATTACATCCGATTTTGCCTTCTCTCTTTCAAACTGCAGACTGAACTCTATCATATTATGATCACTGCTTCCTAAGTGTTCCCTTACTTTAAGATCTTTTATAAAGTCTGGTTCATTACATAGCACTAGGTCCAAAATAGCCTGCTCCCTTGTGGGCTCCATGACAAGCTGTTCCAAAAAGCCATCCTGTAAGCATTCCAAGAATTCCCTTTCTTTGGATCCACTGGCAACATTATTTACCCAGTCCACCTGCATATTGAAGTCCCCCACGATCACCGTGACCTTGCCTTTCTGACATGCCTTTTCTATTTCCCGGTACATGTTGCGCCTCTGGTCCTGACCACTGTTAGGAGGTCTGTACATAACTCCCATTATGGTTTTTTTGCCTTTGTGGTTCCTCAATTCTACCCACACAGACTCCACCTCATCCGACCCTATGTCATTCAGTGCCATAGATTTAATTTTGTTCTTAACTAACAAGGTCACCCCGCCCCCTCTGCCCACCTCCCTGTCTTTTTGATAAGTTGTAAATCCTTGGATGTTTAACTGCCAGTCCTGAACCCCCTGCAACCATGTCTCTGTGATGCCTACCACATCATAATCATTCACGATGATCTGGGCCATTAGTTCTGCACTCTACTGAATTTGACCATACAAGAGACTGGATGCTGAGGAACTGAGGGGATGGGAGCAGCCTTCAGAAGAGGAAGCTGTCCTTGGCCATGTTAGAGCTTAGTTGCATTCGGCACTACAAGCCAGACAGGACCTGACTGACACATACTTCCAATAGGCTGGTATGGTGGCTCAGTGGTTGGTATTGCTGCCTCACAATACCAGGGACCCAGGTACAATTCCAGCTTTGGGAGACTGTCTATGTAGAGTTTGCACAACCTGCATCTGTGCAGGTTTCTCACAGTCCAAAGATATGCATGCTAGATGGATTAGGCAAGGGAAATGCAGGGCTACAGGGATAGGATTGGGGGTGAGTCTGGGTGGGATGCTCTTTGGAGGATAAGTGTAGACTCAATGGGCTGAATGGCCTGTTTCCACACTCTAGGGATTCTATGAATAGATACAGCAGACAATTTGGACTGTAAAATAATCATTGGTCATCACGCCAGTATTTGGTTTGCAATGTGGGGGTGACCTTCAGCCTCTATTTGTTTTTGTTGTTTTTAATTTAATGTTCATGTTTAGTTTTATCTGATTGCTTGCATCTATGTAGTGTTCCCCTGGTGGACAATGACAAGCTGTGGGTCTACATTATGAATTTGTTACTGATTAGTGGTGACTTAGAGACAGTATTCAGATAAGATGTAGGCACTGTTATGGACCAGGCCAGACCCCTCAAAACATTTCAAGAAGGAAGCCCACACTCTAACTTTTCTAGCTGTTTTAAGCAGGTATACAGTGGATATTCCAGGAGAGATGCATCTGGTCAAAACCCCTCGGTTTTAAACAAAACAGAATTTATTTATAGAGTACCGAATGAAGCACAACAAACGAGAACAGAATACAGAATAACGTAACCTGTCCAAAACCCAACAGATTATCCAAACTTAATGATGCTGTTCCAAATGTCTCAACAGTTCCCATAAAGACCCCTTGGCAAAAAATGTAACATCAAACACAGGGTCTTACAGAGAAAGAGATGGCAGAGAGATTCAGCATGGAACACCTTCACCCATTTAGCTGTTTCATTGGATTCCCAGCTAACAACTGACCAGCAGCTCTGAACAGCCAGGCGGCTAAAAGCAGAACAAACCAGAGAAAGGCTGAGCTGGGAGAACTGACCATTCCCCTTTCATTGTAAATGGGTTTTCAAAAAAAATTTAAAAGCTTCTTCAAGTAGATAAACCCAGACATCTTGGCGACTCTGCCTCGTACAACCCTTTTGAAAAAAAAAACCAAGGACAACCTAACCTTGTTAAAGGAGTAGTATCGTCACAGCACAGATAGGTAAAGTATATGGTGTGATGGTTGAACAGCAAAGATGGTGAGAGAATGGTTTGTAAATATGAGAAACTGTCCACAATGCTAGCTATGCACCACAGGAAGCATGGTTTTGTTGCTGCTGTGTTGTTATGTTGCTGATGAGGGGCAATGCTGGATTGCCAATGATTGTCCAGATGCACAGAAACCTTTTAAAGATAGCACAGACACAAAGGTCTTTTGGTAGGTATCCATTGAGTGAGAAATGGTTCTGGAAATGGCACACAGAAAGATGGGGCCAAAATTGTACATGAGGGGTGCCAAAAAGATGCAAGGATAGTTAATGAGACAGATTTGGGAAGACACTGAGAAAACTTGTGAGGCCTCGCAGCAAAAATCCTTCCAAAAACCCGATTCAATTCATACTTAGAAAAAGAAACGTAAGAGCCAGCCAATAGTTAGACAATTCTGACCTGTCAGTGTGGGCAATGATCTCCTTTGAGGATAATTAAACTACTGGAAATAAACCATGTATATTACAGGCTCAGTCATAAAGTCTCACTTTAACTAATTCAAAACCCATCTTGCGGACAGAGTTAAATCAGACACTAAATTTTTTAATTCATTCACAGCATTGCTGACAGCCCATTGTTGCCCATTTGTGGTTGCCCTTGAGAAAGTCAATAAGTTAGACGCCTTAAATTTTCCCACAAAGTGCATTTTATGATAATTACAATGCATTGAAGCTGACAATATGAATATGGCATTTCTTTGCACTGCAGTTCACTCAATCATTTTTAAAATAACTGAATGTAATCTACTTATTGACTTTTAATTATCTAATAATGCTGCTGAATTAAAATAAGTAATTAAAGGGGCAGTTATTTTTTGATTAATTTTAAAAGTATCCCATTTTTGATAGCGAACCAGAGATGCAATTTTGAATATGATTTTAATGAACAGGCTGTAGATGTGCACTTCCATACATTTGCAACCTGACCTCAATCCCCAAGCAATGCAATATATAGTGGCCAATACGATAATCTCACATTGAATCTAGAACATAGAAAAGTACAGCACAGAACAGGCCCTTCGGCCTATGTTGTTGTGTCAAGGATTATTCCTAATCTAAAACAAAATAACCTAACCTACGCACCCCTCAATTCACTGCTGTTTATGTGCATGTCCAGCAGTCGCTTAAATGTCCCTAATGACTTTGCTTCCACCACGACAGCTGGCAACACATTTCATGCATTCACAACTCTCTGTGTAAAGAACCTACCTCTGACATCTCCTCTATACCTTTCTCCTAACACCTTAAAATTATGACCCCTCATGCCAGTCAATCCTGCCTTGGGAAAAGTCTCTGCTATCGACACTATCCATGTGTCTCATTATCTTGTACACCTCGATCGGGTCACCTCTCTTCCTCCTCCCCAGAGAGAAAAATCCAAGCTTCCTCAACCCCTCTTCGTAAGACAAGCCCTCCAATCCAGGCAGCATCCTAGTAAACCTTCTTTGCAACAAAGCCTCCATATCTTTCCTATAATAGGGCGACCAGAACTGGACACAATATTCAAAGTGTGGTCTCACCAGAGTCTTGTAGAGCTGCAGCAAAACCTCCCGGCTCTTAAACTCGATCCCTCTGTTAAGGAAAGCCAAAACACCATTGGCTTTCTTAAAACCCTATCCACTTGGGTGGCAACTTTGAGGGATCCATGCACTTGAACAACAAGATCCCTCTGTTCCTCCACACTGTCAAGAATCCTGTCTTTAATCTTACATTCAGAATTCAAGTTCAACCTTCCAAAATGCATCACTTCACATTTATCCAGGTTGAACTCCATCTGCCATTTCTCAGCCCAGCTCTGCATCCTGTCTATGTCATGCTGCAGCCTGCAACAGTCCTCGATACTATCAACGGCAACTCTGACCTTTGTGTTATCGGCAAATTTACTAACCCACCCCTCAACCAAGTCATTTATAAAAACTACAAAGAGCAGAGGCAAGAACACAGCCCTGTGGGACACCACTCAACCCTGACCTCCAGGCAGAATATTTCACATCTACAACCACTTGTCAGCCAACCAATTCTGAAGCCAGACAGCCAAATCTCCCTGCATCACATACCTCCTGACTTTATGAATGAACCTACCTTGGGGAACCTTATCAAATGCGTTGCTGAAGTCCATATACACTACATCCATTGCTCAACTTTCATCGACCTGTCTCGACACCTCCTCTAAGAACTCAATAAGACGTATGAGGCAAGACCTGCCCCTCACAAAGCCATACTGACTGCCTTTAATTATGTTATGCTTTTCCTAATAGTCATGAATTCTATCCCTCAGAATTCTTTCCAAAATCTTGCTGACCACAGATGTAAGACTGACTAGTCTGTAATTGCCAGGGATTTCCCTATTCTCCTTCTTGAAAAGAGGAACAACATTCGCCCCACTCCAATCCTCTGGTACGACTCCGGTGGAGAGTGAGGAAGCAAAGATCTTCGCCAGAGGCTTAGCAACCTCCTTTTCTGCTTTCAAGAGCAACCTAGGATAAATCTGGCCTGGCCCTGGGGACTTATCAATTTTAATGTTTGCTAGAATTTCCAGCACATCAGCTTCATCAATCTTGATCTGTTGAAGCCTGTTTCCCAGTTCCTCAAGGCTCTCATTCACAACAAAGTCCCTTTCTTTAGTGAAAACCGAACCAAAAACCTCATTTAGGGCTTCCCCTATTTGCTCAGACTCCATGTGCAAGTTCCCTACGCTATCCCTGACCAGCCCTACCTTCTCCCTGATCATTCTCTTATTGCTCATGTTTGAGTAAAATGCCTTTGGGTTCTCCCTAATCCTTCCTGCCAAGCCTTTTTCATGTCCCCTCCTGGCTCTCCTCAGTCCATGTCCGAGCTCCTTTCCACTAAGCCTGTAATCCTCTAAAGCTGTGCTAGATCCTTGCTTCCTCCACCTTATGTAAGCTGCTTTCTTCCTTTTGACGAGAAGCTCCTCTGTTCTCGTCATCCAAGGCTCCTTAAACTTACCCCTTCTTGCCTGTCTCAAGAGGAACAAATTTGTGCATTACTCGCAACAATTGCTCCTTAAACAGTATCCGCATGTCTGTTGTGCCCTTTCTGTGGAACAATTGCTTCCAATCTGTACTTCCCAACTACAGTCTCATAGCGTCATAATTTCCTTTTCCCCAATTAAATATCTTCCCTTGGTAACTGCTCCTTTCCCTCTCCAAGGCTAAGGTAAATGTGAGGCAGTTGTGGTCACTGTCACCAAAGTGTTCTCCCACCGTGAGATATGACATCTGTCCTGGCTCATTGCTGAGCATGAAATCCAAAATGGCCTCTCCCCTCATCGGCCTGTCTACATACTGAGTAAGGAAACCCTCCTGAGCACACCTGACAAAAATGGCTCCATCCAAACCATCTGCACTAAGGAGGTGCCAGTCAATATTGGGAAAGTTGAAGTCACCCATAACAACAACCCTTCTACATCTGCATTTTTCCAAAATCTGCCTGCCTATGAGTACTTCAATCTCCCTAATGCTATTAGAGGGTCTGTAGAAAACCCCCAATGAGATGTATGCTCCCTTGCTGTTCCTAACTTCCATCCATACTGACTCAGTAATCAAACCTTCCTCAACAACCTTTGTTTCTGTAGCTGTGATGTACTCTCTGATTAGCAATGCTACACCCCCTCCTCTTTTTCCACCCTCCTGTTCTTTTTAAACATTCTAAACCCTGGAACATCTAACAACCATTCTTGCCCCTGTGAAACCCACGTCTCCGTTATGGCCACAACATCATAATATTTGTCAAGTACTTGTCCCTCCAAATGCTCTGGATAAAAAAAAAAATGACCTGGATGAGATATATAAATGAATTAAAAAAAGATTAAAAAGGAGTGAGCGTACTTAAATAATTCAGTGTCATATCATTGTACATTGAATTATGCAGCACAGTAAGAAGCCATTCAGCTCATTGAGCCTACATTCATCTGCTCACTACAGTATAAATATGTTTCATTAATCAGAATTTGTCTATTTAAACAATGAGTCACTTGTATTCTCATACACAAGATGGCCACTATGTTATATTTGCAGTCTGTTCTCTTTTCTCAGTGACAGAGTAGATAATTCTGTGTGGACCAATGGTTTGAGTTGACGTTAATGTTTTGATTTCTCTCCATACTACACACCAGTAGCTACTTTTGGGATGCAGCTAGAGAAGTTGCTAAAGCCTTTTACCCTCACACCTATGAATACCTGAGCGGTCACATTATGACTTTTCACTTGAGTTCCTCTTGTTTTTATTTGTCTGACACCTTTCCGTTAGAGTCATAAAGATGTTTAGCATGGAAACAGACCTTTTGATCCAACCTGTCCATGCCAACCAGATATCCTAACCTAATCTAGTCACATTTGCCAGCACTTGGCCCATATCCCTCTAAATCCTTCCTATTCATGTACCCATCCAGGTGCCTTTTAAATTGCACCAGCCTCCACCACTTCCTCGGAGACAACAAAACTGCAGATGCTGGAATCTAAAGTAGACAGGCAGGAGGCTAGAAGAACACAGCAAGCCAGGCAGCATCAGAAGGTGGAGAAGCCGACGTTGTGGGTGTAACATTTCTTCAGGACTGGGGGTGGGTGTAGGAGGAGCTGCAGATAAAGTGGGTGGCATGGGCAGGGTGGTGAAATGGGTTTAGGTGAAGACAGGTAGAGGGTACAACCTGGTTGGCCAATGGGAAGAATGAATCCGGTTGGTGGCAGGGAGGAGTGGAAGAGAGTGGAAGGGAGTCGGGGGATGGGAAGGGAGGTTATTTGAAATTGGAGAACTCAATGTTGAGTCCTCTGGGCTGCAGGCTGCCCAGGCTCTTCCCCTCCCCACCCCTGTCTGCCTTCCACAAGGATTGTTTCCTTTAATAGTCGTTGGTTTGCACCACTCTCCCCACCAAACCCCCTGAAGTCATAGGTACCTTCCCCTGCAACCAGAAAAAATGCAAAACCTGCCGGTACACCACCCCCCTCACCTATATCCAGAGCCCCAAACAGTTCTTCCAACCTAATTTACTACATCAGATGCCCGATGTGGTCTTCTCTACATCGGGGAGACCAAATGTAAACTTAGGGAACGGTTCGCTGAGCATGTCAGCCAGGTCCACAGAGGCCGACCAGACCTCCCAGTCACCACCCATTTTCACTCTCTTTCTGACATGACCATCCTTGGCCTCCTCCATTGCCACTACAAACCAAACTGCAAATTGGAGGAACAACACCTCATCTTCCACCTGGGCAGCCTGTAGGTCTCAACATTGAGTTCTCCAATTTCAAATAACCTCCTTTCCTATCCCTGAACTGTCTTCCCAGCCCCTCCCCCTCCCTTCCACCAATTGGATTAATTCCTCCCAATGACCAATCAGGTCGTGCCCTCTACCCGTCTTCCTTCTCACCTATCCATTCCACTCTCCTCTCCAACCTATCATTTTCACCCCTACCTATCACAATCTCAGCTACCTTTCCCTGAGCCTCAACCCCCTCTCATTTATCTCTCAGCTCCCTTGGGCCACAAGCCTTATTCCTAATGAAGGGCTTATGCCCGAAACATCGATTCTCCTGCTCCTCGGATGCTGCCTGACCAGCTGTGCTTTTCCAGCACCACACTCTTCAACTCTGAACTCCAGCATCTGAATTCCTCACCTTCCCCTGTCTTCACCTATTCCCACTTTAACACCCTGCCCTGCCACCCCCTTTACCTGCAGCCACCTCTACACCCACCCCCAGTCCTGAAGAAGAGTTATACCCAAAACGTTGACTTCTCCACCTCCTGATGTTGCCTGGCTTGCTGTGTCCTTCCAGCCTCTGGCCTATCTACTCCATCACTTCCTCTGGCAGCTCATTCTATACACGGACCACCCTTTGTGTGAAAATGTTGCCCCCTATGTCCCTTTTAAATTTTTCTCCTCCCACCTTAAACCTATGCCCTCTAGTTCTGGACTTCCCCACCCCAGGTGTCTATTTACCTTACCCATGCCCCTCATGATTTTATAAACCTCCATAAGGTCACCACTCACTCTCGACGCTGCAGGGAGAGCAGCCCCAACCTATTCAACCCTAATAGCAACAACGGAAATGAGAATAACCACATGAAAAACAAGGATAGATGCTTGCAATACTTGGGCTCCCTTGAATTTTGAAATTGGAAGCAAATAATAAATAATAATCGGTATGTTTTATAACTTCGAGGGCTTAGAAAGCATAACAGATCAGAAGTACTCCCAGGTTTTTAAAGTTTGTGAATATTAGTCGTTCCAGATTTGATCATATTCACAACAGTGATTATTCAAGGAAATCCATAACAATATAAAATCATATGTTATACAAGTTAATCATGCTTTAAGATTAATAATTTTGGCAAAAATGAATTTTGTTACCTTCAGCTACTCGAACTGTAATGGTTTATTTTACAATTGCTGCAGTTGGCTCAAGTAACATTAATCCAATTTTCCTAGCATTGAAAAATATAATTTGAGATTTGCACACTTTGCCTTGACACATAAATTAAATAATATGCAGCATTAGATTCATGGCTTCTATAATTTTTATGGAATTCATGTTAACTATAAATCTACATAGATTTTAATTGTTCATTAATCAGAACATTTAAGTTTCACAGTTATTTATGAAAAACAAAATATATCAACATAGCCTAACCCTAATACATTATAGCCCATTAATTAGTGCAAAAAATGTTTGAATGCAACATGTTTGATACCTTCATAAACATGATCGTGACATGTTTTCCATCCACTTTAATTTATTAACAGAAGCATTATTAGACATTTACAATGTGCCACATAAAAAGCATGAATTATTATTGATAGGTCTCTTCAATAACATAACTATAATTAATATATACCTCTTTGATGCAGTCAGCATTTTGTTATGTTTGAAGAGTTTTTTCTCATAATATAGATTTTATCAGATTTTAGTAATTAAAATTAGAATCTTTGCTTTTCATTCTTAACGAGCCAGCAGTGGACCTGCCTTCTCCATCTGTCTGTGCATCTTTTCTCTTCATAGCTTTAAACAATCTCAATTCTGAGTGAAGAATTATTTCAGTATGGGTAATGTAAAATAGAAAACAAATCAATATCCTCAATAATCTGTCCATTTTGAGGCAGTTAAAATAGAGCTTTTGCTTAAAAGAACAATAAAATGGTTGGAAGTGGTAGCAGCTGTTGTGATATTACAATAGTAGCAGTAACCTGCATGTGCCTGTGGTTAGTTGTGAAGTGAACCAGGGCTTTACAGATTGGGCAAGGGATGAGCGGGGAGAACAGAATCTGTAGGCAGAAAAAACAGCCAGAGTAGAAGGATTGATCTAAATACAGAAAAAGGCAGATTTAAATTAAAAATTGATAACAACAATGACTGAAAAATGAAAATAAAATAGAAAAAAAGTAAAATAAAGAAAATGCATCAGTTCAAATATAAAATCAGGGATCAATAAACAAAAAGAAAGCACGATTTACATGATGGTGCACATATATGTGTTTAAGGTACAAATTCTCATGAGATGCTGATCTTGCCCATGCCCTGTGTGAACACTAAATGGTTTACCTGAAGAGGAAGAAGACAAAATTAATAGGGACATCCGAATTTTTCCTGCTCAATCTGTCCATAAACTCAAGTGAATCAATAGTAGAGATCTGAGTAACCTCTTTGCCACCAAACTTTATGATGCAGCCTGTCTTAGAGAGGAAAATAAAGTGTGAGGGAAGCATTTGTTTCAATACACAAACCTTTTCTTGTAGTATAACATTACACTATGACAGTTCTTCAATGTGTAGTTATAAGGTGTCAATTTTGACACCACTAGAACAGGATCTATCTCCATAAAACACTCAAATAACATAGGAAAAATAAACTTGAGCAGCTCCATTGTAAGTAACAAAAAGGACTACTTTCAGTTTGACAATGAAGATTACTTTGAAATTATTCAACTCTGGGAAATCTTGTTGTATTCTGAAGTGTACATTTTTCAGCCTGCTGTAACTTTCCTGGCACTGGGCAACTCCAAAGCAATCTTTAGCCAATTCTGAAGATTCCTGCCACCACACACAACATTGCTTCATATGAAACTGTTTTGGGATTTAGCTGATGTCACCAGACTATAAGTTGGAAGACCATGGTGGTAAAACTAGTCCTCAAACCAAAATTAAAGGAATGTCATGTTACTTACATGTTTACAAAAGGTAAAGTACTTCATAAAAGCATGCATCTTCTATAGGTTTGTTTCCCTTTAAATTAATTTACAGGACTGATAAAGTTTCTCATTATGGGGTTGAATTGAATATTTTAATGCATGGATTTATTGACAGAAAGCACAATCAAATGTATTTGTAACTTTTAAAAAGAATAATCTATTTTCTTACTTAGTGGATTCAAAGGGTAAATATGCAAGAATTTCATTTATCTGTCACTGTCTCCCCTAGAAGTGCCCCTTGCTCACCCGTTTGCCAACATTTCCAGCATGTGCCAGAAGATTGGAAGGAGTGTTCTCCTTACATCACATACTTCCACTCTCTTAATGTAATGCTGATTTGGATCATGCAGGTTGAGAAAACTAATTAACATGTCACTCTACAAACTGCAAACTATGGTCTAAATTTTCTTTAAAACACTGAAATTACAGGCAAGATAAATTTTAAATCTATGATTGAAAAGTATCAGGACTCCAAAGTTATTTTCAAGGTGCTGTGGCATGATCCTGGATTTGCCAGTGTATGTTGCTTCATTATCACAAGGAAGGCTGGAAAGTAGGTGATGCAACCCAGACAAAGCTGCAACAAGTATAGAAGCAGCAGTGAAGTATATCTTGGTTTGCAGCATACTAAGATAGAGCACAGAGAGACAAATCTCTCCTGTACACCTCTCCAACAAGCCCTTCATCTATCTACTCTTCAGCAGAATTCATCTTTGAGATCATGCTCCAGTGAACTGGCAAGCAGATGTAACTGTAGCCTCCTTTTGCCCCAGTGAAGAACCACATGCAGGCTGATCCTAACTCTATTTTTGCCTCAAAAGTGTTGACATCTGTGCTGGTGGCTGTGAATGTCAGATCAAGACCTCTAAGAAGCTTACATGTTTCAATGAAAGCTCTCTTTTAAACTATAGGGAATACTGACTTTGACTAAACAAACTCCCTGCAGAGCAAGTCCTCTCATTCCATATATTTCATTCTACTGACACTTTGTTACACCCACTGGGAAACAAGTATGGGGCGGCATGGTAGCTCAGTGGTGAGCACTGCTGCCTCACTGCACCAGGGATCTAGGTTCAATTCCACGCTTGGACAACTGTCTGGAGTTTGCACTTTTTCCCCATGTCTGCGATGGTTTCCTCCAGGTGCTCTGGATTCCTCTCTCAGTCCAAAGATTGGCCATGGTAAATTGTCCATAGTGTCCAGGGATTTGCAGGATAGGTGAGAATTAGCCATGGGAAAGGTAGGGTCACAGGGATTGGATAAGGAAGTGGGTCTGGGTGGAATGCTCTTCAGAGAATCAGTATGGGCTGAATGACCTGCTTCCACACTGTAACGATTCCATAAAGTATATCCTTCCTTAGCTGCAAAGACAAAACCTGAATAGTGCTCTGGATGTGGTGTCACAAAAGCCCTTAACACACAACAAACAAGGGTAGGGCTTATACAATTAGTGGTAAGGTCTTGGATAGTATGTAAGAATAGAGGGACCTAGGAGTGCAGGTACATATATCTTTGAAGCTTGCGTCACATATAGACAGAGTGGTTAAAAAGGCATTTGGCATGCTTGCCCTCATTGCTTTGTCCTTTTGGAGCTGGGAAGTCATGCGGAGGTTGTACAGGACATTGGTGAGGCCTCTTCTGAAGTACTGTGTCCAGTTCTAGTCACCCAGTTATTGGAAAGATATTATTAAGCTGAAGAAAATTCAGAAGAGATTTACCAGGACGTTGCTGGGTATGGAAGATTTGAGTTATAAAGAAAGCCTGGATAGGCTGTGATTGTTTTCAATGCAGCATACGAGGTTGAGAGGCGATCTGACAGTAGTTTCTAAAATAATGAGAGGTACAGGTAGAGTTAATAGTATTTCTCTTTTCCTTAGGACGGGGGATTTCAAGACGAGGTGACATATTCTTAAGGTGAGAGGAGAAAGATTTAAAAAATACATCAGTGGCAAATGTTTTAGAGTAGTTCGCGTGTGGAATGAACTTGCTGAAAAAATTGTGGATGTGGGTACAATTACAAAGTTTAAAAGACGTATGGATAGATGTATGAATAGGAACAGGAACAGGAACAGGGTCAGGAACAGATATGTCGGACCAGTTTACTTTGGGATTACGTTTGCCATGGACTGATTGGACCGAAGGTCTGTTTCCATACTATATGACTCTATGATTTTATAACTGCAGCAAGATTTTCCTACTCCTGGATTCCAAACCATATGCAATAACAGCTGACATACCATTTATGAAGAAAGGGTGATGTGAAAAAAACCTTATTCACAGTGAGAATGGAATACACCACCTACAAATGTAGGGGAGGCAGGTTCTATTGAGACATTCAAGAAGGCATTTTTTTTTAAAGATAGTAATGGTATGCTGGACTATGAAGAAAAGGGAGATTTGCACATGATAAGAGAGTGAACTATATCCTAGAGCTGGTGCAAGCATGATAGACTGAATGGCCTCCTTCTGCACAGTAATAATTCTGTAATTTTTTGACATTTCACATCAAAAACTTAGCTTTCATCCTCCTGTCGGCTTCATCAAAAAAACTCAAGCTTGTCAAGAATGAAATTAGATTAGATTAGATTACTTACAGTGTGGAAACAGGCCCTTCGGCCCAACAAGTCCACACTGACCCACTGAAGCGTAACCCAGCCAGACCCATTCCCTACATTTACCCCTTCACCTAACACTACGGACAATTTAGCATGGCCAATTCGCCTAACCTGCACATTTTTTGGATTGTGGGAGGAAACCGGAGCACCCGGAGGAAACCCACGCAGACACGGGGAGAATGTGCAAACTCCACACAGTCAGTCGCCTGAGGCGGGAATTGAACCCGGGTCTCTGGCGCTGTGAGGCAACAGTGCTAACCACTGTGCCACCGTGCCGCAAAATGTCCTTGATGATTCTGTCAAACCTTGCTTCATTTATCTAAAAGGCTGCTAGTTTTCTTACAGATCAATGTTTCTAAAGGCTTTTCCATCACTAATATTACTTCCAGATTTGTAATTACCAGGTTATCCTACTTTAGTTTTTTTGAGGTATTTATTTAGTACCTCAGCTATGCCTTCTGCTTCAACCTATGGAGACCCATTGCTACTCCGATGACCAGTTTATTATTAATATAATAAGTTGCCTGTAGTAAACCCTTGAAAGCAAATTGCTGGGTTCTTAGTTTCAGAGTAAGAAAATCCAAGGTAATTTTATTCCTTTGCTTATAGAAATCTATTGAAAATAATAGGCTTTGTCTGACATTAAATTTCTAACAATGTCTTGCTGCCAAAACAGTAGTTGAAATGGACATCAGAGATTTTTGTGGGAAACATTTCTGATTTTTTATATTGGCATCAATTAAACATTTCAAACAAGTAATTCAGAAATTATTGTTAGCAGTCTTAAATAACTAGATTTTTTAATGGTAAAATATGCTTTGAAGTTGAGATAACATTCACAATTTAGATTATGTTTACAAGTTCACCCTGAAGGTATTTAGTATAAAATGTTTTAAATTGTTATTTGCGTGCAATTATAGAGTCATAGAGATGTACAGCATGGAAACAGACCCTTTGGTCCAACCTGTCCATGCCGACCAGATATCCCAACCCAATCGAGTCCAACCTGCCAGCACCCGGCCCATATCCCTCCAAACCCTTCCTATTCATATACCCATCCAAATGCCTCTTAAATGTTGCAATTGTACCAACCTCCACCACATCCTCTGACAGCTCATTCCATACACATACCACCCTCTGTGTGAAAAAGTTGCCCTTAGGTCTCTTTTATATCTTTCCCCTCTCACCCTAAACCTATGCCCTCTAGTTCTGGACTCCCTGACCCCAGGAAAAGACTTTGAAAATGTGTTGCTGGAAAAGCGCAGCAGGTCAGGCAGCATCCAGGGAACAGGAGAATCGACGTTTCGGGCATAAGCCCTTCTTCAGGAAGGGCTTATGAGGACTCCTGAAGAAGGGCTTATGCCCGAAACGTCGATTCTCTTGTTCCCTGGATGCTGCCTGACCTGCTGTGCTTTTCCAGCAACACATTTTCAGCTCTGATCTCCAGCATCTGCAGACCTCACTTTCTCCTCCAGGAAAAGACTTTGTCTATTTACCCTATCCATGCCCCTCATGATTATATAAACCTCTATAAGGTCACCCCTCAGCCTCCGACGCTCCAGAGAAAACAGCCTCAGCCTGTTCAGCCTCTCCCTATAGCTCAAATCCTCCAACCCTGGCAACATCCTTGTAAATCTTTTCTGAACCCCTTCAAGTTTCACAACATCTTTCCAATAGGAAGGAGACCAGAATTGCATGCAATATTCCAACAATGGCCTAATCAATGTCCTGTACAGCCGCAACATGACATCCCAACTCCTGTACTCAATACTCTGACCAATAAAGGAAAAAAAACGCTGCCTTTTGCGACCATCAAACATCTATAGCACGTTGCTGCAATGAAGTACTTTTGAAGTACAGAAGTATTGGAAACATTTTAAAACAAAGTTTCAATAAATCAATTTTAATTCTATCAAATTTGCACGAAGCTTTCAAAAGAATCTGATAGTTTTCCTGTCATTATTAAAGTGGGTCTACACAGGAATCAGATCATTGTAAGTTTCTAACACTGCAAGGTTCTGTCAAAATTACTCAGTAATCAATTTTAATATGACATGGAGCTGCCAGTGTTGGACTGGGGTGGATAAAGTTAAAAATCACACAACACCAGGTTTGAGTCCAACAGGTTTATTTGGAAGCACTAGCTCTCCAAGTGCTGCTCCTTCATCAGGTAGCTGTGGAACAGGATCATAAGACACAGAATTTATAGCAAAAGTTCATAGTGTTATGCAACTGAAACGATATATTGAACAAATTACAGATACATTCTATTTTGTTCAAAAAGCACACAATCTGCAGGCAGTTAACCCATGGAACATTTTATAAAATCATACTTTGGAAAAAGAACCAGTCTGGCTCAAAATTGAGATACAGACTCTGACCTCATACCTTTAATGCATTGTCTGAGCTATCACTTTTTAAAATAAAACCTTACGTTATCTCGAGAATGTGACTTGAAAGTAGTTCTGGGTTTTACATATTAATGAACCAAAACCTGCAACCCATTGTAAAAAATGAAAGACTTAACAGCAATCTAGGTTTGTTTAATATATCGTTTCAGTTGCATTACACTATGGTCTTTTACTATAAAGTCTGTGTCTTATGATCCTGCTCCACAGCTACCTGAAGGAGCAGCACTCCGAAAGCTATTACTTCCAAATAAACCTGTTGGACTAGGACCTGGTGTTGTGTGATTTTTAATTTTAATTCGGTATTTGTTTGTTTGATCCGTTGTATACTAGAAATGAGGCAAAGGAGGAAATCTAAGCAAGCCCTTCACACAAGTGTGAAGCACGTGCTAGGCAAACTAATTGGTTGTTTTCTAATGTTTGTATTTATTCAGTTGCAAACAATATAAAAGTAAATCACTGCAGCTGATGGAAGTCTGAAATTAACAGTGCAGCAAAACAGTACTTCCATTTTTTTTATATACAGTACTTGAAATAGCAAGTTCTTGTAACGTATCAGTATGTGGATACAGCAAGAATTATGTGTGGTACAGTACTTATATTATCATATTTCTGTCAAACGGTCCAGAGATGGTCCGTGGCGGCAAGGCACACAGGTGAGCTGTTTGAAGTGAAATTTACAACTTAAAAAAAACAATGCTGTTTTTAAAAGTTTGTACCTGTTTATTTAAAGTGAAACCATAGCAGCAAATCAGAAAAGAGACTAGCTGTGAGCATGCCTGTATACGATCAAGTATTTGCAATGGCTGTGGTTTGCTTTCTTAGAAGTATTCTAAGTGTTGGGTACGACTAAAGTAGCACGGGGGACGTGGAAACTTGGGCGGAGGACCAAACCTGCAAAGTCACCTCCTCTTGTGTCCAGGTGACTGAATACAGTTCCTTCCCGAACTTGAAGCCGCTTTCTTTCATCTGCCTTTTCCACCGATTCTCACTTCAGTTAGTTGTCCCGGAGAGGGAGAAGGGCGTCCCTATGTAGATGAAGGTAGCGCGAGCGAGTGCCTCCAACGGTCGGTGCGGCGCGTTCCCCACGCAGGTGCGCCGCTCCTTCGTCCTTCGGTCGCGCGCTTAATGGTGGTGGCGGCGAGCGCGAGGAGTGAAGCGTTGCTACGAAGGCAACCGCGTTTACACGGGCGGTAGGGCCCATCATTCGCAACGCAGTCGTTGCGCGGCCCGAGATGTCTGCAGGCGGTCGGCAAACCGTCGCCCCCCTGGGTACCTGCGAGACTGGAGGCAGTGGGCGGGTAAGGTCAGCTCCGTCCCCGGAGAGGGGCGCAGAAGTGCGCGGTCCGGAGGATCCGATCTGCCGGGGTATATTTCAGGTCGAGAAAAGAAGCTGCGACGTCGTCTTGACATCGAGCAGATTGACATGGACGCCGATTGAGCCGGAGAGCCCGACAGGTGGGTCATTGTGTTGCTGGAGCTGAGACCAGGGGCTTCTGTACAGCCAGCACAGAGCTTAGTACTACTTCTGCAAACTCCCACATGGTCATTCACTTATGCTCAAACTCTCAAAACATCACGCAACACTTAGTGGGGCTTGCTAAGTTTTACATTATCAGAAGTGTCCAGCTTAGACAAGATAACTAACCGGAACATAATTCTTAAAGATAACTTTAAAAATACAGTAACTAAAAGCTCGTGTACTTGATATTTGGATGTTCCGTGTGACAGAAACAACTTGGCAAATGATTACTTACAGTGTGGAAACAGGCCCTTCGGCCCAACAGTTCCACACCGACCTGCTGAAGCGCAACCCACCCAGACCCATTCCCCTACATTTACCCCTTCACCCAACACTACAAACAATTTAGCATGGCCAATTCACCTAACCTGCACATTTTTGGACTGAGAGAGGAAACCGGAGCACCCGGAGGAAACCCACGCAGAAGGAGAATCCTGCTGAACTCGAAAAGTTTACTCTCTCTCTCGCTCCATGAATACTCAAATGCTGCCAGACCTGCTGAGTTTTTGCAGCACTTTGCTGCGGACACTGAAAATCTGAAATAAAAACACTGTTTTTAGATTATTTACCGGTGGCTGATAACCATTTGCCATGATTCAGGGCCAAGGCTCAGGAACAATATATTATACAAGTGCTGATGTACAATTTTCCTCAAAGCGTAAGTTTTACTATGTGAGGCATATAAATATCGAATCCGTTGTACGTCAAGAGCTGAATATCTGTTGGATGGTACCTTGACTCGGACTTCTGAATTTGAAAAATCATTTCATTTTCAATAACCTTAATATAACTGAGTCATTTGTGGGATGTAAAACAATGTTTTTCTACATTAAAATTCCCAGAAATTCAAAATCTTCTGCATCATGCCATATTTTTCAATGGCTATTGAAATATTAATATTTTTGAAATCATCTTGTTCTGTTCTATAATTAGGAAATGTCATTTCACCTTCATTCTGTGGGTACAGTGTGTTGGTAATCTGTAAAATGTGGATATGAGTGAATTATTGAGGTTCACAGCATATTTACATTACTTCTGAGTCCAAGGAGTAGTTATCCAGACACTCCACCTTGTTTGAAATGTAAAGTAGACCCCTTGTGACTACTGAGAAATTTATTTTCACTTTTGAAGTATGTGTTACACACCTTTTCCCTTTTATGAAGCTATGCTGACTCTGCTTAATTTCATACATGATGATTTCTCAAATGTTCTATTATTCTTTCACAATTGATTTCAATATTTTTCCAACAATAATGTTAAGCTAATCAACCTACTGTTATCTGCCTTTTGCTTATCTCCCTCTCTGAGTAAGGGTGTCATACTGGCAGTTTTCCAATCCTTTTGGTTCTTCTCCAAAGTCCAAGGATTTTTGGAAAACTACAATCACTGCATCCACAATCTCTGTAGCTACTCTCTTTAGAAACTTTGGATGCAAGCCATTAGGGCCAGGAAACTTATCTGCCTTTAGCCCCATTAGTTTATCTAATACTATTCTCTAGTGATGATGGTACTTGATTCCTCCCCTGAGCCACAGCCCTTTGGACCTGCTCTGCCACTCATCAGGACAATTTACAAGAATACCAATTCATGGGAGAAGCCAACTTTGATAATGCATGAGGGAAGGGCACTGATTGCTTGGTAAGTAGACTGATTTGTAGAGTCATCATGGTGGAGAATGCAACATTTAATAGTTGGTAGTTAACAGCCAAGATTGATTTACATTTTAAACCAGGCAGATTAACTCTGGTCAGGGCAATCAGATTATAAATTATAACCAGATACTCTGAATAATGTGAATAGCTGTCACTCGTTTGAGTTGAAACAGGCACAATGCATGTACATGTTTTTTCTGTCGGCACAAAAGAGAGCCCTGTATAATATTACATGTAGCTCTCAGTACATGGAAGTGCATCACACAGAACCCTGCCAATAATCGTCTATTGATTGTCATTGCAGTTCTTTGCGCACTCAGACTTATTCAGCAAATGTCCAGTTATGCCATCACAAAGTTGGAATTGTATTGCAAGTTTTGCAACCATGAGCTGGTTGAGTCTGGCCAGTACCTTGCTTACTGTGTACAGGATATGCTGCTTGAGATTATCTGCCAGTCTTTGGGATGCAAGGCCTACTTATGTAGAATCACATGCAAACTGAAATTTATATAACACATTACTCATCTGTGGTCATCAGAATACATTTTTGACTTGAAGGCAGCATCCTGTTACTGGTGAATGCCGCTCACTGTTGCACAATCACAGTGTGAACTGAATTCACTCGTTGAAACTTTGAATAAGTTTTATTCTTGGGGTTTTTATGCCAGAGTGCTAAGGGCCTTACCTCTGACCTAGATTCAAGTCTGAAAGTCATACTCCAGAACTATGTAATAAAATCTCTGGGGGTGCTGATTAGACAATATCTAAACTTTACCTTTTGGGTAACCTGAGATAGACATTTTTCAGGATTAAAGTTGACTGCCTTCGAACTTTTCATGAGTTTGTGTAATATACGATGAGAAATGATCTGATCAGGATAGCCATTGTCATGCATGATGGCTTTGCTCCATCCTATTTTAACATATGTTTGCAGTGTGAAGTAATGAATCGGGCCCTGACCAGTGAAGGAGCTCACTTCACAGTTTGGTACTAAATGTGAATTTTAATTTGGGTGGAGCCCATCAAGACGTATAAGAGAATTCTTACATGTATTTGTGGATGCAGATATAGAAAATGGAACACCTACACATCGTAACATGTAAGGGATAAAAGGTTAGGTATCATTTCCAAAAGGATAAGTTTCTAATGAAATCCAACAAAGATGTTTGAAAGTCCTGGGCCTGAAGAGATCCCATGGCAATACCACTTATTTGGATGTAGATGGTTTTATTAAAACTAAACTCAATTGTAAGAGTTGCTGAGTTCATAATTTCAATAAATATTGATTCACACAATTTGATTGCCATGATGTAGTGCTGCTATGCAGGTGTGTACGACTAGGAGAAAGTGAGGATGGCAAATGCTGGAGATCAGAGTCCAGATAGTGGTGCTGGAAAAGCACAGCAGGTCAGGCAGCATCTGAGGGGCAGGAGAATCAATGTTTTGGGTATAAGCCCTTCATCAGAAATGGAGGCTTGTGGGCCAATTGGACTGAGATATAAATGGGAGAGGTGTGGGGATGGGGGCAAGGTAGCTGGGAATGTGATTGGTAGATGAAGGTGCAGGTGGAGGGGAGTGTGGAGCGGATGAGTGGGAAGGAAGGAAGGTGAACAAGTAGGATAGGTCAAGGCTGCGTGCCGAGTTGAAGGTTTGGTACTGGGATAAGGTGGGGTCAGGGGAAATGAGGAAACTGGTGAAATCCACATTGACCAAATGAGAGAGGTGGGGTGGTCCTAAGGCGGAAGATGAGGTGTTCTTCCTCCAGGCGTCGGGTGGTAAGGGTTTGGCGATGAAGGAGTCCCATGACCTGCATGTTCTTGGTGGAATGGGAGGAGGAGTTGGTTGGTGCGGGTGTCCCAGAGATGTTCTCTGAAACAATCCACAAGTTGGCATCCTGTCTCCCTGAAGTAGAGGAGACCACACCAGGTGCAATGGTGTTTTAAAAAATTCTCAAGGTCAGGTTCGTAGGAGAGTAGTCTGACACAGAACAAACGACCAAGAGGCGAGTCTGCTAGAATATGAGCATTTTATTCCCCGCAGCGTCGCCACAACCAGGTCTCATCTTACAACGGGTCTGGCTTATACTCACTCTACATGTTACCGGAACTGGGAGCCGTCAGTTCTCGTAGAGCGGTTGCCAACAACCCACGCTCGGCGGTTAAACGTAACCCCGGAGCAGACTCACCGAACTGGAGACTTTTCCAGCTGATATACTCTTTTCCAGATATAAACATTCATGTGAACAGCAGAGCAAGGCTAAAAAACACATTCCATTCTGGTTACATACAGATAAGAAGATTCACACGGGGAGGTGTGTAATAAGATTCACACGGGACTAAGCAACACCTCCATTCCGGTTAGATTCACACATGTATTGGGACATAATTTTTAACCGTTTCACCACATTCCACTGCTTGGCCCAATACATGTGTTACATTATGATTCACACATGTATTGGGACATAATTTTACACCACAAATGGATACAATTAATAATGTGCGTGGAAGTACAGGTAAGTTTCTGTCGAATGTGTAAAGGTCCATTGGGGCCTTGGATGGTGGTGAGGAGGTGTGTATGCAGGTTTTGCACTTCCTGTGGTGTCAGAAGAAGATGTCGGAGGGCATGGATCTGCCGAAGAAGTTCTGAAGTGGTCTCTCTGGAATGCAGATCAGGTGGGGAGGGGAATATATTGCTAGTGGTAGGGTCTGTTTGCAGGTGGTGGAAATGGTGGAGCATGACCGGTTGAGGCGGTCTATATCGTGGCAGCAGTTGGAAATTAAGAGATCAAGGGCAGGTAACAGACTGACACGAGGTGTCCAGGTGGATGGGCTGTGTTGGAGATCGGAAAAGGGGTCCTCGGAGTGTGGGCAAGAGTCTTGATGGAAAAAGTGGGCTCTGAGGTAGTGGAAGAAATATATTCAAGGTCACAACATGTGTTGAACTCATTAATCTGTGAGCGTGGTGGGATGAAGGTGAGGCCTTTACCAAGGACTGATTGTTCATTCCCAGTAAGTGGGTGGGGGGGGTGGGGATGGGGGTGGTCTGAGGGAATGGTAAAAACACTGCAGGGCTGGCTGGGTGCTAGGACTTGTTGTGGGGCTTGAGCTAGGAGTGGGGGCAGAGATGGCCACTGGAGTGGGCATGGTCATGGGGTCAGGCGTGACATCATGAACAGAAGTGATGCTCACCGTGGGGGCGGTCATGGGGCCCACGGTGGTACTCAAGGGAGCGGAAGTGACGTAACATGTGATGTCAGTGATGCTGTTGGTTGAGTTCCAGTGAGTGATGTCACTGGGCGTGGAAGTGGCAGCAGCAGCAACTCCGGGACGGCGGAAGTGATGTACAGGGTCAATATTGCATTGGTTCCGGCGGCGTTGTATCTTGCAGCATTTGCGATGGCGGTGTATCCTGCGGCAATTGCCGAAGCAGTTGTCTTTCTGGCGATCGTGGAGGTGGTTGCCTGGACGGCAATCATGGAGGCTGTGAGGCAGTGGGGGCAGAAGTGATGTCATCGCTCACTGCTGTAGTGGTGGCTGGAGTGGCCGTGTGGCTAACGGATCTGAGCAGTTCTGGAGGCCAGGGGAAGGTTCTGAAATGGTCAAGGAAACCCGAGTATTGAGATAAGTACGTGAAAGTTTGTTCGACTTAAGTTCTTTTATGTCTGATATGGTGGAGAAAAAGCATTTGTTGAGTGTGTGAATTCTTCTGAGGATGTAAAACAGCAGAGGTCCTTTGCAGCTCTGCACAGATGTGTATGACTTCCTTGATGGTACATTGGTGATGAGGTTAGCAATGTCAAATTGACATTGAATAGTTCGTGCTATACAAGTCCTATATGGTCTTCACAAAGGAGTCATAGTCATAGCACGGAAACAGACCCTTCAGTCCAACTTATCTGTGCCGACCAGACATCCAAATCCAACCTAGTCTCATTTGTCCGCCGTTGACCCATATCCCTCTAAATTCTTCCTATTCATGTACCCAACCAGATGCCCTTTAAATGTTGTAATTGTACCCACCTTCAGCACTTCCTCTGGCAGCTTGTTCCACACATGCACTATTGTCTACGTGAAAAAGAAGTCCCTTATGTCCTTTGTAAATCTTTCCCCTCTCTCCTTAAACCTATGCCCTCTGGTTTTAGACCCCCCCCCCCCCTCCCCGAAAAAGACCGTGGCTATTCACCCTATCCATGCCCCTCATGATTTTATAAGTTCATCCATCAGCCTCGTACTAGCAGTTTGAATGAATCATCTTATTTCATTTCACACTGCAATCTTTTCATATAATACAAAATAGTACTCTTCAAACTCACATCCAAAGTTTTTCTGGAATCCAATATTGTCATCCTCTCAGAAGTGCAGTTTGATATCTTAACCTAGTGTAAAGAAATTCCTCAAGTTCATTTTCCAATTATTTTAAATCCATGAACTCCAATTAGCAATCCATTTGCCAGAAGTGAGTTCTTCACTATCTAAATGGAAAACTTGCTCAAGACTGGATGAGCAATTTACCCAACCATTTGGCCAATTCAGGTTGTGCAGAAGGAGTCATAGGTAAGGTGTGAAGAGACATTACTTATATCCAAGCTGCCCAAGACACACATCTGTGTATGCAGTGAGCCATGAGGATGGACCCTATTGTGTATCACCTGGTAGTCCATTGCTCTTACACAGTCCGGTAACCAGTTTTATTTAGCTTGCTTTCAAGCAAAGCTATTTGGTCATGCTGTGTGGCAGATTGAGTGGATGCAAATTTTGAACTATTTTATTGTCATGTGTACTTTAAAATAGCTTTCATTTGTCACCACGATACAGTGTCATTTTGATCGTTTCAGAAAAAGAAATAAAAAATATAGCTTAAAGAGAAATCCCCTCGTTTGAGTTCTGAGCACCACCACTACCTCGTTGCTGTCTTCACTAGCGACAACTAACGTTGCAGTTGCTGATCCTCAGTTGCCATCTTTTGCCGCTGGGCCAATTCAACTCCACCATCGCTTTGCTGCTGGACCCACCAACATCAGAGTTGCATCTCTCGCTGCTGGGCCCACCTCATCGACGTCACTGCGATGCCCTTCTGCCACTGCTTCAGTGCGACTAGTGCCGGAACCAACAAACAATGAATGCGCTGGTCCTCGGGCACCATCTTATGCCGCTGGGCCTACATCACTGACTCACCTCCACCGATTGTAGCAGCCACTGATTCCAGGTCCCATGCTTCAAAAAATTACGGGATCACTCTTCCCCCATGCGGGGCTCGCTTTTCCCTGTGCTGGCTTTGTTCTCCTCTGTCTCAAGTCCGTGCTGGGATAATTCGCTGCTGATGCCATCCAAACTCTTCACAGTCAGAAAGTAAGTATAGTGAAAGGTAAGTGAAAGAGAAAAAAAAACAAAAGAGGGGGACAAAAGAGGAAAGAACGAAAAAAAAAAGTAGACAGAGCAGATGACCCTCGAGCTCAGGTGCCTTATTCCTCTGCTATCTTGTCTGTAGGCAGTACAGACCTCTCATAAGAATGTCATGTATAATTAACAAAATATGTGACTGTGCCAACCCTGTGCATGTCTAGGTTGGCCTTGAGGCCTTACAATGTTGCTAGACATTTGCGTTACATGTGAAAATTGAAAGTCTATCAGAAGCCCATAATACTTCTGTGCAGGATTAATTAGGTGTGGCTTCCAGGTTACACTATCTTCAGCACGTCGTGGTGGGAGAGTTGGGAGTGGAGGAGTTTGAACTCAGTGAGCACTTTGCCATGTTTGATATGGGATGAAGGCACAACAAATTGAAACCATGTTTAAAGGACCAGCTCCTTGCTTTCAGGCAGTACAGATTTACTATTTCTCTAGTGGCATTATTAATTGCATTTCCAAAACCTCTTCTGCTGAAGTGAGTTTATGGTGCAGGTATGCTTTAACCAGTTACTTTTAAGGGTGTAGTCATCAATTGAAGTAGCATTGTGCCCCTGGTCTTTGCAGACAGAAAGAACATGTATGTACGCTGTGCTGCTTCAATTCAACAGAATAGGTCATAGTCATTTGTTTAAATTTTCAGCTATTTTCTTGACCAACCAGTCAAGCCACCCGGTTTAAAATTTAAATGTAGCCTCGCTTTTAACTGTCAAGCATTACAAATTGATGCATTCACCATGACAATGTCTCTACCACTTAACATTCTCCTTTCATATCATATAGTTGTTGGTTTTCTATTTGAATTGGTATTCTTGTAGATTTGTCCTGAAGAATGGAAGATGAAAAGCTTGGACACAATGTGTCTTTTAACAGTACCACGTTCTGTTAAAATATTCACTATTTGAATATTGCTTTACCTTCAAAACCAGTTATTAAATGTTAGGTATGGTTATTTCTGGTCAACAATTTTATATTCGAAGTGACGTTTTCTGAAGAGGATATTCAACACCGGTTTATCACTTCCTTCTCGCAAAAGAGAAGTCAATGCACTGGGACAAATGGTTGTTCTTGTGGTCATTAAATGGTTATGTAATGATTTTGTCAGATGGCTGAGAAAAGTTTTCTTCCCATTTTGTGAAGGCTGTCCTGTGGAGAACTGAAAGGTAGCAGAAAATTATATTTAAAAATGCTGATGTATAGTGGGATGACCTCAGGTCAAATTACGATAATAGAATATTAGGGGATCATTGGGGTAAATATTCCCTTTTTAAATATGGTAGATGAAAGATTAATAATTAGTATAAAGTGGAAAATTCGCCCTGTATTTGTGATTACGTTTTGTTGCAAGCATTGTGCAGACAGTATTTGACTAAGTAGTTAATTGTATTGACTTATGTGGTCTAAATTAATTTTCAAAAGTAGTTCTACATTTCATTACGTACTTTTGAAATGCTTGCTTGGAATGTTGGAATTAATTCATAAGAGGAATCTGGTCTGTCTAAAATCTGATTCAAAACAAGATACTGTGACCTTTTGCACAAATATTTGCAAAAGGTATGTGAAAAGTAAGTCTGATCAAAGCCATTAAAGGGTCATTTCATGAAATAAAGGAAAATGTAGATGTCATTGCACTGTTGTGATGCTTAAATGTAGGATCTTTTAACATTTACAATGGAAAAGGTAGAGTGAAGTATCCACGATCTGTGGTGGTTGTTTCCTTCAAATCTCTGCTTATTTGCATCATTTGCTGGCCAAACTTTGCTTTTCCCTAACATAGCTGAGGATCTAATTTCAATATGAAAATAAATACAAATTATATTGGGGTAGACAGCCTTTTTGCAAGAAAATGTATATGTCAGTATCATCCTCAAAGGTGGACTATTAGGGAGATATGTTTTGAACTAAGGAAGTCTAAAAGGGGTCAGGATTCATTTTGTGGTTTCAGACAGATGAATTGTTCACTGTTAGATTTTTTTTGTCATCTTGTTGACTTTTTCAAGAAACAGTTAAAATTACATTTGCAGTTAAAATTTTGGAAGTGTAGATTCACTTTTGTTGTTCAGAGGAAAAAGAAAAGAATGAAAGGAGCGATGCAGAACAGGTTGTATTCTGCTACAGAAAGTTTGTATACACTCCGTCTTGCCAATACATGTTATTGGCCTGGATTTTGCAGTGGAAATTATGGCAAAGTTATCAATGTTCCCAGTCATTAATCCACTGGAACTAATTGCATTCTCTGGAGACTTGCAGAATAACAGGGAAACCCTGAAATTGCAGTAACCAATTCAGTGCTTCTCAACAGGGTGAGCCTTGAGGTTCCCCCCAAGACTGCATTTGGTGGAAAATATTTGAACTTGCACTCTTGTGCTGTAAAATCTTTGAAAAATATTGCACCATGCTGAAGGAGATATATCTGATTTTTTAAAAACATTAAGCAATAACGAGATACAGCATAATTATCATTACACACCATCACTAGATCTTAAAAGCAAATTTGTATTTATAGAATGCAAAATTGTTGTTACGATTTTAAAGAAAACTCACTCAAACTATACTTTTTAAAAAGTTTTGTTACTTTAGATTTTATCCTAGTCCAAACATAATCACTTATTCCACTGTAAAATATTAAATCAAATTGAAAGTGTTTGAAGGTTTTTACAAATAAACATGAAAGTAGTAACAGGAGAAGGCCATATGACCCTTCGAGTATGCTTCGCCATTCAACATGATCATGGCTGATCATCAAACTCAATTGCCTGTTCCCACTTTCTTCCCATTTATTTTGATTCCTTTTGTCCTAATAACTATATCCAACTCCTTCTTGAAAACATTAAAGGTTTTGGCCTCACCTACTTTCTTTGGCGGAGAATTCCACAGGAGGGAACTAATTATAATATCTCCAAGTTTGTAGATGACCCAAAGCTGGGTTGGCATTTGAAATGTGCTTCCATGTGATTTGGACAAGTTGAGCAAGTGGTCAAATGCATGGCAGATGAAGTATAATGTCAAAGTATAGGGTTATTACCCGAATGGTGATAGATTGGGATGGGGGAGGTGCAATGAGATCTAGGTATCCTTGCATAGGTATGTCTTGCTGAAATTGCAAATGGTGTGAGACCACACCCTAGAGTATTGTATGCAGCTTTGGTCTCCTTATAGAGTCAGATGTGCAGCATGGAAAGAGACCCCTCAGTCCAACTTGTCCATGCTGACCAGGTACCCTAAATTAATCTTATCACATTTACCAAACTTTAGTCTAGATCCCTCTAATTCTTTGCTATTTCCATACCCGTCCAGATACCTTTTAAATGTTGTAATTGTACCAGCTTCCTCTGGCAACTCATTCCATACACACACCACCCTCTGCATGAAAAAGTTGTCCCTTATGACCCTTTTAAATCTTTCCCCTCTCACCTTAAACCTCTGCTTTCTAGTTTTGGACTCCCCAGCCTGGGGAAAAGACCTTGACTGTTCACCCTATCCATGCCACTCATGATTTTATAAACTTCTGAGGTCACCAGTCAGTCTCTGACACTCTAGGGAAAATCACCCAGCCTATTGAACCTCTCCTAATAGCTGAAATTCTCCAACCCTGACCGAATCCTTGTAAATCTTTCGTGAATCCTTTCAAGTTTAACAACTTTCCTAAAACAGGAAGACCAGAATTGAATGCAGTATTCGAAAAGTTGTATAGCTGCAACAAGGCCAGTCAACTCCTATACTCAACACACTTTTCTGAGAAAGGATGTTCTTGGCTATGGAGGGAGTGTAATAAAAGTTTACCAGACTGAGTCTTGGAATATATGAAGAGAGAGACCGGATCACTTCGGATTATATTCATTGGACTTTAGAAGAATAAGATGGGAGGAAATATGATGGAAACCCATAAACTTCTAACGTGACTAGACAGGATAAATACAGGAAAGATATTCCCAATGACTGGAATCAGAGTCACAGTCGAAGAGTATAGAGGTGAGATGAGGAAAAAATTCTTCACTCTCTGGATGATCTCTGCTACCATCTGAAGCTAGAGACAAAAACAAACTGCAGATGCTGGAATCCAAAGTAGACAAGCAGAAGACTGGAAGAACACAGTAAGCCAGGCAGCATCAGGAAGTGGAGAAGTCAACGTTTCGGGTAGAACCCTATCTTCAGCTCCCCCTACCCCCACCTCTATCCCTGAAGAAAAGAGATGGGAGAGGGTTTTGGCTAAGGAGAGAGGCAGGATGGTTAGGTAGTGATAGGTGAACACAGATGCTGGGTATGACCTGGTTGGTGGTTGAGAGCTACCAACTGGATTCATTCCTCTCATCGACCAAACAATTCGTACCCACCACCTGTGTTCACCTGTCATTACCTCACCATTCTGCCCCTCCCCTCCTCGCTTTATCTACAGCACTCCTGACCCCCACCTACATTACTGAAGCAGGGTTATACTCAAAACGTTAACTTCTCCACATCCTGATGCTGCCTGACGACCTGATGCTGGCCTCTATATAGTAATACAAAGATTAGCATTGTCATTTAAAGGCAAGATGACTGCACCCTGAATAAATGATGTCGGTCAATCAGTTAATCTACAATAAACGGGCTAATGATTGTCATTGTTTCAACTGTACTCTCACTTCACAGGCTTCAGAGGTATTGGAAAGCTCATATGTAGCTTGAATTCTCATTAAGCCTGCCAACCAGGCAGAACAATCACAGTATAGCCACAAGGCTACATGGTCCTGAAGCCAGCTAAGGAGACCTTGCAGCATGTGATTGTTTCACAGTAGGATGTTCGCATTGCTCCAATGACACGTGGAAATTGTGTGTCAGCAGTAAGGCATTCACTATACTAATTCATCTGCTTCAGCAGAAATTGTAGCTAAATATCAGTGTGTGCAGCATTGCTTTTAGCTATTTGGGTTATGATGGCCTTGAACATTTATACTTCCTGCTCATAACAGGTTGCAACAGATAGCATGAGTAGTTTTGGTGAGTTTGCTGACCTTATGAGCATCAAGCAGAGTGCCAGATGCCTTATTCACAATGAGGCAGAAAAACATCAGCATTCCAGTGCAGGTTGAAAACAGGATGAGAGGACTCTTAGATTTGCTGGCATTCCTGAATTTCCTGAGTACACAGGTTCGTTGATAATGTAGTTTGCTATGTGCTGTCCTCATCAAAAACAGTCCATTTCATATCAGGAAGGGGATTCACCTCCTGAATATTAAGCTCATGGTAACTGCTATTGTGTGCAAGATCTCTGGCAGGCTACCCACTGCAATTAAAAGATCCTCTTGTGCAGGAATCATTCTTTTAATGTAGGCTGCGCCCTCGAGGTCTTCATCTGTGCCTAATGCAATGTAGCGAGGATACAACTTTTCCCTCTGGCAAGCTTCTTTTAGGGTTGTCACATCTCTGTGCTCATACCCTTGTGCATTAATACCTGGAATCCTAAAGTGCACAGCCTTTTAGCTGCTTCAGTAGAAGAATGTGTAGCATCAATCACTGATTTGGTATTTGCTAAAGTAATTGATTTTGTCTACAAAATTAAAAATGGGACAAAGACTAGTATTTGTGTTAAGGATAAGTAGAAGCAGACAACTGGAATCTATCTTTTGCTGTTTCTATGAAAGGTATGTGTTGGGAACCTATATTGAAATAATGGGATTCCCCAAAAGTACCTTTCATATTTCATTAGTTGACTTGTGATTCTAAAGAAATGACTGCCATTTTTTAGTAATTGCACAATTATCCTTAGAAATAATCCAGATTAGTTACATCAATTTTTATATATTGTTCATTGAATAATTCTGAAAATGATATGAAAAAGGCCACAAAATGCTGTTGGGAACAGAGGAGTAAATGTGGTTGTAAAAGTAGGCAAAGCTGAGTGTCTGATAAAGGTTACAATTGTACGTAGCACAAATATACAGACACATCTCATTACTATCAAATCAGTGAAACTGAAACATTTTAGTCAACCCTCTAAAGGTTCATTATCATTGTCAGCAGGAACAGATATTTTCACTTCCACCTCATTAACTACTTTCCAATTTAGGTGAAGGCATATGCAGGTACAAATCAAGGTATTAAAGAGGAATGGTCCTTATAACACAAGTGTTGTAACAACAAATATTCTCTTCCCTTTAAAAGTATTACGTGATTTGAAATAAAGCTCCATGCATTTGGAAATTTGTTACCTTCTTTGATTTTACAGCTAATCTTTCAGTGCCATTTATACAGCTATGTGATTTTAAACATTCATCTGAAAAATTTTGGAACACACAGAAGAAAACAGGTTGTTTGTTATTGGTGATAAAGCAGTGACTCTCAGAAATTTAACAGACATAGAATAAGCCCGAGGAAGTGGTGGAGGCTGGTGCAATTACAACATTTAGAAGGCGTCTGTGCTGTGCATCTCTATGACTCTATAGAAGGTGTGACTATTTTTATTTGTTCAAGGAATGTGAATGTTGCTGGTGGAGCTAGCATTTATTGCTTATCATAATTGCCTTTGAGAAGATGGTGGTAAGTCCACCTCTACAGTTCATGTATGATGCTAGACTATTATTAAGGATGTGATAATAGAACACTTAAAGTACCAATGGGGTCATATAAAGTCAACTGGGATTTATGAAATTGACTTTAATAAAACTAGAATTTTTTGAGAGCATAACTAATAGAATAGATGAAGAACAGTGGATGTAATGTACTTTTGATTTTCAGAAAGCTTGATTAAAGTCCCATGTAAGAGATTATTGTGTAAAATTGAAGCATGTTGAGATTGATTGTAATATACTAGAATGGATGGCAGAATTGGTTAGACAGGAAATCGCGTAGGAATAAGAATGTTAATTTCTGAGTGGAAGATCGTAACAAGTAAGATATATCTCGGGGATCAGTGCTTGGTCTTAAGCTATTCACAATAGATATGAATGATTGGAATGAGAGAATCAAAGGTAATATTTACGAACTTGCTGACGTTACAAAACCAGATGGAAATGAAAGTGGCATGGAGGACTTGGAGAGGCTTCAGGATGATTTGGACAAGTGAAAGGAGTGGGAAAATGCATGGCAGATGCAATGTAATGTGGACAAATGTAAAATTTGTCTACTTTGGTAGTGGCAGAGTATTATTTGTTCAGTGATAAATTGGAAACATTGACATATGAAGGATCCCCTGTCTCCTTATACATTGATCATTGAAAGCAAGCATGCAGATGTATAAAACATTTAGGAAAGCAAATCATATGTTTATTGCAAGAGGATTTGAGTATAGGAGCAAAGAAATCAACCTGTTGCTGTACAGGGCTTTGGTGAGAGCACAGCTGGACTGTTGTGTGCTGTTTTAGTCTCCTTAACCAAGAAAAGATATATTTGCCATAATGTAAGTGCACTAGACTGATTCCTAGCATGGCAGGTTTGTCCTGTCAGGAGAATTTTGGGTTCACTGGGCCTGTATTCATTGCACTTGAGAAGAACGAGACTAGTTCTCATTCAAATGTATATATTTCTGTCAGGGCTCGACAGACTGGATGTAGGAATAATAGTTCCCTTGGCCAAAGGGGTCCAGAACAAGGGGTCATATGCTCAGGATACGTGGTGGATGAATTTGAGCTGAGGTGATGAAACATTTTTTCAGTCAGAGTGGTGAACCTGTTGAATTCTCCACCATAACAACAGTCTGTAGAGGTGGTCATTGAATATGTTTAAGAAAGAAATTGGTAGATTTCTAGAATGCAAAGGTGGGGCATGGGGACAGAGCAGAGTATGGCACTGAGATAGAGGATCATCCATGATGTTGAATGGTGTGGTGTGTTTAATGGGTGAAAAGGACTACTTCTAGTTTTATTTACTTTGTTTACAATGGGTGCACCTGCTATTCTTTTAAAAAGAGATTTCCAACATTTTTGAACGAAGATGGAGCAATGGTGATGTAGTTCTGTACTAGGATGTTGGGGTTTTAGGGAGGATCTTGCAAGGTAGTGATGTTCTTATACAGAGGACATGGATAACATATGTGATACCACTGGTTTGGAAATGCTCACACGTGATCAACCCTCTGCACCCCCCCCCAACCTCAATCACATAGTACGTGCATTTATGAACAGACCTGCTGACTATCAGCAACCCTTTCACCATAAGCCAATGGTCGGTTGTAAGAGTGGTTAAAAATTCTTGTAGTCAGATAATGGAATGAATGTGGAATTTCTACCTTCACTATCCATGGCTGCAGGCTACAATATGTATGTTTCATGCAACTCAAACACTCAGGCTGCGTGGTCTGTGCAATCAGATTGGACCAATAACGCTGGATCAAATCCCTATTTCAGATCAGATGGAAGGGTGGGAGGACAATTTAGGATGTGACTCATTGCTCAACCTCTGGTGGATATCACAATGCTGTGTTTTGGATCTGCGTTTTGGTAGTGATCTTTGAAGGAGGAATAAAGGTGTCACAGAGTGGCTGTTGTTTTCACAGTGTGAGGATTTACTTCATAATAATTCACTCTTCCACAAGATATTCAAAATATTTTGTCTGAATTGTTTCTATTTTTTTTCACTCTTTCTAATAACTAGAATTTCCAGTGTCTGAAATACGCACTTAATCAGAATTTGTGTTGAAATTACCATTTAATAATTTCACTAAATTTGCTCCTTGAAGTTCTTTAGACTGTGGTGAAAGCCTCTGTTAGGTTTTTGCCCAGGGCTGCGATTGTGAGCTGAATTTAGATTTGCAGTCTGAACATCTGTCAACGTGGCCAGCCATTATGAATGTTAGATTCTTTTAAAGATGGTTATTTGTTAAGTCATCTCCTTTAATGTAAAATAGATTTTTTTTGAAAAGGGAAAATGGTGATTATACCAAATTCTAGCTAGAGACAGACCAATATGATCACAACTAAAACCTATAGAAAATCAAGTAACAATTTTCACACTGAGAAAGTGAGAACTGTAGATGCTGGCGTTCAGAGTTGAGAGTGTGGTGCTGGAAAAGCTCAGCAGGTCAGGCAGCATCCGAGGAGCAGGAACATCGAAGTTTCAGGCATGAGCCCTTCATCAGGCATTGCACCTGGCCGTTAAAAGGGACAGCTGGTTTTCTGGGCTCAAATACTCAAAGGAAGACAGAATGGCTACAGCTGTGAAAATCATAGGAAAAAGACCTTTGGTTTATGTTCTACTAAGCAACTTCTGTTAGAAGATTCAGGGAGAGATATAATGGATGGCAGCCAGTGAGCGAAGTTTAGAAAGATGAGACAAAAACAGAAGTTCCTGGAAAAGCTGAGCAGGTCTGGCAACATTTGTGAAGAGAAGTGAAAGTTAATGTTTCGGATCAAGTGACCCTTCTTTAGAACCTTTTTCGTAAGGAGATAGAAGAGATTTGTGTGGGGTTAGGGCGCTATCAGCTCAGAGGCAGTTGGGGGGGGGGGGCGGGCAGGGGAGATCGCTAGATGAAATGCAGTCAGTGACTGCATTGATACAATGGCTTGATGTGCCATGGTGGGGTCATCTTCCAGAGGAAGATGGGAGGAGGTATTTTAGAGCTGGCGCTCGGCCCCTACGATGTGGAGGTCAGTACGTCAGACTGCAATAGCACCATCCTTATCGGCAGGCTTAATAACACAGTCTGGGTTGGATCTAAGCACATTGAGTGCAGTCAGTTCGAAGGGAGTTAGGTTGGAGTGGGTGGGGGGCTGGTGGCAGAGAAATTGAGGTGACAAATGTCATGTCAACCGTTCTCAATGAATACATCAAGTGCAGGTAAAAGAGAGGGTTCCAGGTGGAGGGAGAGTGTTGGAACTGTGCAAAGCGGTTTCTGGGACGAGGAGAGCACTCTTGCCCAAAGAAATGGGCATGGAGGTGAAGACACGGAAGAAGAGTTCAAGTCATGTTTTGTCCAAAATGCATTAAAGTAGGGACGCAGAAGGATAAAGCTGAGACTTTTGCTGAGTACAAAACATTCAGCATTGGAAAGGAGGGATGGTGAGGAAAGGTGACTGGACCCGAAATGTTAACTTTGATTTCTCTTCACAGATGCTGCCAGACTTGCTGAGCTTTTCCAGCAACTTCTGTTTTTGGTTCCGATTTACAGCATCCACAGTTTTTTTCATTTTTTATTTAGAAAGGTGAGGGTTTCTACAACAGTAAACATGAACTTTATCAAAAATGAGCATTTAGTAGATATAATTATTTCAAAAGTGCTAAGCAGCAAAGCTTAATAAAGTCAATTTTGTTTTTGTCTCTTTGGTCAAAAAATATTTTTGATTAACTTCAAGAAAGTAATCCATTGAGCTTTGTCCTCCAAACGTTTCCGTCAGCACCATTACCCCACTGGCAAACATTTTGAATTGGTGTGAAAGTGGCCAAGTTTCTTTTTCCAGAGAGATGCAAATGTGATCCGACCCGCCCCCCCTCACCACCACAGCCCAGCTTGAAATCTGTTCCACTGTCCAACTCCCAATGCTTTTTTTTCCCCCCCCATGGTGCAACTCTCATTCCCTTCCCCTTCTCCCCAAACCTGATAGTCTCCAGTTCCCAGACCTGACCCACCGATTCCCAGCCAGGCCTTGGGCTGCTCACTTGTACTCTATTCACAGACTGGTTCTCTCCCAATTTTGCTGCTATTAGGTTCACCAGTGGGCGAGTAGCACATATGAAAAGGAAAGAATCTCTCTCAGAGCAGCTTCTTGCAAAATCTTCCATTTGTGCTTGCATGTATTTGAAACTCCAGCTTCAGGTAAAACATAAAACTGATAACAATTCAAAAACCAACTTTCATTTCACATGTTTCCTGCTCTATGATCCTTTTCATGTAAAGTTATGCAATTATTAAATAAGAGAGCCCTATGAATGAGCTATAATTCTCTGGTGGGCCATCACTGGCCTGCAGCCATTGATTGGGCACCCCTACTTTGAAGTAAATGTATGACTAATTAAGTACATTTTGAAATGTAGTCACTCTTGTATTGTGGGAAATACAAAGTCCCAGAAACAACAATGAACAAACGACTGGAATGTTTTTTATAGTGATGTTGTTTGAGGGTTAGGACACAAGGGAGATCTCCTTATAAAAATAACACATGCCTCCTGAAAGAAAAGATGAGGTCTTTTTATTGTCACACTTGCTAGATGTCATTTCTGACAGTGTACTGAGGTGTCAGGCTGGTTTTTGTGGTGCATCTTTGGTTTGTGAAATGAGTGCACAAGCTTCCAACTCGTAACTGAGAGTGCTAGAACTGAACCATGACTGGCACTGGAAGCTGACTATATTAAATGTATTTGTTGCAGAGGTTGTAGCTTTGAACACTTGAAGGAGTGTGGGTTTGTGGGAGTTATGTGGAACAGTGTGAAAAACAATTTGAGGATGGCATTCAGCTACTCTAGTAAACAAATACTGCAATTTGGTTTTAAACAACAGTGCCTGGTGAATAAAGGATATTTGTTAGAAAATTGATAACCCTACAAATTAGATCTTTCTGTATTCATTAGTACTGTTGCTTGTCACAAAATATGTACTGTATTAGCAATAATGCTTAATGAAAGCTTGTCTTGGTTTTTGTTGTTCATGTGTATGTATCTGAGATAACTAAAAAAGGTGAGTTATTATAGCAGTGTTTCATCAGAGTTAACATTATGAAGGAGTTGATCCAGATTTTGTGGTCCTAATACTTGTGAACAGAAATGTTCACCGTTGAGGGGTGCAATAGCACCATAATCTCCAGTGATCTCATTTATGCTGAAATCTAAAAATTGTGATGTATTTGAATGGGCTCAGTAGGAGCCTGCACTGATGGATCACCTTTTAAGAAGGGGCAAAGACTTGTCTTTTCATGAACTTGGTTACATTGCTAAGAAGATGCACTGTTTTTTACTTAGGTTTTTTTAAGAGCTGATGCAAGGTGGTCTCTCTTGAGTGCATCATTTTAAACCCAAAGAGTGTTAAAACATTTCTGTTTCACTGCCTCCTGTCTCACTCCCTTGCAGTTTGTGCTGGGGCATCCAAAAGAGAGCTATGGAGCTGCAGTTACAACGTAAACACTGTTACTGAGAAAACTACTTACACTCACATCAAGTTAATCTTTAGTGTGACAGCTCCTGGGCACAAAACAAACTGATTTGTCATAGCTGCTGGTCCCAGATAGAAGTTCTATAGTTCAAGCAGATTATTTTAACCACCTAACTGTCTGCAGTCATATAGGTTTACATACAATTATTAGATTTTTTTGTTTTCCCCATTTCTTCCCCAATTAATACTTTGAGGACTATACCAAGCTATGTAATTAGTCTTTTTCCATTTTTGTTTCTCTGCTGTAGCCAAATACATTCCATGCTTAATCCCTATGGGGCACCCTCTTTCTCCAGCACTCCAATGTTCTTTCTCCTTTTAATATTGCTATCCCTCCTGCTTTCCATCATTTCATCTTTGCTGAATACCTTGTTTCCAGGAATATTTAATACTCAATCTTGCCCTTCTTTGAGTCAAATCTGTTTTTGCCACAACATTTCCAAGTGCTATCTCCACCTGAAATTGTTAATCATATTCAGTGTTTTCATATACATGCACTATAACTCCAGTTTAGACTTCAGTAGTTTCCACGTTGCACTGAACCCTCCTGATGCGATGTTATTTCTTACTATAGTACTGTGTTTTTCCTAATATCCTTTGTACCTTGGTGTCCATCTCTAGTATTATCTCATCTCATACCCAGATCTTGGCTAAGGTATGTTAAACACACCCCATTAGCACCAGCAAATTAATCCACTAAAAACCGAACCCAGCTTTGTTTAAGTGTAACCTATCAGCCCAACAAGTGCCATTTACCCGGAACTGAATCCAGCATTCTATGAATCTAAATCCCTCCCTCTATTTCTTCATCCACACAGTCACCTGCTTTATTCTTCTATTTCTGGACTTAGTTCTTCGCAGTTTGGGAATCTGGAGGTTTCTACTTTCAAGTCCTGCTTGCCAATTTTTTAATCTAGCTTCCTAATTTCTTTTCTATACCGTTGGTGGTGTTGTTGTTGTTGTTGGTGTTGTTTTAGATTAGATTAGATTACTTACAGTATGGAAACAGGCCCTTCGGCCCAACAAGTCCATACCGCCCCGCCGAAGGGCAGCAGTGCTAACCACTGTGCTACCGTGCCGCCCACATTTTTTTTTCTTCTGTTATTTTTTCTGTTGTTGTTGTTGTTATTATTATTATTATTATTATTATTATTATTATTATTTATTATTACACATATTAGCCACAATAGCTTGCTGTCCACCCTCTCCTCTCATGGTACTCTGAAGTTTCTATGGCATTCTTGACACTAGCATTATTGATGATGAAACTTTATTGCTGGAACAGCACAGCAGGTCAGGCCACATCCAGGGAACAGGAGATTCGACGTTTCGGGCACAGGCCCTTCTTCAGGAATGAGCAGAGAGTGTTCAGCAGGAGAAAACCTACTTATTGAGGAAACCTACTTTTCTGCATCTATCATTGCAGTATTTCCTATAAGTATTGCTTTTCCTGTCATCTTTGTGTTTCTTTGTACAGCTGGGCAGTGGTGTTGCCGTGGACTTGACTTTGGTGCTACTTCACATTTGAACCATCGCTTGCATAAGTATTTAGACCTGAATAATGTTGGAGAGTGACATGAACTCAGGACTGTTCCACGACTTGCCTCTTTCTTATTCAGTACCCAGTGGTTATCAATTCCCACTCCTCCTGTATTTTCTTAAGCTGGAGGGTAAACACATCCATGAACATGCTATTCACAAAGCTCTGAGCCTCATGGATGCACTGCAGTGATACCAACTGCCGGTCAACCTCTGTAACCCAGAACTCGAGCTGCTGCAGCTCATGATTCTTCCCGTACACAATATGTTGTTATGATCAAGGCTAGAGGTGTGCAGTATGGATCTAGTCCCAGTACTTAACAAATGACAACACAAAGGTAAGAATTCTTGTACAAGTTACCAAAATGGTCAATTAAATACCTTCTCTTTATCAGATTTTAAAAACCAGATCTATCCTTAAGATTTCTTAATAAATGCAATTATCATTTATTATTTAAACAAAACTTATTCAGAAGATATTCAATAATTGTTAACAAACACAGTTGGTGATGAAGCTACCCAATGTGGCTAGAATGGTTTTTTAAAATAAATATTGAGATGTATTTAAATACATTTTCATTTGCTCTTGCATTTGACTTACACAGTTATTTCTGATCCCTTCCTCATACTTTTAGAGTAATCTTGTTTGAATTGTCTAAATATTGGGGAGAATGCTTTTTTTCCCTCAATATGAGCAGTCTTCAGTTGAAGTTTGTATTTGTAAATGGTATTGAAATAGTCTGAGATGTTGGTTTTAATGTTTTTTCCACAAAGGCTGTGGAGCTCTGATCAGTACATCATTTATTTCTCCCATTGATACAAAGAGACATGCTTCAAAAATGTTTAAGTGCTGTAGCGATCTCATTCTTTCTTATTCCATCATAGTGTAACTCTTTTGGTGTCTGTTGTGCTTTCCAGAGAAGTATCCTACTACACTATGCCAAAACCAGTTTCTAAAATAGAACTTCACCCACTTGCAAATTATTAATGTCAATTGCTACCTTGAAAAGCTTAGTGAAATTTGGTACAATGAACACTGGTTATTAATTCAAAATAACTTTCAATTTCTCAATAGATGCCCAGCTTGAACACTTCGGCATTCTTTTGGAGCAAATCCAACGTGGAGCAACTATAGTGATGAAATTTGTCACAAACCTGTGATTGAAACGACACTTTCCCAAAAATTCATTATTTGTCATTAACTTTTAAAATGGCAGGGAACTTCTGTAATGTTTGTACAATTTTTTGATCTTGGCAGCACTTGCGTTTGTCCTACTGTATATCCTGGGTGGGTTATTCACTCCTTTGCAAGTTCATATTTTGTCAGATTTACCACGGAATCCATTGATTTTTTTTTTTACACTTTTCTAAGCAAAGCTTCCAGCTGTCCCAAGAAGATGTTGTTCTCAAGTGTAACTGTATATAGATTAATCAACAAGGTAAGCCATCCAATTAGGAATGGTTATTATTTGGCTCATCAGTGTTTGGGAAGTTGCTGGAAGTTCTTTAAAGCAAGAATGACATTTTTCAGCATTGGAAAAGACTGTTTGAGACAAAAGACTGATACCTCTTTAGATGTGGGTGTTGAAGAAATGTCTCAGTATACCGTTAACAAATCTATTTTGGCAAGAAATCTGATATTGCTTGTCTTCTAAGCTAATAGTTAACTTTGTTACTGCAGTGACCTTTCTGTAGTTAATGCAGAATCTGGTTGAACCATAAGGTACAGGCACTAACACTATGAGGGAACTCCAACTCTCCACTGGGTCATGGATTAGACTGAGAATGTTCCCTTTTACAAATCATTTGAGGGATGAATCTTCCACCTGCACAAAAGTATTCAGAAACTGTCAAAGCCATTTTGATAAAATGATGTGCAGAAAGCCTGATTTACTTCCTTTTATCCTTTTCTAAATATTAATACTGTGTTTATAATTAAATTATGTCCTTGTTTGGTGCCCAGCTACTATACCCCACTATTGTTAGTGAGGCTGGAGGAATAAAATGTTGCTGTAATCACACTACTTCATAGGTTACAAAACAAAATTTTTTTTCTCTGTTAACAAGATGAGCAAGTGTGTATCAATTTTAGCTTTTAGGCAAAAATCTATTGAAGAACTTTTGGAATAACCACCTTTTCTCTTCATCCAAACAAAATTTATTCAATCGGGAAGTAATTGACTAACATATCCAGCGAGTAATATAGACAGATTCATGGTCATCCCTCTACATGCAAACTCATTTGCTCGCATTCTATTACTGTGATCAGTGAGCTATTCTTGAAGGCAGGATCATAAAGCACAGAACGCTCCAGAGTCTGTGGCTCTACATTCTGGCACCTATGGTCAAACCACTAGTTGTACATTGTTGTCTTCGAAGTTTTGGGAAACCGCATGCTCAGGGAATACAATTCTGAGATATCTTTATTTCTTTATTTTTCTACTTTATACCTAAGATTTTGTACCTTGGTAACTTTTTACCTAAGATGGCGCTGGAGAATGTAGTCTGTACAGTCAGTTCTGGTATAACATGGTAGTTTCGTTCTTATGCAATCCTGCATTATAAGAAAATCGTGTAACAGCAGCAACATTTAAACTAGTGGGAAATGCGTTATAACTAATACATGTTTACAACCTTGCGCTTTAGAAACATTCGTCAATTGTGTGATAGTCAATTCGTGTTAATGAAATACGTATTATAGCAGAATGACCTGTACTTGAATATATGTGACAACAGCATCTAATACTAATTCTAATATTTGTTGAATTGGTCTTGAAAAACAAAAAATAGATTTCAGCCCAAACTCGGCAGAGGATTTTCTTTTCAGAAATGGAGAACTGAACTGAGTGGCTTGACCTTAGCAGGCTTTCCTCTAAGTGAACCAGATAAAACAAAAATCTCTCCAATCTACTCATCATTCAGAAATAGAACCTGATGGTGAGACATTTTTTGCAGATATCTGTCCAGTCCATCAGTATTGATTTTTGTTTTTTGGGAGCTTTTCTTGAATAATTGTGGAACCAGCTTCATCCATGATGCTAGTGTTTGTTGCTGTAGATGTGGCAAAGGCAAAACTGATGGGAATTGCTCCAGCACACTCTTGTGTTACTGATGTCCAATTCAGGTCTTGCAGCAGCATAGGTGTGTGGTAACAGGGTAACGTTAGCAGTTTTGATGACTTGCCCTTGCTTTTATAGCTTGTTGAAGAATGAACTGACAAAACAGATCCAATTTTGGTTCACAATATTGAATTTCCTGTGTGATAGCTCTCACTATTTACAATCCACCTGACTGCTGCTATTCACTTGATCAAAGATCAATAAGATCAGCCATGATCATATTGAATGGTGGTGCAGGCTCGAAGGGCAGAATGGCCTACTCCTGCACCTATTGTCTATTATCAACTGCCCTTTGTGTCAGTGTGAAATACTGCCCTCTACTCCATAAAGATGGTATTACATTTTTAAAAAGCATCCAATATTGTGAATAGTTTTTCATAGAATCTCTACTGTGGAAGCAGGCCATTTGGCCCATCAAGTCCACACCAATGCTCCGAAGAGCATCCCTGCATTTCTTATGGCTAACCCGCTGGCCTCCACATCCCTGGACACTGTGGGCTTTTTCAAATGGTCAGTCCACCTAACCTGAACATCTTTTGACTGTGGGAGGAAACTGGAGCACCCGGAGGAAACCCACACACGCAGGCAAACTCCATATAGTCACCCGAGGATGGAATCAAACCTGGGCCCCTGGCCCTGTGAGGCAGCAGGGCTCTGAGCCACCAACCAAATGATTGGGAAAATTTTCAAAATCAGCAAAGGATGACTTAAAGGTCGAAAATTGATTTTTAAGAGTAAGCTAACAAGGAAGCTGAAGAACTCCAAAGAATCTGCAGTAGTGAGTAGATGGCTTCTTTCTTGATATGTTTTTTGAGATATGTCTCTTGATTAAACTTAAATTAATAGTTATGGCTTATATTTTAACCTGGGGCAGTGTTTGTAGAGGAATAAGACAGTGTTATTTTCTGGGTCTGTAGATAGTGATATGCACTTCTTGTCAGATGTGGGAGTTTAAAGAGAGTTTAACGGTTACTGCAGATTATATCTGCCATAAATGCTGTTGGCTGCAAATCTTATCAGATCAAATGGATCGGTTGGAGAGACAGTTAGAAGCAATGAAGAATTTGCAACAGCAACAGTATGTGACGGATGGTAGTTATAGGAGGGGGGGAAGTCTCAGATACAATCATATAGATGGGTTAACTCCAGGAAAAGTAAGAGAGGTAGGCAGCTAGTGTAAGAGTCTTTTGTGGATATACCCATTTCAAACAAGTATGCTGTTTTGGAAAATATCGGGGGTGATGGATTCTCAGGGAAACGTAGCACGAACAGCCAAGTTTCTGGTATTGAGACTGGCTCTAATGCAACGAGGGGTACCTCTGGTCCCAAGAGATCAATTGTGTTCGGGGATTCTCTAGTCCAAGGTACAGACAGAGTTTCTGTGGCCAGCAGCAAAAAAGCAGAATGGTGTTGCTTCCCAAGTAACAGGATCAAGCATGTCTCAGAGAGGGGGCAGTATGTTCTCACGGGGGAGGGGTGCCAACAAGAGCTCATTGCCCACATTGGAACCAACGACATAGGAAGGGAAAAGGTTGAGATTCTGAAGGGAGATTAGAGAGAGGTAGGCAGAAATTTAAAAAGGAGGTTCTCAAGGGTAGTAATATCTGGATTACTCCCGGTGCTACGAGCTAGTGGGGGCAGGAATAGGAAGATAGAGCAGATAAATGTATGGGAGAAGGATTCACATTTTTGGATCATTGGAATCTCTTTTGGGTTAGAAGTGACCTGTACAAGAAGGATGGATTGCACCTAAATTGGAAGGAGACTAATATACTGGCAGGGAAATTTGCTCGGGAGGATTTCAACAATTAAGGTGGGGGGGTGGGACCCAGGAAGATAGTGAGGAAAGAGATCGATCTGAGACTGGTACAGTTGAGAACAGAAGTGAGTCAAACAGGCAGGGGCAAGGTAGGACTAATAAATTAACCTGCATTTATTTCAATGCAAGGGGCCTAACTGGGAAGGCAGATGATCTCAGGGCATGGTTAGGAATATGGGACTGGGATATCATAGCAATTACGGAAACATGGCTTGGGGATGGACAGGACTAGCAGCTTAATGTTCCAGGATACAAATGCTACAGTAAGGATAGAAAGGGAGGCAAGAGAGGATGGGAATGGCATTTTTGATAAGGGATAGCATTACAGCTGTGCTGAGGGAGCATATTCCCGGAAATATATCCAGGGAAGTTATTTGGGTGGAACTGAGAAATAAGAAAGGGATGATCACCTTATTGGGATTGTATTGTAGACCCCCTAATAGTCAGAAGGAAATTGAGAAACAAATTTGTAAGGAGATCTCCGCTATCTGTAAGAATAATAGGAGGGTGGTTATGGTAGGGGATTTTAACTTTCCAAACATAGACTGGGACTGCCATAGTGTTAAGGGTTTAGATGAGAGGAATTTGTTAAGTGTATACAAGAACATTTTCTGATTCAGTATGTGGATGTACCTCAGAAGGTGGAAAACTTGACCTACTCTTGGGAAATAAGGCAGGGCAGGTGACTGAGGTGTCAGTGGGGGAGCACTTTGGGGCCATCGACCATAATTCTATTAGATTTAAAATAATGATGGAAAAGGATAGACCAGATCTAAAAGTTGAAGTTCTAAATTGGAGAAAAGCCAATTTTGACGGGATTAGGCAAGAACTTTGCAGTAGGAGTATACTTAAGAGGGAAATCAGGAGGGCAAAAAGGGGACATGAGATAGTGTTGGCAAATAGAATTAAGGAGAATCCAAAGCGTTTTCACAAATACATTAAGGACAAAAGGGTAACTTGGGAGAGAATATGGCCCCTCAAAGATCAGCAAGGCGGCCTTTGTGTGGAGCTGCAGAAAATGGGGGAGATACTAAACAAGTATTTTGCATCGGTATTTACTGTGGAAAAGGATATGGAAGATATAGACTGTAGGGAAATAGATGGTGACACCTTGCAAAATGTCCATATTACAGAGGAGGAAGTGCTGGATGTCTTGAAACGGGTAAAGGTGGATAAATCCTCAGGACCTGATCAGGTGCACCCTAGAACTCTTTTTGGGAAGCTAGAGAAGTGATTGCTATGCCTCTTGCTGAGATATTTGTATCATCGATAGTCACAGGTGAAGTGCCAGAAGACTGGAGGTTGGCTAACGTGGTGCCACTGTTTAAGAAGGGTGGTAAGGATAAGTCGGGGAACTACAGATCAGTGAGCCTGACGTCGGTGGTGGCAAGTTGTTGGTGGGAATGTACATATATTTGGAAACGCAAGGACTGATTAGGCATAGTCAACATGGCTTTGTGTGTGGGAAGTCATGTCTCACAAACTTGATTGAAGTATTTGAGGAAGTAACAAAGAGGATGAGGGCAGAGCAGTGAATGTGATCTACATGGTCTTCAGTAAGGCGTTTGATAAGGTTCCCCATGGGAGACTGATTAGCAAGGTTAGATTTCACGGAATACCGGGAGAACTAGCCATTTGGATACAGAACTGGCTCAAAGGTAGACAGGGTGGTGGAGGGTTGTTTTTCAGACTGGAGGTCTGTGACTAGTGGAGTGCCAAGGATCCTCTACTTTTTGTCATTTACATAAATGATTTGGATGCGAGCAAAAGAGGTACAGTTAGTAAGTTTGCAGATGACACCAAAATTGGAGGTATAGTGGACAGCGAAGAGGGTTACCTCAGATTACAACAGGATCTGGACCAGATGGGCCAATGGGCTGAGAAGTGGCAGATGGAGTTTAATTCAGATTAATGTGAGGTGCTGCGTTTTGGGAAAGCAAATCTTAGCAGGACTAATACACTTAATGGTAAGTTCCTAGGGAGTGTTGCTGAACAAAGAGACCTTGGAGTGCAGGTTCATAGCTCCTTGAACTTGGAGTCGCAGGTAGATAGGATAGTGAAGACAGCGTTTGGTATGCTTTCCTTTATTGGTCAGAGCGTTGAATATAGGAGTTGGGAGGTCATGTTGCGGCTGTACAGGACATTGGTTAGGCCACTGTTGGAATATTGCGTGCAGTTCTGGTCTCCTTCCTATTGGAAAGATGTTGTGGAACTTGAAAGGGTTCAGAAAAGATTTACAAGGATGTTGCCAGGGTTGCAGGATTTGAGCTACAGGGAGAGGCTGAACAGGCTGGGGCTGTTTTCCCTGGAGTGTCAGAGGCTGAGGGGTGACCTTATAGAGGTTTATATAATCATGAGGGGCATGGATAGGGTAAATAGGCAGTCTTTTCCTGGGGTCGGGGAGTCCAGAACTAGAGGGCATAGGTTTAGGGTGAGAGGGGAAAAATATAAAAGAGACCTAATGGGCACCTTTTTCACACAGGGTGGTACGTGTATGGAATGAGCTGCCAGAGGATGTGGTGGAGGTGGCACAATTGCAACACTTAAGAGGCATTTGGATGGGTATATGAATAGGAAGGATTTGGAGGGATATGGGCCGGGTGCTGGCAGGTTGGACGAGATTGGATTGGGATATCTGGACGGCATGGACTGGTTGGATCGAAGGGTCTGTTTCCATGGTTTACATCTCTAACACTCTAAAACAAACACATAGCTTCAACATGTGCATAAAAAAGAAGAGACTAGTTTAAGTAAACTTTGGTTCCTTGGAGGATATTAATAATGGAAAGAAGATAGCAGAAACTTTGAACAAATATTTTTTATCAGTTTCATGGTGAAAGACATACAAGCATTTCAATAATCGTAGAAAATCAAGGAGCAAAAAAGGAGCGAGGAACTTAAAAACAATCATCGTTAGTTTTTGTAGTAGTTTATATCTAATGGGGTAAAGACCATCAAGTCCATTGGACCTGATAGTTGCTGGAAAGGGTCTTAAAAGAAGTAGCTTCAGCAGTAGTGGATGCATTGATTACAATCTTCCAAAGTTCCCTAAATTCTGGAAAGGTGCCAGTAGATCGGTAAATTGCAAAAGTAACATCTCTATTTGACGAAGGAAGGAGACAGAAGATCATAGACCAGTTAGCCTAATATCCGTCATTGAGAAAAATGCTGAAATCCATTATTAAGGAAGTAGTAGCAGAACAAAAATCATAATCAAATCAAGCAGACCATCATTAAGGATGTAACAAAGTAATTGGAGAAAGGGGATCAAGTAGATATAGTGGATTTAATAAAGGCATTTCATTAAGTTGCCATGTAAAAAGCTACTGCACAGTTTAAGAGCTCATGTATGACTGATAGCATAGTTAGAGGATTGGCTAAATAGCTGGAAAAAGAGGCAGTATAAATCAATCATTCCCAAGGTGGCAAACTGTTAAATTGTAGTGTGCAACAGGGATCATTAAAATTCCTCAACTCTTTAAAGTCTATTAATGACTATGATGAAAGGACTAAATGTATTCAAATTTGCTCATGATACAAAGCTAGCTGGAAAAGCAAGTTGTGAGGAGAACAAAAAGGCTAAGGAATGGTCAAAAGTTTGTCAGATCACATGTTTGGAAATGTGAGTTTATTCACTTTACGAACAAGAATATTCAAGGGAAATATTGCTTTAATGGGAAGAGATAGAGACTTAGAGTTGGAAAAGACCCTACGGTCCAACTTGTCCAAATAACCTAATCTAACCATTTGCCAGCACTTGGCCTGTATCCCTCTAAGTCCTTGCTATTTATATAATCATCCAGATGCCTTTTAAGTGTTGTAATTGTGCCAACCTCCACCACTTCCTCTGGGAGCTCATTCCATACATACACCACCCTTTGCATGAGAAAGTTGCCCCTTAGGTCCCTTTTAAATGTTTCCTCTCTGACTCTAAACCTATGCCCTCAAATTTTGAACAGTGCCAAAATAAAGCCAAGATCTGGTAACTTCAAGCATGAAACATAAAGATTAATTTACAGGCACAAGAGGTTAATTAGGAACACAAATTGAATGTTGACCTTTATTGCAAAGGAATGAGTGTACAAGTAGGGATATAATGTTACAACTGTACATACAAGGCATTGATAAAGCCCTAATTGGGATACTGCATGTAATTTTGGTCTCCTCATTTAACAAAAGTTTGCTTGCTTTGATGGCAATTCAGAGAAAGCTATCCCTAGATTGATTCCAGGAATGAATGAATTGTCTTAATAAAGAAAGTTTAAGGATGTTGGACCTATGCTCATTGGAATTTAGAGAGGTGATTTTATTGAAACATGAGATTCTGGGGGCTTGACAAAGTGGACATTGTGAAGGCATTTCACCTTGTTTGGGGATTTAGAATTGGGGCACATAGTTATTGTATAGGGATCTACCATTTAATAGTGTGATGCAGGAGTTTCTTCATCGTCCAGGTTAAAATCTTTGGAATTCTCTACTCCAGAGAGCTGTGGGGTCTGGGCTGAGCTGAGTGATTGATTGTCGAGAATCTGTTGCTGGAAAAGCACAGTAGGTCAGGCAGCATCCAAAGAGCAGGAGAATCAATGTTTCGGCCGGAACCCTTCATTAGGGCTCCAGCCTTGAAACATTGATTCTCCTGCTCTTCAAATACTGCCTGACCTGCTGTGCTTTTCCAGCAACACACTCTATTCTGATCTCCAGCATATGCAGACCTCGCTTTCTCCTGAGCTGAGTCATTGAATAGCTTCAAAGCTGAGAAATTATTTCTTGAACCAAAGGGGAGTGTAGGCTTATAGGGACCAGGGAGGAAAATGGAATTGAAGCAAAGATCAGATCAGTTGTGATCTTCTTGAAGGAGCGAGCTCAACGTTTTGTATGACCACTTCTACTCTTAGATATTTCTTATGTTTCTAAACCAAGCACAGGAATGTGCTTCTCACTTCTGCATACTTTTTGGTTGGATTGCAAGATTTTTTTTTTAAGATTAGATTCCCTAAGTATGTAAACAGACCATTTGGCCCTCCAAAGAGTAACCCACCCATATCCATTCCCCTACATTTACCCCTGACTAATGTACCTAACACTATGGGCAATTTAGATTAGATTAGATTAGATTAGATTACTTTCCAGTGTGGAAACAGGCCCTTCGGCCCAACAAGTCCACACCGACCCGCCGAAGCGCACCCACCCAGACCCATTCCCCTACATTTACCCCTGCACCTAACACTACAGGCAATTTAGCGTGGCCAATTCACCTAATCTGCACATTTTTTGGAGTGTGGGAGGAAGCCGGAGCACCCGGAGGAAACCCACGCAGACACGGGGAGAATGTGCAAACTCCACACAGTCAGTCGCCTGAGGCGGGAATTGAACCCGGGTCTCTGGCGCTGTGAGGCAGCAGTGCTAACCACTGTGCCACCGTGCCGCCCATAAGCATGGCCAATTAGCATGGCCAATTCACCTAACTGCCACAACTTTTGGATTATGGGAGGAAACTGGAGCACCCAGAGGAAACCCACGCAGATAGAGGGAGAATGTGCAAACTTCACACAGACATTCACCCAAGGCTGGAATCAAACTCTGGTCCCTGGCGCAGAGAGGCAGCAGTGAGATATCATTCAAAGCACTAAAAAATTTGGTCCTTTTGAAGGTGAAGGTGAAGGTTATGGATCAGCAAACAAGTGCTAAAACATCTTGACTGAATTGTTTCTTTGGGCTGAATTTTCCTGTTATTTTTGGAGAAGTGTTTTCTCGAGTGAGATCCAAGCATAATTCATAGTCCGTAGTTCGCCATGGCCTATGTTAACTTTTCTCGTGCAACCTTCCACTCTTAATTTCATTACTTATGCAACTGGCCTTTGGCCTGTCTTGTGGAAGGAGATTGGAAGTGCTCACTGTTCCTGGGACTTTGTGATATTCATGTGCTGGCAACATATTTAAAATTCAGCTCCACAACACTTAAGGTGCTACAACAAGAAAGTACCCTTAACACTGATGTTCCACTGCTGTCACTGAGGAAATGGCCCAGAAAGGCAAGTTAACTCATCGGTTTACTGACAGGGACCTCGTGTTTCTGGTGGATGTAGTGGTGGAAAAGAGGGTAGAGATTTTTCCTGACCAGCAAAGAAGGCCACCAGAGTTAGCGAATCTGGATTAAGATAGTGGCCTGAGTCAGAACAATGTGCTGGAATTCGCATAGTGACCATGAATCCATTGTTGATTGTCAGAAAACCCATCTGCTTCACTAATGTCCAATTAAGGAACAAAACTCCCATCCTTACCTAATCTAGCCTATGACTGACTCCAGACCAACAGCAATGTGGTTGATTCTTAATTGCTTTTGGCAATTAGGGATGGGCAATAAATGTTGGCCTAGCTAGCGACACCCTTATCCTGTGAACGAATGAAATAAAAAGTATAGGGAGAAGATCACAATGCTACATGCCATTTTCTCTACCTTGTGCTTACAGGACTAGAGCTCACTTTAACTCTCATTGAACACTTTTCTCTCACAAAGACTCATGCCTGCAAGTCTCATTTTTCCAGCATCTTCTCCATTCAACAGCCTTCCCATTCTTATCTTCCTAAACTACTGACCATTCCTGCACTTAATGCCTCCTATTTATTAACTGGCTCATCTCATCTCCTACGCTTTCCCAGGATCACCACTAATCGCTCTTTGATTTGCTTTCATCAGATGCAATACTTCCCTTTGTTTCATTACAGGGAAAGAGTGGACAACCCCCTGGACTGGTACCGCCACAACATGGTGACTTGTTACAATTTAGCATTCAGTTTGAGAGAGAGAGAGAAACTCTGGGTCAGAAACAACTGTGTTAAACTTAACTAAGGGGTAATTACAAAAGAATGAGGGCAGAGTTAGTTGGAGTGAACTGGGAAGGGAATTTTGCAGCAAAGATCGTAGAGGAACAATGGCAGACATTTAAGAATATAGACCATGGCTCACGAGAAAAGTATATCTCAGTAGGAAGGCTCAATGCCAGGAATGGCATAAACTAACCGTAGCCCTAACCAAGGGAAGTAAGGATAGCTGCAAATTGAAAGAAAAAGTGTACAATGTGGCAAAGACTAGTGTTAAGCCAGAGGATTAGACAAGTTTTTAAAAAAAATCTTAACAAAAGATGACCAAAGGATAATAAAGAGGGAAACTTTGAGGATAAACCTCTAAGTAATATCAAGATGAACAGGAAGAACGTTTTTTCTTAAGACATATACAAAGGAAAAGAAAGGCCAAAGAGAACATGGGTCTCTTCAAGATAGAGTTTGGGGAAGTAATTATGCTGAACCATAAAATGACAGGAATTGAATAAATACTTTGCATCAGTCTTCATGGTAGAAAATCTGAATAATCAAAGGGCAAAAGGAGGAAAGGAAATAATTGCAGTAACTATCGGTCACGGAAAGGTATTAGGGAAACCATTGAAGCTAAGACCAATAAGTCTCTGGACCTGATGGGATGCATCAGGATTTTTTGTGAAAAAATAGCTATAGTGATAGTGGATACATTGGTAATAATCTTTCCCAGAATCTAAAGATTCTCTGATGTCCCTGAAGATTGGAAAACTGTTTGTTGTAACACTTTTATTCAAAAACGGAAGGAGACAAACAAAAAAAAAGGAATTATGGACCATTTATCTTAATGTCTGTTATTGGAAAAAATTTAGAATCTTTTATAAAAGATCTATTAGTAGAATAATTAGAGATACACAATATGATCAAATATTGCTTCACAAAGGGGAAAATCATGCCTGACAAGGATATTAGAATTCTTTGAGGAGTTAACAAGCAATGAAGATAAAGTGAAAACAGTGGATGTAATGTCTTTAGATTTTCAGAAGATATTTAATGAGGTAGCATACGTTAGGCTACTAGAGAAGAGCACTGGAATTTGGCAGTAATATAGTCACATGGCTAGAACATTGGCTAGCTAATAAGACAGAGTTGGGATAAGTTAGGATGGCAGCCTGTAACTTGTTGAGTGCCACAGGAATTATTGCTGGGGCCACAATTATGTATAATATATGGTCATGAATTGGATGAGGGAAGTGAATGTAGTATTGCCAAGTTTGTGGAAGACAGAAAAATAGGTGGGAAGGCAAGTGGTGAGGATGACACAAACGGTCTGCAGAGAGACATAGACCGCTTAAGGGAGTAGTCAAAAATTCGGAAGATGGAATATCATATGGAAAAATGTGGGATTATTTGGCAGAAAAAAATAGCTGAATATTATCTAAATGGGGAAAGACACCAAAAGGTATAGCAGAGTTTTGGAGGTCCTTGTGCATAAATCACAAAAGTTAACATGCAAGTTCAGCAGGTAATAGGGAAGGGAAATGGAATGCTGGCCTTTATTTCAAAGTGATTTGAGTTTTAAAAGTTATGCAAGTCACTGGTTTGAATGCTGTGAACAGTTTTGATCCCCTTTTCTAAGGAATGATTTACTGGATTTGAAGGGAGTCTAGAGAAGTTTCACTAAACTGTTTCTGGTTATGGAGGGATTTTCTTATTTTAATGTTGAGTAAGTTTGACTTGTACTCATTGAAATCTAAAAGAATGGGAAGTTTTCTTATCAGAATATGTAAAATTCTAAGAGGGCCTGACAGGGTTGGTGAAGAGCTTGGGACCAGAAGGATAATCTCAGAACAAGGGGTCACCCATTCAAGTTGAGGTGAGGAGGAATTTCATTAGAGGTGGGGAATCTGTGGAATTCTTTACCACAGGCTTATAGAGACTGGGCCGTTAAGAATTTCAGTGCTGAGATAGACAACATTTTAATCATTAAGGGAGTCATTAAGGAAAGTTGATGTGAGGCTTATCAGATCAATAATGATCTCATTGAATGCTGGAGCAAAGTGGCCTGACTGAATGGCCTATTTTTACTACTTGGATTTTATGATTTGAACGATCCACCTATGATCGTGAGACTGGTTGCATGTGATTTGCAGGACTGACTGTGGCTAAATCCTTGGACTAGAACTAAATGAGCTCTTTGAATAGTGCAGTGGTATCCCCCCTGCCTCACTTAGTCCTCCTTGGCTTCAGTAAGGACTGGTCCCCTTAGACTTTCATGCGTGGGAAATGTTTGCTGCTTAAGTTTCTGGCACATGTCAGTATGACATTGATGTAGCATTCTGCAATAGAACTACATGTCCATCTCCTTAAGTGATCAGTGTTCTGAACCATGACCGGCTGTTTTCTTACTTATGTGCCAAAAGGCAGTGCAACCCATAGAGGCATTGGAAGAACATTGATGATGACAAGAGGAACTGAACAAGATAAAAGACTGAATTGTGATGGAGAAGGTAAGCAGCATTACATTGGGACTAGATTATAATCGTTTAGTAAAGGAGAATTGATATTGGCTACAATGGAGAAAGTGCTGCAGAATGAAGGACTTGGGGAATCATTGATAGGCTGAAGGTGAGGCGAAATGGATGTTATACATGTGGAAAATATTAGGAAGGTAATATCATGTTTTACCGGGCTCCATCAACAGAAAATTGAGCCTGCTCCCCTCTCCAAGTTCCTTTTAGTTTGTCATCCAATACCATGCCATTTCCCATCCCAAAACAGAAAAAAAACAAGAGAACTAGAAAACAGAAGGAAACAAAAAAGAGAAACATCCAAAAGTCATGATGACAAAGACAACCAAATAGAGTCTGAGGATTTTAGCCAAAATGAGCCATACCGTAGGAGATGCACAAGACATAAATTAAAATAATTGTACATTATATTTTGGTGTCACAATGTTACTGTGTAAAATGTTATATTATACTATAAATTTCAATTAAAATGTCAACAGTTGGTTGTATTATGTGGCCGGAGATACTAAAATATATTTTATGTATATGTTTTCGTCTAATAGATTTTATGACAAATATGCTTCTTGTTAACTGTGCTATGTTGGAGATGCCTAATATTGCACTGCCTGAAAAATTATAGGTAGAATGATTTCAGCAAATGTCATTGTAATTTCTCACTGCTTTATCTATGATTCCCTGGATGTGATAATTTTCTTATAACTTGGTTTCTAGTAATCAAACCACTTCAACAATTCTATTAATTGTCCTTTCATTTTAATACATAAGTAATGTATCTACATGTAAAAAGCAATCAGCAATGATTGCAAAGCATGTTTCAATAGAAATAGTGAACTTGAAGGTATGCATAATATATAAGGGTGTTGGATCTGCATAAAGGCAACTTGCTAATCGGTTTTCAAAGACAGCAGATGCTATTTCTATCTCCATCAAAAATGATATAAATATTCTACAATGGGTGCAACAATTTGTTTTAAACTATATTGCAGTTTTGTTTTCTTAAAAAAAAACGCTGCTGTATCGAGCTGTAGATTTTTAACATTTGTTTTAAACAATGATTTAAAATAAAAAATGGTTACGAGGTTTTTTGGTTTTTCTTTCAACCTGAATTTATTTATTTAACTGTACTGGTTTATTGACAAAATAAAGTATTTACAATATATGCAATGGTAAATTGCTTTTTAAAATTGTTACAAAATCTTTGTGTCAGCAGTCTTTTTGGCATGATAACAATACTTATGATTAAGTGGTAGCAGCCACTGTGTTTGAAGATTAGGATGGTGATTGTTACTGTGACTCATTGGCAATGTATTTTGCCAATTTTTGGTATTAAGTCCTGGTTAGCCCATGCATACAGTGAATGTAATTAGTGTTCCAATGAAGCTAGTACCCATCTGGAAGGAGTAACTTTTTTGTACAAGGTTGGACACTTTTTTTTGTTATTTAATCTTTAGACCTCTTACCGTGAGTGAAATTAAGATTTGGTCCAAACCCATCTTGTCATATTGATTATGTTAATGGAAAAATTGAGCCTGATTGTGTACTGAAGCTTAATTTAGTGTAATGAAAAATCTTTTGTTCATCTTCATTTTAATTCTGATACTAATTATGTAACTTGTGTAGAAATAAATTTATAAATGGCATATGGTGGTTTAGTCTATAGACGACGGAACTAAAACATAACCAAACCAGAAGAAAATGGTGATTTCATTACAATGTGTAAGCATTTTACTAAACGTAGATTAAAACTTTTAATGAAATAGCTTACTTAGAAGCAATAATGTCTCTCTATTTAAGGATGCAAACACCCAGAATAAATCTTTGAAATAGCAGCTGAACTTTAGATTACTTACTGTCACTAATCCATTAAATAAAATGCAGATGAAGTTGGAATGTAGGTGATAATCTGTCTGTAAATAAACATGGTTAAACATTGTCCGCAAATATTTTTATACATTTTTGAATCTTGCCGACTTAGTTTCATTGCTTCCTTTTATATAAATGTCCTAACAGATATGAGATGCACTTTTGTACAAATTTGCCTTGTACTTGGCTTCATTCATTATTAAAATGTAAGTATTTATTCTTATGGCAAATATTCCAACACCCTTTATAATTAATATGAAGAATGTTTATACACTTGTATTGAACAAAAAAGAACTCCTTGCAAAATCAAAAAGAGAATACAAGTATTCAAGGCAATTTTTTATTTTAATAAGACATAACATATGGCCCTTCGAGCTTGTTCCACTATTCAATAAGATCATGTCTGATCGTTTCATGGCCTCGGCCCCACTTACCTATCCTCTCACCATAACCCTTAATTTTTTGAACAGTAAAGGAATTATCAATCTTAGCATTAAAAACATTTACTGAGGATCCCTCAACCACTTCCCAGGGCAGGGAATTCCATAGATTCACAACCTCCTGGGTGAAGAAGTTCCTTTCAATTCAATCCTAAATATGCTCCCCCTAATTCTGAGGCTATGCTTTCTTGTCCTTGTTTCACCCGCCAGTGGAAACATCCTCTTCTATCTTACTTATTCCCTTCATTATTTTATGTTTCTATAAGATCTCCCCTCATTCTTCTAAATTCCAATGAATATAATCCCAGTCTCTCCTTTATATGCCAACTCCAGAATCAAATTCGTGAACCTCCTCTGCACCCCTTCTAGTGCCAATATATCCTTTATCAAGGAAGAGACCAAACTTGCATACAGTATTCAGGTGTGAACTCACTAGCACTCTATAAAGCTGCAACATAATCTCTCTGCTTTTAAACTCAATCCCTTTTGCAACGAAGGACAAAATTCCATTTGCCTTCTTCATTACCTGTTGTACCTCTAGTCCAATCTTCTGTTATTCATGCACAAGGACACCCAAGCCCCTCTGCAAAGCAGCGTGCTGCAATTTCTTACCATTCAAGTGATAGTCCTTTTTACTGTTATTCCTACTGAAATGAATGATTTCACATTTATTAACATTGTACTCCATCTGCCAGAACTTTGCCCACTCACTTGAACTATCTATGTCCCTTGAAAATTTTCATAGTCCTTGGCACACTTTGCTCGATCACTCATTTTTGTGTCATCTGCAAACTTTGACACGCTACACGTGATCCCCAATTCCAAATCATCTATGTAAATTGTAATTAATTGCGTCCCAACATTGATCCCTGAAGCACACCACAAGTCACTGCCAACCAGATCAGCACTCATTTTTTTCCCATTCTTTCCTTCCTGTTGGTTAACCAATCCTCTATCCATGCTAATAGATTGCCCGTAACGCCTTGAATCCTTACCTTATGCAGCAGTCTTTTGTGTGGCCCCTGTCGAATGCCTTTTGAAAATATAGATCTACCACATCTACTGGGTCCCCGTTGTCTACTGTGTTCATAATGTCTTCATAGAATTCCAAACGATTAGTTAAGCATGCTGCGTCTGCCCAATAGGATAATTTCTTTCTCGACGTCTTGCTATGTCTTCCTTGATAATAAACTCAAGCATTTTCCCCACTATAGAAGTTAAGCTAACTGGTCCATCTTTTGTCTATCTCCCTTATTAAACAGTGGTGTCACATTTGCTGTTTTCCAATCTGCTGGAACTGCCCCAGAGTCCAGTGAATTTTGGAAACTTTCCACGAGTGCATTTGCTGTTTCTCCCACCTTCTCTTTTAGCACCCTGTGATGCATTCCATCAGGGCCAGGAGACTTGTCTACCCTTAGCTCCATTAGTTTTCCCAACACTATCTCTTTCGTGATAATGATTTGATTCCAGGTCCTCACTTACCTTCGTCTCTTTGTCAATTACTGGCATGTTATTCATATCCTCCATTCTGAAGACCAACACAAAATATCTATTCAATGCCTCAGCCATTTCCTCATATCCCATTACTAAATTCCCTTTCTCATCCTCTAAAAGACCAATGTTTACTTTAGCCAGTCTTTTTTGTTTTATATATACTTTTACTATGCCTTAATATTCTGAGCTAGTTTTTTCTCATGTTCTATCTTACGTTTCTTTATAGCTCTTATTGTGGCTTTCTGTTGACCTTTAAAGCTTTCCAAATCTTCTAGTTACCCGCTGGTCTTGGTGACTTTGTATGCTTTCTCTTTCAATTTGATAGCCTCCCTTATTTCTTTAGACAGATGACACATTACCCTTTTTCATGCAGTCCTTCCTTTTTACTGGATGTAATTTTGCTGAGCACTTTGAAAAACTGCTTTGAAAATCCTCTGCTGTTCGGCACCTTCCCACCATAAAGTTTTTGCTTCCAGTCTACTTTAGCCAACTCTTCCCTCATCCTGTTGTAGTCTCCCTTGTTTAAGGACAGGACCTTGGTATTGGATTTTATCTTTTAACAGGCATTAGTTATTTGTTTATTGCCCATCTCAATGTGATATTATTTGGTGGCCTATTGACTACACTTATCAGTGACATTTTCTTCTTAGAATTTCTAATTTCCACCCAAATAGATTCTGTGGAGATTTAAGGTTGAATCCATATCACCTTGCACCACCACCCTGATGTTGTCATTAAATATTAGAGCAACACCACCTCTCTGTCTGTCCTTATGAATAATCTGATACACCTGGATATTTAACTTCCAGTCGTGACCATCCTGCAAACGTGCCTCTGCAATGGCTACTAAATCATATTCATTCACGATGATTTGTGTAATTAACTCATCTACCTTGTTATGAATGCTACGAGCATTCAGGTGAAGTGCCCTTATGCTAGTTTTTGAACCCTCTTTATGAATCCCAACTTTAAGACATGAAATAAAAGTATGTTTTGCTGTCCTACTTTGATGTTCAATTAAATATCACCGCTATATCAGGTTTTAACTAAAAGACAATTATGGATTTATTAACGATACAAAATGTATTTAATAAAGATGCAGTCGTTGGTTAACATACATATAGTATCACAATATCACTTATCCCAATAAGAACCCCAAAGCCAAATGCAAACACATGCAACATGTACTCTCGCTTTCTCGAAAAAGAAACAAAAAAACCCCAAAAAAACTTGCTTTAGCTATTAGATTGTACTTCCAGGCAAAAAAAATGAAGTGGAGGATGCTCTAGATTCTGATGCTGTGGCACGTGATCAAATCACTGATCATGCACTGTTAATTCTGAAATCTTTTGGACATAGCTTGTTACAAAGTTTGATCTTTCAATCACTGTTTGAAAATAACATAGTTTTCATCCTGAACTGATAAAATTTCAGAAATGAGAGATCAGCTGGGCAGCCTGTTGAAGACATACTTTTCTCCAACTCAGCTTGTTCTTATTAGACCTCCTTCTAGTTCCCCTTGTTCACAGCAGGCTTTCTTCCAACTTCATCTAAATATAATGGAATAACTTCACCATGCAAATTGCTGTTCAGCCCTTGCAATGTCTACAGGAAAACAAGCAGTTTTCACCAATCATGTGATTTCTAGGAAACTATGTCCACATTGAACTTTTACTGGCCTCTTTTAAATAAATCACTCTAGGTATGACCATAAAACTTGAAGTAAATTCATCCTCCTACAGTCCTTCAAAACTTAGGTCCTTCAAACAATATTAAAACAAAGCATCTTTCTAACAGTAATGAAAATGTAAAAAAACTTAGATTGCTTTCTCATCATCTGATTTAAAAGAAGGAAATGCCACCATCTATAATTGGAAAGAATAAAGGTTTGAAAGCTTAAATTTACAATTTGATACTTGAAGGGAAAGGAGCATCCCTGAGATACTGTTAAGTTCTTAAATTATAAAAAAAACACACATATAAAAATAACCACAGATTTTATGGCCTTGAACAGATGTCTAGGATTCATATCATCCTAAAAAGATATCTGACAAAGGTCTGACAAAAATGTACCATACCCTTTCCAGCCTTGTACAGATCCCAGGAATACCAATTATTCACACTCACTAATTTGCCATTTGATTATTTGGCACTGCAACTGAACTGATCTGATATGGTAACTTTGTCATGCACGAAAACGCAACACAGTTACAAAGCCTCGCCATCCGGCCCCTGTTTTTCACTGTCCATCTCTCTCCCTGCCTTTGTTAATAATTTTCTCTTTTCTGGTGCTGTTGATCTCTGTTTGTTCCTCTTCCTCTGTCATTCTATTTCTCCTTCTCTCTCACTGTCTTCATTTTTCCAATCAACTTTCTCTTGTTTTTGTGTCTCTTTCTTCTCTGCGCTTCTTCCCTTCTCCTCCTTGTTACTCCTCCTTATAATTTGCAGTGATTGTTTTTGAATGGACCCAACATTTCCAGCATCCATGATTGGTCACAATTGCACAAATGAATCAGCTAATTGTTACTAGTCAAATCTCACTTTGCATACAAAGCCCTGGTGTCAGGTCATCAACCACAGCTTCTACCACTGCTTGAACAGTGCAGCTGTGTAAACACCACATGTGAGTTTTAATAACTTACTTTTAATAATACAGTAATTCCTTCCGCAATCCTTGGTTTTAAAACCATTCCTTTTCCATTTCAGTCCACAATCAAAAAGTCAAACTAAAATGATACAATCTTCATATATCTGAATTGGTAGTTTATCATATATAGTTGGAGTACCTGATCCATTGACCCTTACTGATGAAATCAATGAAGGTACAAATAGAAAATAGCCTGGATTTTATAGTATGATTAATGGTTATGCGATCTGTGCTCACCATTAAGTTGGAATGAATTAGATGATGACTTTGAGTCTGTACATGCATAGATAAATGCAGAAATCAGGTTGTGGTCTGCTTTGCCCTGCTGCTGTAAAAACTTTATTACACCATACCTCACTGATAGACTTGTCATGCAAACATTTGAAAGATGTGAAGTTGTGCTGTGTGCTGACTATAATCCACTAAACATATCTGAAAAACATTGGGAACCATTGAATTAAGTTCCAATGTGGGTGTCAGGACCACAAGGGTTGCCAGTGCGAAATTTGACTTTGAGAGCCCCATGCTGGTAGTAGTCCCTCTGGAGCTCCATGAGGAGAAATTGAGGTCTGCAGATGCTGGAGATCAGAGGTGAAAATGTGTTGCTGGAAAAGTGCAGCAGGTCAGGCAGCATCCAGGGAACAGGAGAATCGACGTTTCAGGCATAAGCCTGAAGAAGGGCTTATGCCTGAAACGTCGATTCTCCTGTTCCCTGGATGCTGCCTGACCTGCTGCGCTTTTCCAGCAACACATTTTCACCTCTGGAGCTCCAACCAACTTAGAAAATTTCTGTTTCTGCTCCAGCAGGCATTAGCACTCCCAGTTCCCTTCTACTCCCAATCCACATTCTGGTTTCACAGGTCTTTGCAGTGAACCCACAGATGTGTTAACCTCCACAGTCTCCACTCTCGATCTCTCCCCAAACACCCATCCTCTCAAAAAGCTCTTGCTGAAAGGTTACAAAGTGTAAACGTTTTCCAATCTCAAATTGGGGTCACAGTAGGACGACGTTTGTGAATCACTGTCTTTATTAAAAACAGAAAAGACTGAAAATGTATATGCAGTCAGTCGGCATCTGGAGAGAGCGAAATAAAATTTAATCAATTTTTATCAGTGTGATAAATCTTAATTAGGACAACACAACCTCTGAAATAATTGGTAATTCACTTTTACAAGCATACTGTCTCATTTTTGCAGATTCCAATTGGAGATTTTAGAAAGCTAAACACACATTTTGTTTTCTCTTTCTCCTATGAATGCCACTTTTCTTTCACTTAATTTCTTTTTCATATGTGATGTTAGTTTGAGTTAAATACTCCAGCTTCTATGTCCTGGTACAAGCTTGGGGATGGGGAAAAGGTGAAATTTCAGTCCTCAAAAACTAATGGATTTGCGTCTAGTGGGATGTATAAATGCAAAACCTAATCCTAGTCACTTGCTTTCGTGGAGATGGGATAACCAATCTTTATGTCGACATATCAGTTTTAAACTTATTGTGGCTAACGAGGTTAACCAAACCTAGTTGACCTGGCAGGTAAAGGTGTGTGTGATAGCAGCTCGATCCAACAGTGAACCTTTCTCATTTACTAATGAAAGATTCCTCATTTCCATCTTTTTTGACTTTGAACCCCAAATACCTTTTGCTCCTTTTTGAGATGTTCATATCACCCTGGCCTCTGATCTCCCCTTTTAGCCTCCAATCTTCCCTTCTCTTTCATCTGCACAATGGTTTTTTTTTAACTATCCCTCTGGTCTTTCTGTTCTTGAACCGCGGCCTGGTGCCAAGGGTCTGTCTGTCTAACAGCCCAATAATTGTGGATGGAAAATGGAAGTGAAACTGGCAATTGGTCATTGTGTTAAATTTGACAGGACCTGAAGTAAAACAATACTCTCCAACCCTAACATTTTCCTCTGCTTTTGAAGTAAGATTAAGCTCCGTGTGTCTTGAAGATAATTTTCGAATCTAATTGGTTGGTTAAAGAAGCAGGATTTTGCTTGCGCATGCCAGGGCTCCCCTGTTGAGTGTTGTGCTATATCTGACTGACAAAGACTGTGCATTGCCTCTCAGAAGCTATATTAAAGGTTTATGGGCAACAGTAAATATGAATAATGAGTGCCATTTGCTCACTGCTGCCTGCAAAAATGTTTGCCAATGTGAAATGCCTTTGGGTTATACTACATTTCAAAATCACCCAAATATTGTGTGCTGCTAAACTATAAAATTCCCCACACAGACACTGTGTAAAACCATTAGATCCCCCCCTCCTTGCTAGAATGTCTGTTTCCCTATCCTCAGTACAGACATGTGATGGTCTTTTTCCAGTTGTGCTGTATTCCAGCATCAAACATCAAGTGCCTTCAAAGTGCTACTACCTTGATTGTCCTGAATGAACCTTCCTGGTGTTCAGTAGTGTTGATTGCAGCATTCTTGCTGTTTTAAACGTCTTGCATATTCTGGACATTATAAATGATGAAAATAGAGCTTTTGAGTATAAATAGTATGTAATAACTTAAACTATTCATGCACAGTTTCACAGAAAAATGTATGAATTTACAGAAATAAAATGCTAGAACACAATATCATATAACAGATAAGACTCTGGTTGTTCTAACTTTGAATATCCTCCGACTTAGTGTGAGCAACAATTGCAAAGTTGTGTTGTTTTTTCTTGTCTTTTACAATTTGCCCAAAGCTCACCAAACCAGTGGAAAAATTGAGAAATTTCAAGACCCGTGACTCAGTATGTTAGTTTTGAAATAGCATTTGTATTTGAAGTCAATTCTGTTGATAGAAATGGTCGTGCCCCCTTATCAAATTAGTTACATTGAGAATTTCTGCTAATTACCATCATTTCTGGAAGTTTGACAAGGCTCTCACAATTTGTTTTACTAAGTGCAGCAATATGCAGTTTTTAAGAGCTTTTAAACTCATTTAGAGTTCACTACAACTACTATTGTGCTCTAATAAAATTGGCAAATCGTTCAGTAATTTTTAAAATCTACTTTGGAGTTAGTTAAAATTATTTTACTCGGGTATTTCTAGAACATCCGTTTAAAAATATTTATTTATGTGATAACTCCATTTTCAGTTGCATTAATAAAATTGCACCAGGTTAGAGCTTCCTTCCTTCATAGTTCAGAGAATTAAAACACTGACACATGAAAACTTACTGTGGATTAATGTTGAAGTATTGTTAAGTACAGAAACTGATTGGGAGAGTTACATTCCAGAATGAAACTAATAGATTCGTGCAACAAAAAAAAACTATTAATGGATTGGTATTTTGTTCCTTAACATAGTTTAATGATGGCAAGAAAACAATTTCTCTGATGTAACATGAACAATTAAATGAGCATCCACCAGTGTATCCAATTTTGCATTTCTGCAGTCAGCTGTGAACTTTCCTTCAACTGGCAAAAATAATCATGGGCTTTTCAGAGCAGGCGTTAGTCAAGTGCAATCCAGGGTTCCTTAATGTTGACAAAATAAGAACCCATTTAATGCAGCTATGACAATTATACTAAAGACAGCAGTTAGAACTGAACAATATAAGGCTCTTGTGGTCCAGTGGTAGTTTTCCTTAGCTTTTGAGCCAGAAAATCTGGGATCAAGTCCCATCTTAAGGTCTGATGGCTGTAGAGGTGGGTCATAACATATCCAAACAGATTGGTTTATAACTTTTTGGGAGCTCTTGTGGCATAGTGGTAAGATCTCTTCCTGTGGGCTAGAAGACCCATGTTTCAGTTCCCACCTGCTCTAGGTGTCATAACATGTTATTTTTTAAAAAGTGATTTAATAAAAAGGGCTCTTGTGGCACAGTGGTGATGTTCCTATGTCTGGGTCCAGAGGCCTGCGTTCAGGTTCCGATTACTATATATCTCGAGCAATGTGCTGAACCAGTTGTTTTGAAAAATGTACACATTAAACTGTACATTAGTTAAAACAAAAAATGCTATAATTGGCAATTGAAAATGAATAGTCAGTAACAAAAAAAAATTTGCATTCCTGTAGTGCCTTTAAAGTAGTAAGATGCCTCAAAATATGTGTTATGAAATAAAATATGATACCATACCACATGTGATAAAAGAACAGGCTGTCACAGCTTTGGCCAAAATGGTAGGATTTAAGAAGTGCCTTAATGGAAGAGGGGGATGTAGATAACAGGGCTTGGAGAGTATGTTCCATTATTTAGGGTCTGGATGGAAGAAGCACAGCTGACAACAAAGGAGCACAAAACTGTAGGTGAGCACGAGTCCAGAATTTGAAGAACAGCATGACCTTGGAAGATTGCTTAATTGGGGGAGGCAATCCAAATGCAATATTTTATAAGATGGTCATATTTTAAGCTATCACTTTCAGTTGAAGGTTTAATGAATGTCTTGGAATGAAAGTGCTTTACAGAACTGAGCCTAGGGATAGACCAATACGAGTTGTTATGGGGACAGAAATCCAGGCAAAAAGCCATAGAAACTCAAGTGCTAGTTTCCATACTTCAAAACAAAAGAGGGATAGGTTGTCTATTTGGACACAGACACTCTGACTCAGGGGGCAGACAGACCTGGAGAGAAATATTGAAAGGAGCTGCTGAAGTGCCAAGCAAAGGAAGAGACTGTTAATATGTTTCTGTCAAACAGAATACTGCTGAGATTGTAAAACATGACCTGATTGTGGCAGGGGAAAATATCCTGTTGAATTGCAGAGAGGAATTTGGGACTTTACCTTCCAAGGTTACACGTTTGCTGATAGTATAGCATAATGTATTAATCTGGCATTGGGCTTTCAGCTGTGACATTTAGTTATTGTGGAAAGTGCATTTTCTGTAGTTTCATATGTTAGTTGAATAGTAAGTAATATTTAGTTCAGATGATTTTTATTTGTTTATGGTTTATTATTTTCAAAACCTTCGTGATTTTTTTTCCCCCATTGGTCAATAGAAAATTCATATTGTTTTAAATGTTATTGTCTTCTATTGGAATTGTGACAGTGGTTGTACAGATATTCAGCCCATGAAGGAATTTGCAAATACAATAGAATATTAAGATAGACACTGTGCTGGATTGAAAGTCAATGTAGTTCAGTGAGCCTTGGGATGGAAACAATTGCCAATAAAACAAACCAGCACAGAGCAGAAGGAAACTAAATGAAATGGCTCATTTTGGAAAATTATTTTCACTATCTTTCATTTAGTCAGTGTCATTATTAAGACTGATAACATTTTAACATTTGGGTGGATTCTTCCCGAGTGTGTAAGCAATGGTGAGAACATTTGGAAAATACAATGAGAATGAAAGTAAATGGAATATGTTTCAAAAAGGTATTGTGATTTACTTTTATCCTTAAGCCTCAAATTATGATTTTAGAGTCTTGCTGGTGAGCAGGGCCTACCTTATTTCCATGTACATTTACCTCATTTGAATCCTGACTCACCTTATTTACATGTCACTTACATTTCATTTCTCCTTTCTGGAATAACTGGATGCCATAAATTCTCTGTGTAAGTCAGAGCAGAAATTTGCAGCTGCAGGTTGCTGAATACATGTCCCAGCCATTATTGAACTCTTCTTTCACAACAATGCCACTGTATGTTTTGTGGTCATGATCTTTCTTGAAATTTGTTCACACAAAAATAAACATTGATAGACCGTCAGCCTCACGTTGCTATACGTGTTCTCAGAGCAGCTCTCACGCTAATCAGCCCTGCAACATTTTGCTTTAGGCTTAGGTACACCTGCGTCTTGCACCGATATAAGATGCATCTTATCTCTCTTAGTTTGCTTTCTGTGTACTCACTCGTTCAGAGCTTCCTTGGAAGATGCCAGCCACTTTCCACCTTGAAATGCTTTCTTAGTGTGCACTTACTGGCTTTAGAGCTCACTTACAAGCAGTGACATCACCCCCAACTGACCAGCCTAGGGCATGGTCAGTTGGGGGTGTCCTGCCATGTCAGTCTGAATGGTGAGTCACAGTCAGTCCTTGTGATTTGTTTAGTTATTTTGAGGCTGCTTATCAAGAACAGACAATAGAGACTTTGGACGTAGACAACTCAAGTCTCTGGATGGGCTTCATTGTCCTGGATACACTGAAGGAATGATAACTGTGATTAGGGACCATTGGAAATAGTAGAATGGGACCTCAATGATTAGAAGTGAACTGGAAGCTCTGGAAAATGGTTTATTTTGGGTTGGGGTCTGGATGGGGCCTTCAAACAAGTCATGGTAACTCTGGCATCTACATGGGAGGATGTAGAACCAATAATGGCATGGGAATTTCTAAACTCATGTACCCGAGGAATATTGAAACTTGTATAAAGAAGCTCAGTAGACATGGAGAGGAGGCGATGATCTTGATAGGAAGTTGAAAGGTTATGGGATATCTAAATAGCAATGAAATACATAACGTGAAGGAAGATGGTGAGAAAGTCTTGGGTTACAGGTGGAACTACATGTCATTCACACTGCAACAAAGTTACAACCTTGCTACGACAGATCAAATGTCAACTGTAGGATCCACCTTATTCTCACTTTCCACCTTATCCACACATCCAAAGGATCATAAGCCATCATTTCAACCACCTACATGGAGGAAAGTGTTCAGGTTCTAAAATTGTTAAAGTCAATGTTGAGTCCTGAGTACTGTATAGGCAGAAGGTGAGGTATTGTTCCTCCAGCTTGCATTAAGCTTTGCTGGAACTTACGACAGCCCTGAGACAGAAATATTGGCATGGGAGCACAATGGTGTATTGAATAAAGTGGCAGGCTGGAAGCTTGGTCACCTTTATGCATGGAACAGACAGTGATCCGCAAAATTGTCACCTCGTCTGCATTTCATCTCCCTGGAGTAGAGGAGAGCAAATTGTGAGCAGTGAACACAGTACATTAGATTGAGTAAAGTGGAGGTAAATTGCTGCTTCATCATCTGGAAGGTGTGCCTGGGGTCTTGGATAGTGAGGTGGGAGAAGGTAAATAGGCAAGCATTCTGTGATTGCATGGGAAGGTACTGTGGGGTGTGAGGATACCGGATGGGAGAGTAGTACATGTCTGGTGGTTGTACCCCAGTGAAGGTGGTGGAATTGATGACCTGTTATCCTTTTGGATGTGGAGGCTATAGGAGTGGAAAGTGCAAGAGATCCCTATCGTTGTTGTGGTAGGGAAGTTAAGTGCTGAAGGCAGAAGTGTGGGAAACAGACTGGACCACTTGAACATCTTGTCAACAATGGTGGTAAGGAATCCTTATTTGAGGAAAAAGAGAAAAGAAATTATTTTCCTAATAATGTGCACAGTATGGAAAGCTAAATGATAATTTCAGTCCTTGTGACAAATTACTGTTTGAGGCCTTCAGTATGTGCGTCTGAAATGCCCAGCAGAGTGACAATCTGATAGTTGCCAATTCTTTTCAGATATTCTAAAATGTATTCCATTTGTTCCCTGGACCTCTGCTTGAAGACCTACTTAGTAACTGAGCAATGCCACAGGAAATCCTCCAGCAAAACATAATATTTTGAGAAATAAGTTCCGTTTTGATGGTCTCCTGGTCAATTCTAATCTGCTAGTCATAAAGCAATGTTTGCATATATTTTATCACTTCCATAAAAAGAGTTTTGTGTATTAAACACATTATTATGAGCCATTTTAAACAATGTATGGACATGTGCTAAAGCTGCAAACACAATTAGCATCAAGCAGATAAATCCGACTTTAATCCTATTTACGGTCTACATCAGACAGATGTGCCAAAATTGAGAAGACAAGCCTCAGCTTAAATAATGTTTCAAACTACAGTGACCCATTATATGTCTGTTGCACCTCTGTTTAATGACTGGGTATTGTCAGTGTTACTATTAATAAGTCTTCATCATTTTAGTAGATGCTTACTCCAGAGAGTTACTTTTATTTCATGATATTATCGGCTATTGGAGTTCTAGTTATTTCTTGTAATTAAACTGTCTAATTTAAAGAGACAGCAAAAGTAGAGGGGCAGTAAAGAATCTTAAACGAACAATATACTTAAAGAATGTTCCCAAATCCTGTTGAAGAACAGATAGGTACTTGAATGCTTATCAAATAATGCAGAAATACTGTTGGTTCAATCATTTATCAAGGTTTCATTTTAGTGCCTTTAACTGCATTTAGAATCTTGCTAGTTACTTTCTGCATAAACTGTTCTGCCTGGCAGATTAATCCGATCATATGTCAAGACTGATTTTGATAAATCAGTAACATTGAGGAGTCCAACAAAATTGAAGTCACCAGGGATTGGTGTGTGGGTTGGTTAGGGTGGAGTGGGGAGATTGTGGTTGAGATGGTGCAATGGAGACAGTGTGCTCTTTACAGGTTGCTGCATATCAAGATGGTTATGGTTGTTGAATGCCCCAATTGTACTCTTGCTTCTCAGGGCAGTGCCCTTGGCTCAAAAAATTTCAGGTGTTTCATCAGTATTCTTTCTCCATCATAATATCAGAAGAGAAGATATTTACTGATGAATTTGTAGCATTCAGCTTTATTCTATATGATCCGACCGGACTAGTCAGAGGTGGGGGGGGGGGGGGGGGGAATATTGAACCTGTGGCCACATTCATGAGTATGCTGATCCGCGAGTAGTGAATCCCCGAATAATGAGGAGTGAGTGTATTGTACAATTCGGAGAAAGTGAGGACTGCAGATGCTGGAGGTCGGAGTTGAGAGTAGGGTGCTGGAAAAGCACAGCAGGTCAGGCAGCATCCGAGGATCATGATAATCAATATTTCGGGCAAGAGCCCTTCATCAGGTATTGTACTATTCCCTGAGTTGCTTTCTGTTTCATTATTATTCCATTCAATGTTGTCACTTCATAGGATCTAGGACTGTAGGAGTTCAAAAGATAATTCACTAAAATGCTGGCTTTTCTTGAGGTGTTCATAATCGTGAACCGACAATTCCGCAAAGGATAATTCAACGCATTTTTTTTTATTTCTAAGACTGGAGAAGTTTTAAAGTAAAGTGTTTATAGTAAACATTAGTGGTAATAATTTAAGATTGTTAACACTAACAATAATTGAAGAATTGGTAAAGTTATTCGGTAAACCTACATATATTGGGAAAATTAGTGGTTACTTCCTTTTTAGGAATCCAGTTGGTTACAAACATTTACTAAGTTAAAACTAAAAAACATGAGCCCTATGGAGCGGATTTTATCAGAGAAAGGACAGGAGCACACTTTATTGTGTTTGCTTCCTTGCGCTGAATTGTCATGCGCTGAATTATCCTTGCACTGAATTGTCATGCGCTGAATTGTCAGGATGCCTTTCATAACAAATGTATGTTGTTTAAAATAAAATGCTGACTTCTAAATTCTACTGCAAAAGTAATTAGTATGTCAAGGATTGCCTTATTATCATGTCCTTTTATAATTTGTTTGTTTTAAGGAGCTCTCATTTCTTCTGACCACTGTCATTTTCCAAATACATTCATAATAATTTTCAGTGTTCAATTTGATTTATCTTGCCAGGGAAGTGATAGAAGCAGATACGTCTACGAAGTTTAAGAGGCATTTATACAAACATATGAACAGGCAGGGAATAAAAGAAAGTGGATGATGTACAGGTGGATGGGATTAGTTTAGAATAGCATTATAATTGGCACAGCCGAAGGGCCTGTTCCTGTTTTGTACTGTTCTATATTCCATATTATCTCTTGCCTCTTTAAGGCTTTTTTTAATGGCAAGTAGGGTAGAAACTGGTTCTGGGATGATGGAATAGTGTGAATGGTATTGGGCTAGTAATTCCAGGAGCCTGGACTAAAGTTGTGGATGCATTGGTTCAAACTTTAGCGCACAGTTGACAAATTTAAATGCAATTAATTAATAAATCTGGAATAAAATGCTAATCTCATTAATAACCACAAACTGCTGTGTGTAATAAACTCCTATTGGTCCATGCAAGAACAAAAACCAAACTAATGCAGGTGCATTGCCATATCACTGAAATAAAACTGAACAGGTGACCCTTGCAGAATATGAAATGTTTTTTGAAATTTGCATGTTTGTTAACTGCTAAAAATGATTTTTCTACAGGACAGCCCATTTACCTTTCTTGGTCTAACCTAAATGTAACAATATAAGCCAATGAAATGGGTTAGCATTAATATAAAACTACTACAAAAAGTTGAATAAATCAAATGAACCACCTGATATTGGTTTAGCATAGGAACTAATAAGGTCTAATTCTGATCAGTCACCTCACTGACATCTAGGTACTTGTACCAAAATGGAAGAGCCTGTTTTGAGAGACCGAGCATCAGCATGGCTGGGTAGGAGATTTGTTAAGAACCACCCCCTCTCCTTGCTGTCAATCCCTTTTGCCCCATGACTTCCTCACACCATTACTCGCTGTACTTGTGTCCATTTGCAGTCTTCAGCCTGTGTTGGATAAAGTATAATCAGTGGTAGGACCGTGGCACTGCTAAGTAATGAAGACCCTCTAATTTCTGATGGCCAGCAAGTAAGGACTTGCATCCCAGAAACCTTGACTATCAACTCTTCAGCTAGCAGATGAGATCTGCTTCTCTCTGCTAAATAATGTCCTGTTTGTGATACAAATTTAAATATTTGTAACCAGGTATCTTTTTTTACCTTTCAACAGATAATTCATTGTTTGTAATAAAGTGCTTTGGGATATCCTGAGATCAAGAATTGATTTTTAATGTAATTCTTTCTTCCTGAGAGAATTGATAGCTGAAGGCATTAATAATGAAACTAAAGCAAAATCAATGAAATATCGAAGACTGGTTTTTAATATACTTATGAAGCCATTAACATAATTTATTAAATTTAATGCTATATTTATCATGAGAAAAACAGTACCGAATACAATTGGATGGTTCCAGTATGGAGATACCATTGATAAGAACAGCGGGTGGACAGCTATTTTTTGCATTGATATAGTTTTGATTTGTTTTAATTGACATGCTGTCGTGATATGCAGTTGGTGTACGACCTCCATACTATTTATGATAGCTGTGTGCAATGAAGTTTAAAAATTAAACATGATTTATATAAATCATATGAAAATTGAATATTCATTTTATGTAAAAACGTGTAAGAGTGGTGGTGGAGGGCTGTTTTTCAGACTGGAGGCCTGTTACCACTGGTATTCCACAGGTCGATGGTGGTCCATTTTTGTTTATCATTTATATACTGTAAACTTAGATGAGAATGCTGAAAGCATAGTTACTAAGTTTACAGATGACACCAAAATTGGTGGTGTGGTGTATAGTGAAGAAGATTATGTAAGAGAGATCTCAAGAGGTCTTAAACAATTGGTTCAGTGGATTGAAGAATGGCAGACAGAGTTTAATTTGGATAAATGTGTGGTATTGCCTATTGGTAAAACAAACAAGGACAGGATGTTTCAGCAGCACGAGTCGAGAGAGCGTGACGGAAGCAGCTAGGAAGGTATGTTTGAATATAAAATACTTAGCTCGTGAATCAGCAGCCTCCATTTCAGCAGGGGAGTCAAGAGAGTACAAGCCAGAGGGCACCTGGGAAGATAAGTTTGAATATAAAATACTTACCTTGTGAATCGGCGAAGCGAAGGCTGAACAGGAATGGATGCTGACACAGGGACTGCTGGGTAAGTGAACTAATATATTCAGGCAGTGGCTAAACCCAAAATACTACAAGTGTAGGGAGTGTCTCCCACCTGTTGTTGTCCCCTAACCAAAAGAAATGGCTCTGTGTGGAGGGTTGGTAAGGTTTTTTAAATCTCTTGTGGCAATTTAGAAGAGGGGATGGAAGCTAGGGCATTTGCATGTTCCTCTTGCAGGATGTGGGAGGTAAGAGTCACCACTCATGTCCCTGCTGACTTCACCTGCGAGCACTGCACCCAACTCCACTTCCTCTGTGACCACGTTAGGGAGTTGGAGTTGGATGAACTTTGCATCATTAGGGAGGCTGAGGGGTTGATAGATGTGACTATCTCCCTTTAACTCCTCTCTAAGTTACAGAATAAAAATAGCTGAGCGACTGGTGAGAAAGGGAAAGGGAATAGGCAGAGAGTGCAGGGATCCCATGTGGTCTTTCCCCTCAATAGTAAGTGTACCCGCTTTGGATATGGTTTGGGGGAGGGGGTGGGGCACCTACCAAGGGAAAGCTACAGCGGCCAGGTCTCTAGCACTAAGCCTGGTTCTATGGATCAGAAGGGAAGAGGGGAGAATAAGAGAGCAATAATGATAGGACATTTAATGGTTAGAGGAACAGACAGCCGATTCTATGGTCGCGCACGAGACTCCAAGATGGTATGTTGCCTCCCAGGTGACAGGGTCAGGAATGTCCCAGATCGAATCTACAGGATTCTTAAGGGGGAGGGTGAGCAGCCAGAAGTTGTCCCAATGACATAGCTAAGAAACGGGTTGAGGACCTGAAAAGTGAATATAGGGAGTTAAGTTGGGAGCAGGTTAGTTTGCAGAGATTAGCAGAGATTGCTACCAGTGCCACAGGCTAGTGAGGCCAGGAACAGAGCGCGAGCTGAACACGTGGCTGCAGAGCTGGTGTAGGAAGGAGGGCTTCAGATATGTGGATCATTGGGATACCTTCTGGAGAAGGTAGGACCTGTACAAGGAAGACAGGTTGCATCTGAACTGGAGGGGCACCAATATCCTGGGCAGGAGTTTGATAGTGCTCATCGGGAGGGTTTAAACTAGTTTGGCAGGGGGATGGGAACCAAAGCTACAGATCAGAGGATGGGGTAACTGGTGAACAGGCAGTTTTCGCATGCAGAGTGTCTGCGGAAGGATACACAGTCGATAGGGCTAAGTTGCAGTCAATATGATGGGTTGAGTGTGTCTATTTTAACGCAAGAAGTGTCGGGAATAAGGGTGATGAACTTAGAGCATGGATCAGTACTTGCAGCTACAGTGTTGTGGCCATCACAGAAGCTTGGATATTATAGGCAGGAATGGTTGTTGGATATGCTGGGGTTTAGATGTTTCAAAATGAATAGGGAGAGAGGTGGGAGAATGGCATTGCTAAACAGGGTAAGTATCATAGCTGCAGAAAGGGAGGTTGAGGAGGGTTTGATGACAGTCAGCATGAGTGGAAATCAGAAACAAGAAAGGAGCAGTTGGGAGTCAGGTTTTTGAAAGGTGCAGAAGTAACAGAGTCATTGTTGTGGGTGACTTCAACTTCCCTGATATTGATTGAAACCTCCTTAGTGCAAATAGTTTTTATGGAGCAGATTTTATCAGGTGTGTCCAGGAGGATTCTTGATTCAATATGTAGATGGGCTGACTAGACGGGAGGCCATATTGGATTTGGTGCTTGGCAACAAGCCAGATCAGATGTCAGATTGCATGGTGGGAGAGTATTTTGGTGAGTGATCACAACTCCCTGACCTTCACAGTCATGGAGAGGGAACAGGTGTAGATGGTTTGGGAAAGTATTTAATTGTGTGAAGGGGAATTATAATGTTATTAGGTAGGAACTGTGGAGCATAAATTGGGAACAGATGTTCTCAGGGAAATGCACGACAGAAATGTAGAGGTTATTTAGGGAGCACTTGCAGTGAGTGCTGGTAGGTTTGTCCCACTGAGGCAAAGAAGGGATGGTAGGGTGAAGGAACCTTGGATGACGAGATGTGGAACATCTAATGAAGAGGAAAAAGAAAGCTTACTTAAGGCTGAGGAAGCAAGGATCAGACAGGGTTTTAGAGAGTTACATGGTAGCCAGGAAGGAACTAAAGAATGGACTTAAGAGAGCTAGAAGAGGGCATGAAAAAGCCTTAGCAAATATGATTAAGGAAAAGACCAAGGCATTCTACACTTATGTAAGGAACAAGAGGATGGCCAGAGTGAGGGTAGGGCCATTCAGGGATAGTGGTAGAAACTTGTGCTTGAAATTGGAAGAGGTAAGGGAGGTCCTTAATGAATATTTTGTTTCAGTATTCACTACTGAGAGGGAGCTTGTCATTTGTGAGGACAGTGTGAAACAGGCTGATATGCTCAAACAGGTTGATGTTAAGAAGGAGGATGTGTTGGAAGTTTTGGAAAACACTAGGATAGATAAGTCCACTGGCCAGACAGTAGAGATCCAGTGTTACTATGGGATTTTGAGGGAGGAGGTTGTTGTGCCTTTGGCGATGATCTTTGCATCCTCACTGTCCACTGGAGTAGTGTCAGATGATTGGAGTGTGGCAAATGCTATTCCCTTGTTCAAGAAAGGGAATCGGGATGGCCCTAGGAATTGAGGATGAGTCAGTCTTATGTCAGTGATGGATAAATTATTGGAGAAGATTCTAAGAGACAGGATTCATGATTATTTGGAAAAGCATAGTTTGATTCGAGATAGTCAGCGTGGCTTTATGAGGGGCAAGTCATGCCTCACAAACGTTATTGAATTCTTTTGAGGATGTGACAAAACACATTGTGGGTGGCACGGTGGCACAGTGGTTAGCACTGCTGCCTCACAGCGCCAGAGACCCGGGTTCAATTCCCGCCTCAGGCGACTGACTGACTGTGTGGAGTTTGCACGTTCTCCCCGTGTCTGCGTGGGTTTGCTCCGGTTTCCTCCCACAGTCCAAAGATGTGCAGGTCAGGTGAATTGGCTATGCTAAATTGCCCGTAGTGTTAGGTAAGGGGTAAATGTAGGGGTATGGGTGGGTTGCGCTTCAGCGGGGCGGTGTGGACTTATTGGGCCGAAGGGCCTGTTTCCACACTAAGTAATCTAATCTAATCTAATCTAATCTAATTGTTGAAGGTAGAGCAGTGGATATGGTGCATGTGGATTTGAGTAAAGCATTTGATAAGGTTCCCCTTGGTAGGACCATTCCGAAAGTAAGGAGGCATGGGCTACAGGGAAATCTGGATACAGAATAGGCTGACCCATAGAAGACAGAGGGTGGTGGTAGATGGAAAGTGTTCAACCTGGAGCTTGGTGACCAGTGGTGTACCACAGTGATCTGTTCTGGAACCTCTGCTCTTTGTGATTTTTATAAATGACTTGGCTGAGCAAGTGGAAGGGTGAGTTACTAAGTTTGCTGATGACAAAGGTTGGTGGAGTTGTGGATAGTGTGGAGGGCCGTTGTAGGTTGCAACAAGACGTTGACAGGATGCAGAGCTGGGCTGACAATTAGCAGATGGAGTTCAACCTGGAAAAGTGTAAAGTGATTCATTTTGGAATTTGAATGCAGATTACAGGGTTACAGGCAGGATTCTTGGCAGTGTGGAGGAACAGAGGGATCTTTGGGTCCATGTCCATAGATCGCTCAAAGTTGTCACCCAAATTGATAGGTTTGTTAAGGATGCATATGGTGTGTTGGCTTTCATTAACAGGGGATTGAGTTTCAGGTCCACGAGGTTATGCTGCAACTCTGTAAAGACCTGGTTAGATTATACCTGGAATATTGTGTTCAGTTCAGGTCACCTCATTATAGGAAGGATGTGGAAGCTTTAAAGAGGGTGCAGAGGAGACTTACCAGTATGTTGCCTGGGCTGAAGGGCATGTCTTATGAAGAAAGGTTGAGGAAGCTAGGGCTTTTCTCATTGTAATGAAGAGGGATGAGAGGTGACTTGATAGAGGTGTACAAGATGATGAGAGGCATAGGTAGAGTGGATAGCCAGAGACCTTTTCCCAGGGTAAAAATGGCTATCATAAGGGGGCATAATTTTAAGGTGATTGGAGGAAGGTGTAGGGGTTCTTTACACAGAGACTGGTGGGTGCGTGGAATGCACTGCCAGCAGTGGTAGTAGAGTCAGATAGATCAGGGGCATTTAAGCAAGTCTTGCATAGGCATGTGGATGATAATAAAATGAAGGGTATGTAGGTTTCTCTGATCTTGGGGTAGAATAAAAGGCTGGCACAACATCGAGGGCCAAAGGGCCTGGCCTGTACTGTACTGTTCTGTTCTAGGACTTATTAATTAAAAGGAGGGTCTTGGGTAATGCTGTAGAACAAAGAGGCTTAGGATTCATGTAAGTAATTTTTTGTAGTTTGCATCACATGTAGATAGGGTGCTTAAAAAAGTGTTTGGCATGCCTGGTGCCATTGCTCAGATCTTTGAATATAGAATTTGGGATGTCATGTTGAAGTTGTACAAGACTTTGGTAAGGCCGCTTAGTCATAGAGTCAGAGCTGTACAGCATGGAAACCGATCCTTCGGTCCAACTAGTCTATGCCGATCAGATATCCTAACGGTCAGTATTTGGCCCAAATCCCTCTAAACCCTTCCTATTCATATACCCATCCAGATGCCCTTTAAATGTTGTAATTGTACCAGCCTCCATCACTTCCTCTGGCAGGTCATATCATACACGCACCACCTTCTACATGGAAAAGTTGCACCTTAGATCCCTTTAAATCTTTCTGCTCTCACCTAAAACCTATGGCCTCTTTTTTTTTATTTGGACTCTCCCACCCCAGGGAAAAGACCTAAGCTATTCACCGTATCCGTGCCTCTCGTGATTTTGTAAGCCTCCGCCTTTAACACTCTAGGGAAAATAGCCCCACCCTATTCAGCCTCTACTTACAGCTCAAATCCTCCAATCCTGGCAACAACCTTGTAAATCTTTTCTGAGCCTTTTCAAGTTTCAACGCTTTAAAGTATTGTGTTCAGTTCTGGCAGTTCTGTTATAGAAAGGATATTACCAAGCTAGAGAAGATTCAGAAAAGATTTACCAGGATGTTGTCATGAATAGACAGTAGATTTATAAGGAGAGGCTGCATAAAACTGGGATTTTTTTAAGGTTGAGGTGCAACCTTAATAGAGGTTTATAAAATCATAAGGGTGAATGGCGGGTGTCTTTTCTGTAGGGTGGGGGATTTCAAGACTAGGGACATTTTTAAGGTGAGAGGAGAAGATTTTAAGATGACATGAGGGGCAAAGTTTTTTTTTTAACAGTGGTTTGTGCATGTAATGAACTTCTAGAGGAAGTGTGGATGCAGGTATGGTTACAATATTTAAAAGACGATTGGATAAGTACATGAATAAGTAGTGCATGCAATACGTGATTAGATTACTTTGAAAGTAACCTAATCAAGTAGTGCATGCAGGTGGGAATAGTTTGGGATTACAGTCCACATAGACTAGTTGGACTGAAGGATCGGTTTCCTTGCTGTGTGACTCTGTTTCTATTATGTATCCAGTCTTCTCCTTGTGTATCTCAACCTAAATTCCCTGCTTCCCTCCCATTTGTTTTCATGTGTGTATATTGTTGCAGCCTTTTTCGAACCTTGGTGATCATTGTAACTGTTATAATCAAAAATTGTAAGTTGAATAAATCAGTAAAACTACCTGGGTGAAATGCATACAGAATGCGAAATATAGTAAAGAGATTAAAGAGAATAATGATTTGCTTAAAAATTGTTAGCAAATGTGAAAGGACTTGGATAATATGTGAAAGTCAGAGAAGCAATGAGAAAGTGAAATCCAAAGGATTGAAGACGAAGAGAGACAGGAAAAATACAAATGAGCAATCAGCAGGAAGATTGTTATTTTCATGACTGAAATTATTTAAAATGAAATAATGTAAATAGTGACTTATTAATGCATAAATGCCAAATTGTGCTCCTAAAAGAGATGCTGTACTTTTGATACAGATGATGATAAGGTGGTTTCCCAACACAAGATGGAATTTGTGGAGCTGAAAGAAGTATTTGGTGTCAAGATGAAACGTCGACGATCTGCAAGACAGCAAAAGGGAGGAACCTTGTTAGGAATCGCAATCTTTGTGTGTATTAAAAAGGGACAAAATAAGCTCAAAAATCGTGCTATTCATCTAAGCAATTTAAGTGAAGACTACTGCAATGTTTGGTTTAAATATATGAAAGATATTCTGAATGGTAAGTACGATACTTATTATGACAAAAATGTTTCAGTTTAAGCTGTGATTGTTGACTTTATGCTTTACCAAGTTACATAGTAAGTTGGTTGATCTTAGAAAATGAAATATCATAGCTGTTGCATGTTTTATTCACTCATAATTGAAGCAGAGGAGGACCATAATGGTTATCTAAACATATTTCTTTCCGTTTTTACTTGGGGAATAATTTCAAGAAAATTAATTACCAAACCAAAAACATCTTCTATCCTATTTAAATGCCCAAAACTCCTACAGTAATGATAGTAACAAATTTATAATCTAAAAGCATAATAGCAGTGTACAATATTAAAAAAAAACTCTCTTATTCTTTTGTTTGAGAGTCACTAAGCAGGAGATGTTTCCTTATGTATTCCTTGCTTATTCTGGTTTCTGCCTGAAACACTTGCTTCATCTGCAGAATTGGATTTACTGCGTATAGAATCCCATAATGATCCATTCCTTAAAATATTTATTCAATTCTCTTTTGATTGTTAGGATAAAATTTGTTCCCACCATCAGTTTAAGCAGTGAACAAAACAGTCTTTTTTTAAAAAAAACCCAAAATCTGCTGAATTTAAACAAAAAATCTTCATGGCATCTCTAGTTAAATCATCATAAATCTGTATCCTCTGGTTGTAGAACTTACTACCACTGGAAATTGTCTCCCCCTTGATTAGTTTATCAAAACTTTTGGTTTATATGTAGGTCAGATTCCTTTTGAACCTCAAAGGAGAATAGCCTCGCCTTTCCACGTTTTCACAGAACTAAAGTCCTTTATCCCTGATACCAATCTTGTACATCTCTTCAGGATCCTCTCTAAGCCTGCAACATGCTTCCCAATGTGCAGTTCCCAGAAATGAACATACAACTTCAGTTGAGGCCTAACTTGTTTTCTTGAATTTTAGGGAAGTTTTTTGTTACTTGCATTTTCAGAATATAATTCATTGCATGTTTTATCTGTCTATGACTCTATGACAGTCCTGCACACCGCACGACACACCTTTTTTATTAGATTCCCTATAGTATGGAAACAGATCTTTTGGCTCAACAAGTCCACACCAACCCTCTGAAGAGTAACCCACCCAGACCCATTCCCCTACCCTATATTTACTCTTGATTATTGCACCTAACACTGTGGGCAATTTAGCACGGCCAATTCACCACGGCCAATTCACCTTCTTTGGACTGTGGGAGGAAAATGAAGAACCCGCAAACTCACTCAGACACTGGGAGTTTGCGCAAACTCCACACAGTTAGTCGCCCAATGCGGGAATTGAACTCGGGTCCCTGGTGCTGTGAGGCAGCAGTGCTAACCACTGAGCCACTGTACTGCCCAAGTTAATTAATCCTTTCTCGATATACAGTACCCAGTCTACAATGGCCTATTGTTTGGTTGGTTCCTCAACGTATTGGTCTTAAAAAAACCATCGTGTACAGACCTCAGGAAATCCTCTTTCACAACTCCATTACAAGTTTGGTTTGTCCAATGTATGTAAATTAAAGTCACCCCGAATTACAATTATACCCTGATTTCTTTTTTAATGCCTTCCTTTACATCTCCACTACTGTTTGGGGGCCCAAAGATAACCCCAATAATGTTTTCTGTCCATGGTGTTTCTTATCGTCACCAATGCAGTTTCTATATCATTTTCCAAGTCAATTTACTCTCCATTGTTGTTTCTCCCTCCTTTGTCTCCCTGCTCAGATTCTCATTCTTCCTGCCATTCTGGTTTAAGCTCTCCCTGACAGTACCAGCTAACATGTCCCTGATGGCATTGGTCCCTGTCCTGCCTCGATGCAACCCATTCTGCTTGTACTGGCCTTATTTTCTCTGTCCCAATATCTCAGGAATCAGAACCCCTCCCACCTCCACCGTTCTCTCCTGCCATGAATTCATCTGTTATATCCTGTTATTTTCACTCATTAAAACGTAGAGCTTGTAGTAATACTGGGATTGCTACCTTTGAGATCCTACTTTTTTTAATTTGCTTCCTAACTCCCAATATCCTGCTTGTAGTTTCTGCTTATCCCTTTTTTAATCGATGTCATTGATACTAATATATACCACGACCACTAACTGTTCACTTTCCATTCATCAATGGGAGTTCTTTTAACAGAGGGAAGATTGTGTTAGATATTTAGATGACCACTTCATTTCATTTCAGTCAGAGAAGAGCATAAGGAGACTATAGTGGTTAACCAATACAGTATACTTCAATGTGTTGTGCTGCACTGCTTGTCCATTACCACCAGTACAAATTCCTTCTTAATCTGCACAAGTTTTTATTTCCCCCAGACAACTACAGGTCATTCCACTATAATGTGACAGTTGTGTCCCTCTGCAACCTTGTGCTATAGAAAATCGCCCTATGGAAAATCGCTATAGAAAATCGTGCTGTAGAAGATCACTAGAAAGTCGTACTGTAGAAGATAACTATAGATAGTTGCTATACTCGTTCAGGAGAAAGTTCCCTTTATCCAAACAGCATCCACAATTAATCAATCGAGTTATAGCCAACTCACGCTGATGAAGTGCACATTATAACAGAACAACCTGAGGTTTACTTTCCCTTCTAATGCATGGAATAGCAGCACCCAATGAACCTCTGCTTATCAAGTGCCTCTGTCAAACCTGCCGACTGAATTCAAATTTCACCATCTGCCATGGAGAAGTTCGAACCTGGGTCCCTAGAACATTACCTAGGTTTCTGGATTAACAGTCTAGTGATACCAACAGGCCATTGCCTCCCCTACTTCCCTGCTATATTGTTGGTCTCGATAAGGACCATAATGACAAGATCTTCCCATTCTTCTCCAAAATCCTTCAAGCCAGTTTGATATGTTCTTCATTCTGCATTCAGAGATTATCCTCTGCAGGCAGGTTCATGAATCCTGCAAGGCTTTGTTTTGACCATCTGAACCCTATCATTGAATCCCTGATACATCACTCTAGGCTTCCACACCTGTTTCCTTTGGACAGTCTCCTGCTCCCAGTACCGTTGTCTGTACTTTGTCCAAGCTTCTGACAATTTTTATCCTTACTAAGACACATGTTGTATCACAGCTGAAATTTTCTGTATAGTTCTGGGCGCTACATGTTAGGAAGGATGTGAACAGAATGGATTGAGTGCAGGAGAGATTGACGCACGTGGTTACAGGATGAGGAACTTCATTTATGAAGATAGCCTTCTCCTATCCAATTTAAAAGCGGATTTGATAGAAATTTTAAAATCATGAGTGGGCTGGACAGAACAGGTAGCAAGAATTTGGCCCCCCTCAAAAGGATCAACAACGAGAGGGCACTGGTATAAGATAATTTGCAAAATAAGCAAATGTGATGTGGGAAATTACTTTTCCATAGAAATAGTTGGGGTCTGGAATCCACTCTTCGATGTGTGGTGGAGACACGTTCAATTGAAACATTCAAAGGGCATTAGACGATTTAAATAGGAACAATATTCAAGGCCATGGGGAAAAGGCAGGAGAATTGCGCTGAGTCACAGTGTTCATTCAGAGTGCAATCGTAGTGGGCCTAATGCACCATAAGTAATCTATGATTCTGTGATAGTCATCGTGGTGATGATAAACACATTGAATTATTGGTAATCTTTCCTTCGAAGTATACAAAAAGTAAACTTTCAGTCACCTTTGCCACCAAGAGCCAAATCCAATTGTTGCCTTTGTAAGTAAATTCAGAGGTAATGGCAGGTTTTTAATGTTATTTGTCTATTAAAAATTCCAACGTACTAGACCTGACTCTGTGTATTTAAAGTCTCCTAATGATGTAGTGCCACAGATTTTTTTTAATCAGAGATTTAAATGATGATTAAGAGGATTTGTTACTTCAGAAACAATTACATTTTCAAGATTATAAAGAGAATTGACAAATTGTTTACTTTGAGTCCACGAGTGCAAAATCTATAAGTTATGATTAAGTGGAGAAATTTTGTGAAACGTGTTGTCTAAAGTGATTAAACAAATGAACATGAAAAGTCAGTGAAAAGCCCTACATGAATAACTTCATAAGGCAGTTCTGTACATGTCAGGACACATTACATTTTCAGAGCTATGGCCTTAATGTGCTTACATTCTTGGAGCTGTATTCACATATTTGGCAACACAAGTTGCTAAGTTTTTTGACATATCACTTCAGCTTCAACAGTCAGACAGAACTTCAGCTGATGTGCTAAGGCTGTCTGAAGAATGAGATGCTAGGAAGTGGGTTGAATAAAAATCAGAAACTCAAGAGGTCTCTAATGACTTCTTAAAAATGGTCTTTCTGTAGGTAAAACTACAGCTGTATCTGCACACAACCTTCCATGAATACAGTTGAGAGATTCTTATTATTGTCTCTCGAGATGCTTAAGATTTATTTTCATTATCAGGAAGTACAGACTCAGCTGTCACTTTTGTAATTATGAAAATGCACCAAATGGTATCCCCCATGTGACTGTAGCTGTCTCAGCATCTGTGTTTCTAGTGCCAACATGGTGCTTGCAAATACCATATTGTGCTAAGATGGACTGTTTGACTTTATCAAGTTCCCGCTGATAAATGTATTATTGTAGATGTGTATTAGCTTCACTGGTTTCTCAATTTTGAATTAACAACCCAAGATCTGTTATCATCTTTAACTTGTGTTATATGCATCATACACTTCACTAGACCCTGCATGGGATTCTTGATTGACCAAATACTGCTGAGTCAAAAGGGGGCTGAAGTAGAGGAAATCCTAGTTAGCTTGAGACAAATAGAACACTTTCATAGACTGCTGCCCCTCCCCTATTCCATACTGAAAATCATGAAGTTCCTGCTTGGGATGAAATCATTGTAGTATTCTACCCAAACATTTTCATACCCAAACATTAGTTGATGTTGTGCCCATTTTCTGTCTTCGAGAATTTCAAGACTTTATGTTGTTGGAGAATAGCCTGATGACATGTGAGTCAGTTCTAAATAGTTAGTGCTTTAAACCCTAGGTTCATGAGGAACTTTGCCACAATACCAGCAAAAAGTAAATCACTGAATGTAAGTCTTTGTGTATCAGTTGACAGATGCACAAAATGACTGCTGCCCAGTAATAAACACCTAGCAGTAACCCAAAGTGAAATGGGGAGCTGATGATATAAAGGTTTTTGAGAAATTTAAACAAATTTTTTCAAAAGGTACCAGCAAAGACCAAAAGATTGGTTACATATCTTTTGTGGGCAGGAGAGAAACGGGCAAATATTTGAGAGCTGAGTGAAAACAACAGCAGAGACCCAGATATAATTTTGTTTTAAATTCAGCCCACCTCTCTTGCTAAATTCAGGTCATTGAGTATTCTGATACGAATTTCAAGGCCTGAAGTGGAAATTGGCCAAGCCTGTTGGCAACTTTTTAAAATGTAAGATTAGGAAATAGTGACAAAATATACATTTCAAGAACATAAATGAAAGGCTGCTCGAGTAACTTATTTGGGATCCTTCACATCCTGATGTACAAAAGTATTTAATTGGAAAGGGCAAGATTAACCTTTTTAGGCTATAGACACTGCCAGAGCACATGAAGCCATGAATCTGCAGGTGAAGATCTGCAGGTGCGAGCTTTAAGTTAAATCAAGAAAAAGGTGTCAGGGCTAGTGCAACTTAGCAGCAACAAAGGCATACGTACCAGACAGAAGGAAGAATGTTCAAGAGCTGTGGATGACCACAGTCAGCAAATGTCCTGCATGTGGGTCAGACTTAAAAACTGTGGAATGTCTAATCTCTTGGGGGAGAGAGGGTATGAAGATAATAAATGGGATGTAAGAGACCGAATAGAAGGATGAATAAGAAGTTGTTTAAAAAAAAAAAAAAATTCTAGAAGAAGAACATGTTATGGACCAGGTCAGATCCCCTCAAAATATTAGGCCGAGACCCTAATGTTACGACACAGGGTAAACCCCTCTGCTAATTTAAACCCGTCACAGAGAAGCTCACCTTGCACCGTAATTTGTTAAATTTTGAGAGGCAAAGAACTGTGCTAGTGGTCACTATTTAAAGTAGAAATTAACTATTTTATTCTTTAAGTCCAACTGAGAACATTAAATCAACAGCTATTAAAACTCCTTTCTCTTAAACCTATCTTTTGTCTCCCACTCCACAATACTGGTTCGATTTGTAAATTAAAAGTCTGTAACATAAGACTCCAATGAAATAGTCTCATATTCTTGTCTTTCAAGTGTTCCAAGAATGGAAGAGGATTGTGATCAGTGTACACAACCATCTCCAACACATTGTTTGTGATGTGCACATTAAATGTTGTAAGGCCAGTACCAAACTCCATAGTTCTTTTTCAGTCATGGAGTATTTCCTCTGGTGGATGTTGAGTTTCTTTGAAAACTAACCAACGAACAGCTCAATCCCATTGTCATCTTCCTGTAGCAGTACAGTTCCAACTCTTATGTGACTGGCATCGTTGGCAACTTTAAAGGGTTTTGAAAAGTTTGGGGTAGCTAAAACTGGTATGGTAGTTAATATTGTTTTAAATGGCTGAATGCCACCTAGCATTGTTCTGGTCACTGAAACTTTGTGCTCTTCTTCAGCAAATCGGTTAACGGTGCCACTGAACTGCTGAGGTTTGGAACAGACTTCCTATAGAATCCACTTAGTCCCAAGAATCTGAAGCACCTTTTTCTTCAAGGTTCGTCGTTGAAATTTCTAGATGACCTTTGTCTTTGCGTTCCGTGACTGACATCATGTCCCAAGAATGTCACATCTGCTTTCATGAATTCAGTTTTGTTTAAGTTTATTACCAGTTATGCTGCTTGTAGTCTTTCAAAGAGCTGTGCCAACTGTCTTTCCAGGACTCATTAAAGATTACTACATCATCCAAATAGACTGCACAGTTAGTTAACCCAGCCAGAACTCTGTTCACGAGTCTTTGGAATGTGGTGGGTACGTTCTTCATTCCAAAGGGCATCACTTTGAATTGATATAGTCCATTTGGGGTTACAAATTCAGAAATTTCTTTTGCCGTCTCTGATAATGCATGGTTATCTGCAGATACCTTTAAGTCCAACTTGTTGATGTAACTAGCCTGTCCAACTTTCTCGATAGTTTTCCAATGTCTGAATTGGATGAGAGTCCAATTTTGTAACGGTGTTGACCTTCTGATAATTCACACAAACTTGTTGAGTCCTGTCCAGTTTGGAAACTATGATGATCAGCGAACTCTACTTGCTCTGGCTCTGTTCAATGATATCCTCATTGAGCATGGCCTCTACGTCCTTCTGGACCTGTCTGGCTTTGAAAGGGATAGCCGATAGGGATGCTGTTTTGTAAGAGCAGTATTCCCTACGTCTACTTCATGTACAATAGCATTAGTCCTCCCATCTGATTCCTACATATGCTCTCATACTGCAGCAACAACCTTTCAACTGCGTTCTATGCTCCTGAGACAGATAGATAGTTTACTAACCTATCCCACTCTGCAAGGACTATTTCATTTTTTTGACATAATTTGAGGCATTCAAAATCCACCACATCTGGATTTGATTCCTCACTATGCAGGACAGTAACTAACACCTATTTCTCCAGTTCTTTCTGTTCTCCAGTTCTCTGGAGGGGACCTACACAATCAATCATAACCCGCATGAAAGGTTCGATAAATGTGGGAATTGGCAACAAAGGTGCTGGTTTTATTATGCCTGTGGCTTACCTACCATTTGGCATGCATGAGATGTACAGCAAAAGTTAACCACATCTTTGTGCATTCCAGGCCAATAAAAATGTTTTTGTACCTTAGCCTGAGTCTTTCATACACCTAGGTGATCTCCTACAGGTTGTTCATGTACCACCCCTAACACATACTATCTGTATGCTACTGACAACACAATCTGGTACACTTCAGCCTATTTCTCCTCTGCACTAACCTGCTGTGGTTTCCTTTTCTGTCTTAGGATTCTATCTTTCAGTAATGACCCTCAGGAATATTCTCTGCCTCCTTTTTATATTTATCTTTTATCGTCTTAACTTGCTGTTGCAAGTCCCTTAGCCTTTCAGGACTAAACACTTCTGCCTAACCCTCTGCCTGTTCAGGTTTTTCCTACATCATTACATCAAACAGAGTGTTTGCTAACTGAACCTCAACTCCTTCATCTTTTCATTAGGTTTTGCTATGTGCTGTGATTTATGACAATGGGCTCTTGTTACGACAATCTGGGAAAATACCCGGATGTTTTTCTGTTAAGTCAGTTTCTTGATCTTCCTTGGGCTTTTCCACAAGGGGAACCACTCCCACCTTTGACCCTGCTTAATCATTCCTAAGAACAAACTGAATTCTTCAATCACTCCCACTGTTACTTCTCCAGTTTTGAGTTGGCACTCCAACCTGATCTTACATAGGGAAACGCTAAAGGTCTGTCCATCTATCCCACAAATTACCACACTCTCGGGGAACAGATCAGAAAGAGTGCCAATTTGCTCATCTCTTACTATTAGAAACTGGTTAGATTCTGTATCTCAAATTATAACTTCTTGCCCTTCTCCCCCTGTTCTTTGAGTAAACTTTATCCACAGAGGCGGTCAAATTTTGAGATCAGGTACTAACTCCATACCCAGCCCCTGCCTAGGCTGTGCACTCTCCTACAGCTGCTTGGCTCTTCTTGGGATTTCCTTTTACTACTTTTACTAATGCGACTGGCTTAGCTTCTTTTACCACATATTTTCCCACAGTGCCTTTCTTTAACAACTGACACTGTGACTTTACGTGTCCCACTTTACTACAGTTCTACCGCCTTTCACTTCCTTTCCACCCTCTTGGTCTTTTTTTAACCTGTAGTTCTCTACTGTTTGTTTAGTAGTTTAGGATCTCCCCTTCTCCCAACTTCTATCCCTCAGGACCAAATTCTGACCAGAAGCTTGTCTTATGTACCAACATATATTCATCTGCTAATTCTGCTGCCCTTCTCATTTCCTGAACTTTCTGTTCATCCATGTGAATTCTTACCATTTCTGCAACTGAATTGTTAAACTCCTCCAGCAGAATAATCTCTCTTAGAGTTTCATAGCTTTTATCAATCTTTAAGGTTCGCACCCAACTATCAAAACTCAACATAAGTCTGACCTGATTTCTTCTTTTGTCTTTGAACCGCTGTGTATACACTTCTGGTACCAATTCATAAGCCCTTAACATAGCCTGTTTGACCTCTTCATAATCTCTTGACTCCTCATCTGACAGAGTGGCAAATATCTAGTGAGCTTTGCCTACCGGTTTAGTCAGAACTAACATTACCCATAAATCCTTGGACCACTCCATCTGCCTAGCCTATTTTTCAAATGAAATAAAGAAGGCTTCAACATCTTTCTCATCAAAATGTGGCAGAGTTTTGATATATCACTACCTTCTCTTTTAATCTCCATCCTGTTAACTTGACTTTGACTAAGTTGCAACTTCTCAAGTTCAAATTCTATTTCTTTTTGTTCGGCTAGGAACCTTCTTTCTTTTTCCTTTCTCGCTGTCTCTCGCTCTTTTTTTTTTCTCTTTCTCTTGCCCTCTCTCTCTTTTTTTTCTCGCTCTCTCTCGCTCTTTGTTTATATAACTCAAATTTCCTCAATTGTAAGATTTTTCTAACTCTACTGTGCTTGTCCATTTTTCTGAGACACCTAAGTGTTTGAGTAATTTCCTTACAATTTCAGCTGTACTTTTGTCCTTGGTTAAACCCAAATCTAACTCATTTGCTAATTATAAAAGTATGGCGTTTTTCTTTCCTTCTAAACTTCCTTTGGCAAATTTGAGAATCATCTTCAAACCACAGAACCTCTTTAGCAATTTCAAGAGCCATTTTTTTCACTTTTAATTTAACCAAACACCAGTCACCAAAATTAAACAAATTGTCTCATCTACATTTTATTTAAAGATCTAGGACACTAACCTGCACGTGTTTAAGCGTAATGGGCTAATTTTGTACCCTAAATCTATTCAAATCTGTCCACATCTCAGACTGGATCTGTTGAAACCATGAATCTGAGACCCAAACTGTTCAAATCCCAGCAACAAGTCCAAACTCTTACAACATGGGGTAAACCCCGCTGTTAATTTAAACCACACACACTGAGAAGCTCACCTTATGCTGTAATCTATTAAATTTTGAGAGACAAAGAAGCATCCCAGAGGTAACAATTTAAAGTAAAAATTAACAATTTTGTTCTTTAAGCCGACCAGAGAACATTAAAACAACTGCTGTATACAACTCTTTTCTCTTAAACCCATATTTTACCTTCCACTCTCCAATACTGGTCCGATAAAAACCCTGATTAAGATTTACAAAAAAAAATCAAATTTGAAAACCAGCCAGCTGTTGAAACTTCTTTGTATCTTCCTCTGTAGATTTTCCTCTGTTGTCTTTTCTCCAGTATTCTGCTTCACAGGTCTTTCATATGAACAAGTACCTTTCAGGGAGCTATTCGGCTAGCAGCCTATACTCATTGGTTATCTTGGCAATTCTCCCCGTAACTATTCAAAATGTCCAGCTTTATACCCCAAAATATCAGATCATTTCATTGGTTTGATGTCAATGAAATACTAAATTCAAATTTGATTGGATTTTGATATCTGGGGCATTAATTTAAACTGGCTGAATGTGAATTTGTTTTTGTATCATGACAACTCAGCTGCACTGTTTGTTTCACAGTCAAGTGTTACATTTTAAATTCTTTCAGCACACTCTGTGCCTCTCTAAGTCCATGCCAGCTTCCAGAACACATCCAAAGAGATTTCAGATGTCGGCCAGAAGAGTTGTTTACTGAAGTTTGCAACTTCCCTGTACTTTCTCATCTTGTGACTGCTACAGCTAAAACAAACTCGGGAAATAAAAACGAAATGGGAGAACTGGCCACTCCCCTTTCATTGTTAAACTGTTATCCCTAGACTCTTCGGCACCTCTGCCTTTATGAACTCTCTTCAAAAACACTATGGACAAAATAACCTTTTTAAAGTGACGGCATTGTCATAACCATGAGTCATCATCGGCATAGAAACCATGGAAAACTGAAATGCTGGACGCAACATTTCCAAGAGAAAAAAAATCAGACAACCATTCAAATTAGCAAGCGAGGGTGGGAAACAAACCTACAGTATAAATCCAAAATTGAAGCTGAATAATGGAGTGCAAAGTAACATCATCCCACTCAATCAGTGCCAGAAGATCTTTTTGGAAAATTGGTAAATAACTGGTTATCCAAGGAGATATGTCCTGAAATTGAGTAAGATCATGGCAATGGTAAACAGGAAGATGTACAGAATTAATTATGGCTCAGTTTATAGTAATCTTATGTCTGAATCACCAGGTTCTGTGTTCAAATCTGATTCTGAGGCTTGAGCACAAATATCAAGGTTGAGATTCCAGTGCTGTATTGAAATAATTTCCGTTTTGGAGATGTTAAAACAGAGGTCCTGTCTGCCTGCTTGGGTGGATATAAAAAAATCCTATGATGCAATATGAAATCAAATTAGGAGTTATCACTGATACCATAATTTTCAAAATTGTTAATAATTAGAATGCTGATAGTTGTCTTTTAAGTTAGAAGAGCATGGATCCGCAAACTCATCAATGATGAACATGGAAATGGCTATGTAGCTTCAGTGTGGATGTGGAGAGTCAAAAAAAGTTAGAGCATTGGAACCTGGATGTTGTATCATAGCCAGATGCTGGTCTATGATGTTCTTGATGGGCAGCAATGAGACGTCGACGTGATCCTTTTCAAAAGTGGCAAAAAAAACCCCTCAGACCAGGGCTCTTCAATGAGCTGCTTCCTGTGCTGATTATTTCAGCACTATAGACTTGATGTCACACACCTTCAGGTTTCCGTTAAACACGATTAGAATAGATATCGATATAGAGAAATTATATTTTTTTAAAGGAAGAGGGATTGTGTTATGATTTTCTTTTTTAAAGAAAAGGAACTAATTATTACGAGAGCATGCCACCTGTCTGCCATGTTTCGCTGCTATACTGCAGCTATGTGCCAAATAATAATTTCAGGTTATTATTAGTCCACCAATCAAGAAGGAATTGAAAGAAATGCATTTGATAAAGCTCCAACATTTTTCAAACTATTTCTAAATTGTGAACCAGAATACGTAAAACTTGGTGTGGTGTAGAGTATGGGATTATAGAAGGTAGAGAACTGGAGCATAACCAGGAGCACGTTCGAGCAATTAAGTCTGACAAAAGTATGGCTGAAGTTTTTAGAGGTAGACCGGCTGAGTAAGGCATGTGACAGATGATGCCACTATGGTGCAACTCTGTATTCTTTGTATAGAATAGTTTCGGGTCAAAAAAGTTACTTTGATCATGAGCAAAACTGCAGAAAATCGATTAACAAAAAAACAGAATACAACAGGAAAGGGCAGAATATAAAATCCTAAAAATGAATCCATGCATAATGCCAGAATTATAAAAATGGTAAGACCATGATTTTTTTTGATTTATAATTATGATAATTGCATGAACAACCCTTACACAATGGTTCTAGTCCACAAAATTTATACACGATAAAGAGGTAAATAGACAGAGAATGAAATTAACTCCTTCAAAAGCTGAAGCCAAGGCTTGGTTAGAGGTTGGTTAATAGCTTGGGAACTGTTGGTTAGCAATATATATATGCAAGATACATGGGCACCACGCTCCAAGAGTCTTCTACAAATCCTAGTGAGAGAAAAAGGAACGAGTTAATTAAACAGGATTGAAGAGTTCAATTAAACAGAATTAATTAAACAGAAAAAATTGATGTTACAAAATCCTAAGCATGAATCCATGCATAATGCCAGAATCATAAAAATGGTAAGATACAAGTTAAATGCTTTGAATCTTAATGTGCACAAGATTCTCAACATAATGAATAAACTGTTAACACAGATAGATAGAATTGAACATGTGACCTGATGGCCATTATCAAGTCAAGGTTGAAGATGACTGAAGTTAAGATCAAAACATTGAAGGATATTTGATACCTTTAAACTACAAGGAGCAAAGAAAAGGTGGTGGGATAACTTTGTAAAGTAAGAATATCGTTTTATTATACCAGTGAGTGACCTCAGTTCAAAAGAGCAAAATAGAGTCAGTTTGGGTAGGGGATAAAATAGCAAGATTAAGAGATTAGCTGTGAGAGTAATTTATAGGCCCCCTAACAGTAGTTACACTGTAAGCCAGAGCATACAGGAAGAAATAAATGAGGTATATGAGAAAAGCGCCATAATAGATAATTTGAATTTTATGTTGCTTTGTCACAACTTAATTAGAAACAGTGTACGACTGACTGTGTCCTATTATTCCATAAACTGTCGCAAAATGCATAAATATTTAAAATCCCAAATGAGACTGCCAATATGACCAATTTATCTGACTGACTTCAGTAACAATAAAGAATAACACTACTAATTCTAATACCCTTAACTTTAATGAGCAGTGAAAAGGAAGAATTTCTAATTTATATATTAATGGCAAGACCCTCACTTATCAATTAACTGTTTACTATTTTGCATCCTTAATCAGAAGTAAAATGAATAAAAGTTAATTGGAAGATGCAGTGCATGGAAGTACAGATTTGGAAATTGGAATCACATGGGAGGGATGGAATGTGAGTTTGAAAAAGGAGTAAGGTGAGGATGAGATGGGGACGATATGAGAGGGATAAAAGAAGTTGAATAAGTATGACCAAAGAGGGATGACCTAGTGTGATAATGCTGCCCCTTCAACAAGATTATGTTGTCCTTGTTTTTTTTTCAGGAGGGACTGTAAATGCAGGGGTGCTGATTTGTCTGGAAACGGTAACTTTGAGCAATGGCAGGGGAGTGTCCAGTTATCCCAGTCAGATTTATTCCTAGTTTGATTTAGTTTAGCAAGCAGTTATAAAAACTGCAGGGGACTTAGAGAAGCAGCTATAGTGAAAAGAGATTCCAAACTTCAACAGAGGTCTTGCCTGTAAGAACCTGTGTTTGAATCTACCTTTTGCCAAGGAGTGTGATTATGGGATGTTGCAGGGATTGGCAGCTTCAGTAATTTGCGATATCGTGTTGGTTGGGTTATCAAATAAGTTGTTACTCTAAATTCTGTTTTCTTTTGTTCTTCTGCTAGGGCAATTCATTCTTTTTCTCTTTCCTCTGCTTTTAATTGTTACTCAAACTGTTCCATTTCTTTTTCTTTTGTTGCTAACTCTAGCTTCTTCATTTTCAGTTGATTTTTAGCAATTTCCAAAGATTCTGATGGTGTTTCCATCAAATGTAAATGCTGAGCTATTGCTATAATTATCTCTCCTTTTCTCACGGATGATGGTAACTCTAACTCTAGCTTGTCTGCCAATTCCAGCAGCTTTGCATTATTCACTTTTGTAATGCCCCACAGTCACTTCTTCCACCACCAGAAAGCTCTTAGTGACTGAAAGAGCTATGACTACACCAAGCACTATTTAAACCAACTGAATTCAACTCCCAGAACAAATTGGAACTGTAGGATAAATCCTGCCAAGAGCCCCCAGTCTATTACAGACCGGAGAAAGTGAGGACTGCAGATGCTGGAGATCAGAGCTGAAAATGTGTTGCTGGAAAAGCGCAGCAGGTCAGGCAGCATCCAAGGAACAAGAGAATTGATGTTTCGGGCATAAGCCCTTCTTCAGGAAGAAGGGCTTATGCCCGAAACGTCGATTCTCCTGTTCCTTGGATGCTGCCTGACCTGCTGTGCTGTTACAGACCAGGCCAGACCCCCTCAAAGTATTTCAAGAAGGTAACCCAGACGCTAACTTTTATTTTTGTAAAGACAAAATGGATATTCCAGGAGTGATGCAAACCACACACCTTTAAACAAAACAATTTATTTAAACATTATGAATGAAACATGAACAAAAGAAAACAGAATTTAGAATAACATAACTTAATTGATAACCCAACCAACGTGACATCGCGACTTAATGAAGCTGTTCCAATCCCTGCAACATGTGAGACAGGTAAGAAGGAGCCTTGGATGATGAGAACAGAGTAACTTCTCATCAAAAGGAAGAAGGCAGCTTATGTAAGGTGGAGGAAGCAAAGATCTAGCACAACTTTAGAGGATTACAGACTTGCTAGAAGGGAGCTCAGAAATGGACTGAGGAGAGCCAGAAAGGGGCACGAGAAAGGCTTGGCAAGAACGATTAGGGAGAACCCAAAGGCATATTACTCATACGTAAAGAATAAGAGAATGATCAGGGAAAAGGTAGAGCTGATCAGGGAAAGCAAAGGGAACTTTTGCATGGAATCTGAGCAGATAGGGGAAGCCCTAAATGAGTATTTTTGCCTCAGTTTTCACTAAGGAAAGGGACATTGTTGTGAAAGAGAACTTTGAGGAGCTGGGATATGGGCTTGGAACAGATAGAGATTGATGAAGTTGATGTATTGGAAATGTTGGCAAACATTAATATTGATAAGTCCTCGGGTCCAGACTAGATTTATCCTAAGTTGCTCCGGGAAGCGAGAAAGGAGGTTGCTAAGCCGCTGGTGAAAATCTTTGTTTCCTCACTCTCCTCGGAAGTCATACCAGAGGATTGGAAGGAGGCGAATGTTGTTCCTCTTTTCAAGAAAGGTAATAGGGAAATCCTTGCCAATTACAGACCAGTCAGTCTTATGTCTGTGGTCAGCAAGGCTTTGGAAAGAATTCGGAGGGATAGGATTCATGATATTTGGAAAAGCATAGCATGATTAAAGGCAGTCAGCATGGCTTTGAGAGGGGCAGGTCGTGCCTAACTAATGTTGTGTTCTTCGAGGAGGTGATAAGACAGGTCGAGTAGTAGATATGGTGTATATGGACTTCAGCAAGGCATTTGATAAGGTACCTCATGGTAGGCTCACTCATAAGGTCAGGAAGTATGGGATACAGGGAGATTTAGCTCTCTAAATTCAGAAGTGGTTGGCTGACAGAAGGCAGAGAGTGGTTGTAAATGGAAAATATTCTGCATGGAGGTCAGTTTTGAGTGGAGTCCCGCAGGGTTGTGCTCTTGGGCTTCTGCTCTTTGTAGTTTTCATAAATGACTTGGTTGAGGGGTCGTTTAGTAAATATACAGATGACAACTAGCCATTTGGACACAGAACTGACTCAAAGGTTGAAGACAGAGGGTGGTGGTGGAGGGTTATTTTTCAGACTGGAGGCCTGTGACCAGTGGAGTGCCACAAGGATCGGTGCTGGATCCTCTACTTTTTGTCATTTACATAAATGATTTGGATGCGAGCATAAGAGGTACAGTTAGTAAGTTTGCAGATGACACCAAAATTGGCGGTGTAGTGGACAGTGAAGAGGTTACCTCAGATTACAACAGGATCTTGACCAGATGGGCCATTGGGCTGAGAAGTGGCAGATGGAGTTTAATTCAGATAAATGAGAGGTGCTACCTTTTGGGAAAGCAAATCTGAGCGGGACTTATATACTTAATGGTAAGTTCCTAGGGAGTGTTGCTGAACAAAGAGACCTTGGAGTGCAGGTTCATAGCTCCTTGAAAATGGAGTTGCAGGTAGATAGGATAGTGAAGAAGGCATTTGGTTTGCTTTCTTTTATTGGTCAGAGTATTGAGTACAGAAGTTGGGAGATCATGTTGCGGCTGTACAGGACATTGGTTAGGCCACTGTTGGAATATTGCATGCAATTCTGGTCTCCTTCCTATCAGAATGATGTTGTGAAACTTGAAATGGTTCAGAAAAGATTTACAAGGCTAGGGTTGGAGGATTTGAGCTACAGGGAGAGGCTGAACAGGCTGGGGCTTTTTTCCCTGGAGTATCGGAGGCTGAGGGGTGTGGTGTAAAATTCCAAGCAGTGGAATGTGGTGAAACGGTTAAAAATTATGTCCCAATACATGTGTGAATCTAACCGGAATGGAGGTGTTGCTTAGTCCCGTGTGAATCTTATTACACACCTCCCCGTGTGAATCTTCTTATCTGTATGTAACCAGAATGGAATGTGTTTTTTAGCCTTGCTCTGCTGTTCACATGAATGTTTATATCTGGAAAAGAGTATATCAGCTGGAAAAGTCTCCAGTTCGGTGAGTCTGCTCCGGGGTTACGTTTAACCGCCGAGCGTGGGTTGTTGGCAACCGCTCTACGAGAACTGACGGCTCCCAGTTCCGGTAACATGTAGAGTGAGTATAAGCCAGACCCGTTGTGCGACGCTGCGGGGAATAAAATGCCCATATTCTAGCAGTCTCGCCTCTTGGTCGTTTGTTCTGTGTCAGACTACTCTTCTACGAACCTGACCTTGAGAATTTTTTAAAACAAGGGGTGACCTTATCGAGGTTTATAAAATTATGAGGGTCATGGATAGGGTAAATGGGCAAAGTCTTTTCCCTGGGGTCTGGGAGTCTAGAACTAGAGGGCATAGGTTTAGGATGAGAGGGGAAAGATATAAAAGAGACCTATGGGGCAACTTTTTCATGCAGAGGGTGGTACGTTTATGGAATGAGCTGCCAGAGACAGTAGTGGAGACTGGTACAATTGCAACATTTAAGAGGCATTTGGATGGGTATATGAATAGGAAGGGTTAGGAGGGATAAGGGCCAGGTGCTGGCAGGTAGGACTAGATTTGGGTTGGGATATCTGGTCGGTATGGACTGGTTGGATCGAAGGGACGGTCTCCATGCTGTACATCTCTGTGATAAAGGTTGGAGGTGCTGTTGATAGTATTGAGGGATATTGCAGGCTACAGCATGACATAGACAGGATGCAGAGCTGGGCTGAGAAATGGCAAGATGGAGTTCAACCTGGATAAGTGCGAAGTGATGTATTTTGGAAGGTCAAACTTGAACACTGAATATAGGATTAAAGACTGGATTCTTGGCAGTGTGGAGGAATAGAAGGGATCTTGGTTCTGTGTTCAGGTACATAGATCCCTCAAAGTTGCCACCCACATGTATAGGGTTTTAAGAAATATGTGGTGTTTCGGTTTTCATTAACAGGGGATCGAGTTTTAGAGCTGCAAGGTTTTGCAACAGCTCTAAGTCCCTGGTGAGACCACATTTGGATTAGTGTCCAGTTCTGGTCACCCTACTATAGGAAAGATACAGAAGCTTTGGAGAGGGTGCAGAGGTGGTTTACCAGGATGCTGCCTGGACTGGAGGGCTTGTCTTACGAAGAGAAGTTGACTAAGTTTGGACTTTTCTCTCTGAAGAGAAGAAGGAAGCGAGGTGACCTGATCAAAGTATCCAAGATAATGAGAGACATGTCAATAGCCAGAGACTTTTCCCCAGGGTAGGATTGACTGGGATGAGGGTCATAGTTTTAAGATATTAGGAGGAAGGTGTAGAGGAAATGTCAGAGGTAGGTTCTTTACGCAGAGAGTTGTGAATGCATGGAATGCATTCCCAGCGGTGGTGGTGGAAGCAGAGTCATTAGGGACATTTAAGCACCTGCTGGACATGTACATGGACAGCAGTGAATTGAGGGGTGAGTAGGTAAGGATATTTTATTTTACATTAGGATTAATCCTTGGCATAACATCGTAGGCCGGAGGGCCTGTTCTGTGCTGTACTTTTCTATGTTCTATCTCATAAACATACCCCCTTGATGAAAGATAAATTCAAACATAGGTTCTTACAGGTAAGTGAGATTTCGGAGAGAAGGTCTAGGCAAAACCTCTGTTGAAACATGGAACCTCTTTTCACTGTAGCTGCTTCATGAGGTCCCCAGTAGTTTTTTTTTGTCTGCTTGCTAAACTAAACCAAACTAGAAAAAAAACCCTGAACTGGGAGAACTGGCCACTCCCCTGCCATTGTTCAAAGTAACCATTTCAGACAAATCAGCACCTCTGCCTTGAAAAAAACCAAGCACAACACAACTTTGTTGAAGGGGCAGCATCATAACATTAGGGATCAATGAATTTGCATTGTGTGGGGATTTGACGATGTGCTATTACAATCACAATACTAATTGTGATTGTAATAGCACATGTTGCAAATGTTTTCTAGGTATCTGATTTCACCAAAATAATTGAGGAAATGATACTAGATGCACCGGGGTAGGAGGGATTACATGGGTATAATGCTAATGAAAACTTTTCAAGGAAAAATCTGTCATGATTTCTTCCTAGCCAAAAGAAATGATCTTCTAACATGCTAACCATTTTCTTTGGCAGGTTAGTGGCAAATCTCTGCATTTTTTTGGCAAGTATGTCGTGCTTCCATTTGATAATGAATTGTTTTGGTGTCTTTGATAATAAAAATTAAAGAATGAAATAGGCAAGGTAGGAAATCATTCTTTCTCATTTGAAGCTGTTAGAACTAATTTTCTTTTACTCATTCATGTTTTTTTTTTACCATTTTCATTGTTAATCTGACACCGGTAATAAGGGGTTATCGGACACACAAGTGCACCTTGTGACCTGGTGACCTGAAATGGATTCACTTTGTTACTTCCAGATTAGCTGATGGTTTCATTGATGTTATCTTTCACTATATTTAATATTTATCCTTGTCTTATCTGGCAACAAAAGGTAATGGTCGATTAGTCCTTCTGTAAAGACAAAATGGATTCCAGTGGTCTTATGTGGGTCTAACAAGTCCCTGGTGAGACCATACATGTGGAATATTGTGTTCCTTGCTGTTTGTGGTATATATTAATAATTTTGACTTAAATTTAGGAGGCATAATTGGGAAATTTTGTGACAATGCAAAGTGACATTTAATTGATAGCAAAGTGGTAGCTGTTGACTGCAGAATTATAGGAATGGTTTGGTAGACTGGTAGAAAAGTAACAAATGTAATTCAGTCTTTATTAGTGCAAGTTTATATATTTGGGAATGGCATCCAAAGCAAAGAAATAAACAACAAGCATGAGGGTATTGAGAGATGTAGAAAAAATGGAATACCTTGGAGTGCATGTCTACAGGTCCCTGAAGACAATGGGACAGGCAGATAAGGTGGTAAAGCATCTGGGTTACTTTCCTTCATTGGGAAAGACATTGAATATAAAAGCAAGGATGTAATTCTGCAACTATATAAAGTACTGATTCGGCCATTAAGCCATTGCCAGGCTTTTGTGTATGGTTGTGGTCACCAGATGACAGAAGGAACGTAATTACTCTGGAGTGTATGCAGAGGATGTTTACAAGAACGTCAGCTGGGCTTAAAAATTGCAGCTAAGAGGAAAGATTGAACAGGCTGGGATTGATTTCTTTGGAGCAGACAAGGCTGAGGGGTGACAATTGGATCACAAAAGAATGAGGGGCTTGGATATAGTGGAAAGAGAAGATATGTTTCCTCTAGTGGAGGCACAGATTTAAGTTAATTGATAGGGTTAGAGAAGACTTGAGGGAAAGTTGGAGGATGGGAGGTGTCTGGAATTTGCTATCCCTTTGGAGTCTGTGGCAGAAACTCTCAATATAAAAAGAACATGGATTTGCACCTGAAATTCTGTTATGCAAATTGGATTAGAATTGCTGGCTAGTTTATTTAGCTGGTGCAAATAAGATGAATTTAATTTCCTCTTTCTGTGCCACAAGACTTCCTACTTCTCCATCATTGATTAGCCTCATTGTTCAGACTGTGTGTGGACTGCAATGTTGACCTGAAATGCATGAATATACCCCAGGACAGTGTTAAAGGTATGAGAAGCAGTGCATTGTGTAACTTCTTGCAGCAGACCAAGGCTTCACCTGAGATGGTGGAATTGTGTACTGCCTACTGTACATCTCCCATCCTTGAATGACAGTGTGTTCCTTTGAAAATAGATGGATAGTAAAACATAGAACTGCTGATGCTGAGATCTGAAGCAAAAACAAACTATTGATGAAACTCTGCAGATCTGGCAACATCTGTGGGAAGAAAGCAAAGTAAATATTTTAAATCATCTGAACTGTGGATAAAAATTAGATATGGAATGATTACAAGGTAGGTGCAAGTGGAAGATGTACACAGACTAGGCTTTAACACAATCCCTGCACATTGTGTAATACCTTGGCTGCTGTCATCAATATTATGAGTCAAGGATTCTTAATGTCTGAAGTTATCGACTTTGTTGAAACTTTATTGCTGGAACAGCACAGCAGGTCAGGCAGCATCCAGGGAACAGGAGATTCGACGTTTCGGGCACATATCGACTGTCAAGGTCAGCAACTTATAAGAGATGAGCAGTATTGACCATTATGACTTCATTCATTCTTGGAATGAGATTGTTCTTCTTAGATGTGCTTGACTTAATCAGCTCAGACAGTTATCAAGACATTAGAATAGACATTTTAAGAGCAGAAGTGCATATGTATTTGCAAAAGTGTCACCTATGTGCTCTCACTAAGTTTTTCTTCCTCTCTATCACACTACATCTAAGTGCGGTCCCAACTTCCAAAGGTGGGATGGAAGGGCCTGCGCACTGAATGGCTGTATTGGCTTAGAAGACTTAGGTGGTTTTCTCCTGAAAGATTTGGATCTTGAAGGCCCATACTTAGTGTCCTGCCAGGATGTAGGCTAATCATTCTCGACTGGAACTTCTACACACTTTGACATTTTAGTCTGGGGGCGGTGAAGGGTTTGGGTACTGCTAGAGTATCTGGAGAGGAAACCAGAGATCTTTTCTGTGGCTGTTCTTCATGGTAACCCGAACTGGCATCACCTTATCTCCGAGGGAAAGGGATAACTGAACTCAGGTTAAATCTCCTTGTCCCTGCTCACCTTACCATAAATGATGAGAATCTATGGTGAGAGTTATTAGTGCAGGTCCATTTGGATAACCAGCAGATACTGTATGCTGGACCTGAGTCTGAATGGTAGTCACCAGTGTCTCTCTGATATAGCTAGATAGCTAGAGACATGTACAGGGCGTTCTGCTTTAACACGTGTTTCAGCAGTGTGAATTGACTACAACACGATTGACGAATTGTGGACGTTGTTTGGACAATGCAAACTTTCCACTGAACACGTATAGCAGTTTTCTATTAGTGATCTTCTATAGTGCGGTTTTTCCATAGCAGTGTTGCAGAGGAACACAATTGTCGCGTTATAGCAGAGCAACCTGTATCTCAGGGCTAGCACAGTACTGACAATGTTCGATGACTCCTCCCTCTGAAAACCTGCTTTCTGTTCCGGTACCTTGTCTGTGCATTTTCACATAGTTGTTCATGGCTGAGACCATGTGATCATCTACTGCCTGGGCTGATGTAAGAGTATGGTCTCCCATGCTGTTCAGGGTATCAAACGTCTAGGGGGTTTCTTTCACAACTGTGAAGATGTGCCAATGATGTGCTCACCTGATTCTACTCCTGTACCAGTAAGGTGCAAGTCTCCAAGCTGGTGGAGGCTACTGGTGAAACTCTTGTTGGTACATCCTCTCAGGGTTGCGTGACGACCACCTCTGATATGGAGGTGGAGCTGAGTATCTACAGTGATTAAATTAGATGTACAAGATGGATAAAAGCTTGTGCAGATTAAGTATGAAGTTAGCATTAGTGGAAATGGGAAAGCAGCACAGCTCAATGATACTTACTGGTACAGTCATCCATTATTATTGTCCCCACATGAGTGATTGTACTCTGAGTGTATGATGGAAGTAGCTTGAAGAACCATTCATGGTGAGGTATCCCCACAGTGAATGAATAAGCGGCAAAAAGTGTAGGGAAGGTTAGTAGATTGGGAGGATAAGATGGGTGAGTGCTGTTGATTGGTCATGTTGCATGACAATCGTGAGAGTTGTAGTTTATAAGCCTTGATGAAATGTGTGCAGTACCAGAGTTAGTGATGGTGGCCCTGGTGAGTATGAGAAGCAGAACAAAAATTATGGTGCTCAACTATCTTGCGGGCAGAAGATCATCTACCTGTTTCCTGCACTTCTGCACATTAGATGCAGCACTGACCTGGGCTGCTATTTCAAACTAGGCTGGCTGGATCTGGTGGTGTGGCCTCCTTTGGTCTGCAGGATAAAGTATTGCCCTTCTCTCTAATACCCTGTTCGTGAAAGCATTTGGGGTTCCTGTCAGCGATGCCAATTCTGTAGTTGTACTGGAACAGCTTGACTGGTGTGCAGGAAGCTCTGAAGCATATGTTTCCAGTACTATTGCAGGAATGTTGATGGGGTTGATAATGTTTACAGTATTCAGTGTCTCAAACAATTTCTTGATCAAGTGCATCGATTACTTTCATGTTCCATGTCCTTAGTGATGACAGTCAAACTCCACAGGATGAAGAGCAGTTGTTAGATTACAGGTCAAAAGTTAAGGCTGAAACATTTGCAGTAATCTTCGGCCAGAAGTTCTGAGTGGATGATCCATCTTAACTTTTTCCCAGAGGTCCCAATCACAGATACAGTCTTCAGCCAATTCAATGCACTTGATCAAGAAATTGTTGGAAGCACTGGATACTGTAAACGCTATTGATCCTGTCAACATTTCTGCAATAGTACTGAAGACTTGTGCTTCAGAGTTTCCTGCACACCAGTCAAGCTGTTCCAGTACAACTGCTTTGGCATCCACCTGACAATGTGGAAAGTTGCCCAGATATGTCTGTACATAACAAATCCGGACATTTACCACCCAAACAGTCTACCCTAAATCATGAGTGAAGTGTCATCATCAATTCTATGAAGCAGCACTTGTTTAACAATAAGCTGCTTACCAATATTCAGGTTGGGTTCCGCTAGAACCCCTCTCAGCCCCTGATCTCATACACAACTTCAGTTGTATAGCCAAAGGGCTGAATTCCAGAGGTAAGGTGAAGCCACATTTGACTGAATGTGGCGTCAAGGAGCTGTAGCAAAACTGGAGTCTGTTGGAATCCAGGGGAAACCTCTTTACTGGTTTTAGTCATAACCTGGCATAAAGGAAAATGGTTGTGGTTGATGGGGGTCATTCATCTCTGCTACAGGACATGTGTGCAAGTGTTTTTCAGGATAATGTCCTAGCCTCAACCATCTTCAACTGCTTCATCAATTACCTTTTCTCCATCATAAGATCAGAAGTGGGGATGTTTGTGATGACTGCACAATGTTCAGACACCATTCACAGCTCCTTGATACTGAAGCAGTCCATGTTCATACATATGGTCATGATGTTATCTACGTTTTATTGACAAGTGGCAAATAACATGCCACACAAGTGCCAGGCAAAAATCAAGACTAGGAGGATATTTTTAAGGAGAGAGGAGAAAGATTTATAAGGGACCTGAGGGGCAGCATTTTCACATTGTGATTAGTATGTGGCATGCATTACCAAGGAAGTGGTAGATGCAGGTATAATTACAAAATACAAAAGACAGTTTGACAGATACATGAATAGAAAAGATTTAAAGGGATATAGACCAAATGCAAGCAAGTGGGACTAGTTCAGATTGGGAAACTTGGTCAGCATTGACGAGTTGGCCCAAAGGGTCTGTTTCCACGTTGTATAACTCTGACTATAAAACTGATGCTAGATAAGTCTGAAAAGAAATTTTGAGAATTAGAAATGGAGAATATGCCTTTTGTAAGGTATAATCAGATAATAAATATTTTACTTCTCTTCCACACATTGATTTGATTGAACAGAACATAAGAAGTAGGAGCAGGAATAGGCCATCTGGCCTGTCGAGCCTGCTCCAGCATTCAATAAGATCATGGCTGATCTTTTTGTGGACTCAGCTCCACTTACCTGCCCACTCACCATAATCCTTAATTTCTTTACTGTTTAAAACAAATTCTATCTGTCTTTGCCTTAACATTCAATGAGCCAGCCTCAACTGCTTCACTGGGTAGGAAGTTCCACAGATTCACAACCCTTTGGGTGAAGAAGTTCGTTGTCTGGAATAATACTTTCTGAAAACTTTGAAATATCAAATGCATAGTTGCAAAACATTCTAATAAATATACACAACTTCATTAATGCAAAAGGGGCTTCAGAGGAAATACAAATATAAAAGCAAAACATTATTCTTAATTCCCAAAATGTTTTGTTGCTTAATACAGGATGCTCAATAGCGATTAATTCTACTTATTAGCATTTATCTTAGCATAAAATATTTTTATTTTGCCTCTGTGCTTGTCATGCACGTGATATTAGTTAAATTGGCTACCTAAAGATCTCCAAATTATGGTCGATGGTGAAGATGTGGCTTATACCTCTTGCATTAATGTTGTATTTCCTTTTAAATATTTAATAGAAAGCTTGGAGACAGAATACAATATTGGTCAGATAATTTTATGTCTTACTTACATTTTTAACTCCAATATTTTTTTTCTGAATTACTTGTAGAGTTTATAAACAGACACTGTATAGAGGTTTTATATCTAACTCAATAATATCCTGGACACTAGTAGAGGGTGTGATGGGGTCACATTTTTCATCATGCATCTCTTAAAATTTTTATTGTATCATAATATGATTGCTACATCTTGTGTTATTTTCTGATTTTCGTGAGTACTTTTATCAACAGATATTGCAATTAGCAAAGACACAGATCTGCATAGTGCCTATATTCCGGATCGTGAAACATTTTTATTTGAATATTACATGTTAACTTTGGTCACTTTATATTAACAGAAATCAGCAGTCACCTTTTGCAAACTATGATACATTCAATTTATCCTTAGATTTTGTTGATTTAAGTCTGCCCGATTCGACAACTTTTACATTAAATTTGAAAATAGTTGGGAAAAATGTATATTTGCCTACTGAGTTTTAGTCTACAGGTACCAAGTACTACTGAGAAAAGGGTGTGAAAAAAAGGCACAGATGTAGGCTGAAAGTAGCGTCTTTGCTGGTCTGACAGACTTTGTTTCCTCAACACCCTGATTAACCTTCAGTCTTCATGGTTCACTAGTTCTCTGATAGATCAAGTTTAAACTAGTGTGCATTAGCACATTTGTTACTCTTAGAGGAACAGTTGGTCATGCATTGTGAGTATTATCTTCTCTCCCCCTGCACCCCCACCCCCAACTTAGAGATAATGGGAAAGGTTAAATTATTTGAACTTCAGCAGAAATACCAAGATATAACAAGTTTACATCAAATATTTAGATTCTCCAATTAACTTGACTGGAAACAAATGTTGGACAACTTTTTATGTTTGTCATCCATTTTGACATTTAACATCAAAATTTTAATTTAAAATGTGCAGACATGTATAACTGCAACATATCTGTGGGTTAATGCAGTATTTTTTACATTTAAAGAGGTCAATTAATAAGGATGACAATGAAATTTTATCTAGTTTGTAGCTGGAAAATGTGTTTAACGTTCACAATTTAAATATTCAAATATTATAAACCTTTTTTTAAAAAATTAGTTCTGAATCAAAGTAGACTACAAAAACTGTTCCAGATGGGGATTGCAATACCTCTTGTATAATTCCCAAAAGGCAAATGTCAGTCTATGTATACCATGTAAAAACAAAACTTTCCATTGTGGTTTCTTATTACATAGAACAAAACCTCTGCATATGTCTTATTGACAAAACGCTCTAATGGAAACCAAAGGATACCATTGTGAAGAATACTTTTTGAGATCTTTTTCTTTATTGGGGAGAATGAACACACACTAGTTTTGTCTCTAATCCAGTATTTAGTCATTACTTCTTCAATGGCATATATGAATTTAATCTTCAAAAACAAATTTTTGCTGCAACTGAGTATTCTCATTAGTAAATATAACATTGAAGTCAAGTTGATTACAGAGTCACATTTTAGACATGTTGTAATTTATATAGTTGTATGTCCTTGCTGATTGTAAAACAGCTTGTCAACTCAGAAATCCAAAATCTAATTTGTATTAGTTTTATTCTGAGAGCGGTCTTTTTACCTTGGAATCAGAAGGTTATGGATTCAGGGCTTGAACTACGACTGACTTTTCTAATCTATTATCTACATTTGAAAGACTCCATGGACAAAAAGTTCTCCCACTTCTCTGGCCAAGATTCTTCCCTTAACCAAAACTATTAAAAGCAGGATAATTTATCATTCATTTTTTATTGTTTCTATGATCTTCCTTTATATCACTGGGCTACTGTATTTACTAACATAAATTAGTCACTATATTTCACTGTAAGAATAAAAGCAGAGTTATGTACATTTTTACAGAAACTATAGTGGATGCTTACTGAACTTAAGCTGGCCAGTCAATGGCGCAGTAACATACTAAATAGGTGGAACAAAAATCCATTCACAAGATGTGTGATGCATAGAAATCCTTCATCTTTCTCAGTTTAGTATGCATGACCATGACAAAGTCTCAAATAGCAACTAAGAATTAGTCATATTGGTATCTTAGAGTTTTCAGTTGTACATTGCTGGACAGAATTGGAATTCCAGGTCTTTGTAGTGCCTTGGCATCCTATTCCACTTTTTCCTTATTCAAAGAAAGGTAGGGTCCTCCAAATGTACCCTTCATAATGGTAATTGGAGAAACTGCTGCTGTTCCTATCTCTCTTTGCTGTAAGTAATTATTCTGTGGTCATGCAACTTTCAACAGGTGAATCAAATCTGCCCACAAATGTTCTAATGCTGTGGAAAGTATTCAAGTGGGAGATCGACAGAGTGCCAAATTATCTTGATGCTTTCAGCTCTAAGATTATACAAAGTTTCACCATCTTGACTCAAGAAAGTACTTCATCCAGAATAGAATCCCTTTTCACAATGTCTCAGATTTTTAATAAATTTTTTCTCTTATTTGGCTGTTTGGTAAGATCAACATAAGAATTGCAGCAGAAAGTCTTGGTAAATGCTCTTTGACGGCAAGGTAGCTAGGTGCTTGAGGAGAATTTCAGTGGTTGATAGAATCAGTCAAAGATTGTGTTGATGGAGCTCAAAATAATCTGATCAGTTCTGGATATCATGCAAATGGATAGTTTCCCCATTCCATTTTCTCAATTTACTTTTTCTAAAAAAAACTTGTTATTTTAAATCACTTACGCCTCCAGTGTTGTATTTCTGCTATTCAAGCCAGTCCTTCAAACCCAATTCATATGCAGATTGGAACATTGTGGCATATTGTTTGTTCACCCTCCTGGCTGTAACAGCTCCTGGGATTTTCAGTCAGCTGTGGTGCTGTTTTATCCTTGGTGTCCTGCTGCCATTCATACATTCATGTGGAGTGTACCTTGACTCATGCCAGTTGTAATAGATAAATTATTTCCAATCTGTAAATGTTGTGTTTACATTTATGCCCAGAAAGTTGCATGTCTATAAGATGAAGTAAAAATAGTTTAAAAATAGTTTATTCATAGCAATGTAAGAAGACTTGCATCAGTTTCTTCATTCGTTATCAACAAGTCAAAACTCCATAACTTTGCTTTACTTCAAGCTGAAACTGAAATACTAGTCAAGATTCAAACAATAGGCCCTGGTGCAAATATCAGTCATGGTACGTGTTATGCTATGTTCTCGTTCTCATATCTGTTACTTCTGAATTGTAATCATTTTGGTGAGTCCATCTTAAATAACCCTTTTAAGTTTGTGTAATTGGTTATAAAGGTGAAAGTAGTAACATTGTTTCATTTCCCAAAAGCACGAGACTGATCGTAATTGTCTTTTTAAATAACCAAGCAACCCAAGGCTAAGACTCATGAAATGTGAAATACTACATGTGAATACTACACATTTCAATAGACATTACTAGACATTAACAGCTTACAAATATTTTTAGCATCTAGATTTTGCTGAATAGCTATCAAAATATTGAACAAGCATGTAAAAATGAAATGTTTTAATTGTTAGATTATATTCAAAGTTCAACTCATTTCATTCTATTTCTGTTCCATTTTTATCCTCTTGAAGTTATCCCCTTACTGAGCCGGACTAACAGCAGCGAATCTCCTTTGCACCTGCTCCTGCTGTGGCCCCAGTGTTTGGCAGACTAGAAATGCAGCAAATTGTAGTATCAGATCTCATCACCAACTGTGCGCCAAGGTTATCATTGAATCCCTGTTGAGAGGCGTTCCCCTTCTATTCCCCAGGAGAAAAACTTCTTTTCTGTTGCCTTCAGTTTCAAATCTGAACTATGATCCTAGCATTTTCCTATCTTATGCTTTCTATAATTCTGTAGGGATGGTGGAATGAGTAATTCCAACTCTTCTACCATCATTTTACGCCCATTAGCAGGTCAGGGCTTCATTGGCCAAAAGGTCATTCAGGTGTCACAGTCACATAACAGTGGTGCAATTAGGGAATTAGAGGAAGTATATGTTCAGTGTTTTACACTTTTGCGGAATTTCTGTAATTGAAGTTAAATTTAATTTGTTGAACAGTAAGGGCCTCAGCCAATTAGAAAGTATTCCATTACAGTACTTTCTTACCTTAACATATAATTATGTTTACGAAGCTAGAAGAAAACTAAGCTAGGAAAAGTTTTTTTTTAATCCTTGCATTTATTAATACTACAGATAGGATTATACAGCAAACAAACATCTCCTAATTGTTCAGAACTTTGAATGTTTTGCTGATATGTGCTCAGCACCTGATTGTTCCACAGGGTAAAAATAAATTTTGAAACTAATTGCATTTTTATTGTAAGTGATATGCACCGATTAACCAATAACTGAGTTCATAGTAAGGGTATTGATAGGCTGGACTTTTTAATAGTGTAAAGCAGTGTGATGGCACAACACATCAATTTGCAAATGGTGTTGTGTTGCAGAGTAATTGGATTTAGATTGTGATTTCTATGCATAATTAGTTCTGGATCCACATGCCAGTGGATCTGTGCTTTAGTTGTAATATTCACAATGGAAGTGAGGCACATTTCCACATGGAGAATGGGTTCTGGGAGACTGATCCAAACCTGACAAACACCAATTGCATAATAGTATAAGGAAATATGTGGAAGTTGATTAGGATTTGTAAGTTAAAGACACCTAAAGAAGGCTAAGGCAAATTCTCTTGGGCATTGGTCAAAATTGTCAGTCTATTATTATTATTATTATTATTATCATCAGCAATAGCATTCTTCAGCATCTATGCATGACAAAATTTGGACTTTGCAGCCAGTGATACCATGTTGTTTCACAGAGTACGTTGTTGTAATCTTTGCCAGTGAAGTCAGCTGACCATCAATAGATCTAATATAAATTTCAACCTTTCATGCACTAACCTTCCCATAAAAGAACAGTTTAAAAGTTAATCTTTATTGATTGCGGTGTGACTGCGATTTAAATTGTTATGCTGTGTCAGAATTATTGCGGAACAATCACTTTGGCTCTGAGAAGTTAAATTTGAAGCCTTGAATGACATTTTCATCATTTAATTATGAAAGATTTTATTGAATTATAAAATAAAAATTTCATGCTTAATTCACTTTTTCTTAATTTCATCTTTTATTTTGGTCCTATGGGAATGCTATGTTTATTTCACTTCCTGTAAAATGACTGAAATGTGAGTGATAATCAGTGCTTTTTATTTCTTGCTGTGCAGTCTGTGAGAATTCTCCAATCTGGTGGCTCATTTTGGATTACGTAGGATTAGACATCCTTTCAAGCTTGTACCATAGTGAAAACGACAGCATAATAGGGCAAATTATTGCTGCACTGCATATTAAGTCTTTGAAGTAAGGTTGGGCTGGTGTCACTTTGCTACTGCATGCAACAACTGACAGAGTCTTGAATACTAACATCAAGACTTGCTCGCCAGGAGAGATGAGTTCATAACACTGTCAAATAGTTGAAGTGTTAATCCCCCAAATCCTTCCAAAATACACCAATGGCAGGCAGTAAGAATGGGAGAGATTCCTGGTAAGATGGGGTTGAAAGAAAATCTGAGTCCCTACTGTCACTAATCATAACTCCAGTCTACAACATGCGAATGAAAGTTCATGTTGCTCGAGAAACTCTGATTTCTTGGGGAAGCTGCTTTCTCAATTGGCCGGGTGACTGATCTGCATCAGTTTGTGCCACTAACATGTAATTCAATTCTTATACTGATTTGGCTGGATTCAGGACCTGTCTTCTCACCCTACAAGTGGGCGATAATTACATTACAGGTTGGGGGTCAGCTTTCAGACAGAATTGAAGATGAGGAGAAGGACGACTAATTGTCCCTAATTTGAATCAGAAGGTAAAAATTTCCAGTAGCTAAAGCAGAATGAGCAATGTCAAGAAATCTGGGAAAATACTGTCGTGATGCTGGCTCAGAGACTATTTCAACCAAAAGATGATTATGCATATAAATTCAGTGACTGACAGAGTCGTGAATGGATGTGTAGAATCGCACTTGTGCAAAGTCAGTGATACTGCAAAGAAAATAAAACTAAAAAGAAAGAGATAATGAGAGGCTGACTACCTACTCTCAGCAGGAAGCAATGTTAGTCTTTCAGGCTTGTGTAACAAAAAGGGGTTAAAAACTGACTGCAGCTGCTGTACTGTGCGTATTAGTCAAAAAGGATCAGGATGAAAGAATTTGGATCAACCTGTAAAACCATTAATCTCCAAATTAACTATGCAACCACTGTCAACATTATCTATACTATCTAATGTAAAAATTGCAACATTCTACTATTAACCTGTTATGATCGTCTTATAGATTGATTTTTTTTTCTTTTTCCTTTAGATTCACTACTTATTTTTAATCTGGTGCCTGTGTTTGTATTACTGCTTCTTTTCACGTTTAGTAACTAATAAACTCTCTTTGTTAACGCAGGCAAGCCTGGTTGAATTGGCTCCTTTTTAAAACATAAATGCATTTGGTTCTGAGAGGTTTTTAAAAAAAAAAGCATCCTTTTTAAATTAACCTTTAGTGACTGGTCAAAACTATGGTGTTAAGCAAGTGTATCCTTCCTTACTTGGGAGCCTAACGATTCAGAGTATTCCATCTGGAACCAAACAAATTGATGAACCTTGTTTAGGGACTGACCATAACAATGTGGCAAGAATCAATGGCAATAGTTCATGACTTGCTTCTCCAGGCCTTAAAACAACTCCACCCTCACTATCCTCCTTGCACGCTTCATGGATAAGTGGGCATTACCAAACCACTAACCTCACCATATCATTAGCTTTTAGGCCAATTCCTACACCACTTTAGGGTTTCAGTACTTTAATTTGGAGCTCAGGGACACGTGATTTTCATTCCCCAGCTATATTGCATTTACTGCCAGGGTACAAGTGCATCTAAACAGGATATATCATGTGGCCCTTAGCATGCTTTCTTAGTGCTTACTTAATTTCCTTCCAATTGGTGATTGCAAGCTTCTTTGCATTTTGTTTTTGTGCAGATGACATGCAAGCAACTCATTGCCGTTTTGAGCACTGAACAATCAGTGGGGCGGATATATTATTGTTTGGCACTGTTATATCATTGTCACATTTACAGCATGTGCCAACTGCTTACATAGCAAACCCAATGCATATGCTTCAACTAAATGGTCATATGTGAAAGTCAAATGGGATGAGTCCTTCGAGAGGTCAAGGTTGAATATGGTTTTGCAAATCATGGTGCTTATACAATTTCAGTCCGAAGCATTGGTCAGTCAGTCAGTCCTGCTGGATTACAGGTATGTCATTTGGGGTGGAGACATCAGTCCTGGGGAAGGGTAATTTTTTTCCAGCAGTGAGACAAAGGGAGCTATTTAGGTGGAAGTGGATGAAAGAGCAGTTATTGGTGATGCGTTAGCAGGAGAGGAAATATGGTGTCACCACTGAATAGAAAGGTCAGAGGGCATGAGTTAGTTTGAGTGGATGAGGTGGTTGAGGATCCTGGAGTAGACATGACATATGAAATAAAAGGGCTGTAGTCAATGAGTCTTGATTAAGTGAATGTGCAGTTAGCGAATGAGTGGTGGCCCTGTGAGTGTTGGATATCAAAGAGACAGTTATGACACTTACCCTTGTGGAGTGCAGAAGATCATTAAGCTTTCTGCACTGCTGTAAATTGATCTTCACTCTGACGATGGCACTGACCCAGGCAGTTGCCTTGGACCATGTTTGCTAAGTCTTATGGTGTGGCTTCCTTTGCTGGTCAGCAGGAAAAAGCACTGCTCTCCATTATACCAACTCATCCACCTGTACCTCCAGATTCTTGTGTAAGAATCAAAGAGATAATTGTGTTTCTGTGCCATTTCCATCTCAATAACCGTACCTAACACAGTACTAAGGACAGTTCCACGTGACAGTGTCTGAAATGTTGTGGAATTTGGTTTTGAAATTTGGTACCGTAGCATGAATTTTGATTCTGCAATGGTGAGCATTTCCACTTCTCATGCCATACAATTCCATGAGACTGGTACTCAAAAGCCCATTTGCACAATTAATGAGCTGAAGAGTAAAAAATTTGCATGCTAAAGTTTGATATTAGCCATGCTGAACCACCCACCGTGAATCACACCCAAAGGAACCGCCAAAAAATGAGCAAATCCAGTCCCTAAGTATGCGTTAATACCAGAAATATCATCAAAACAAGGACTTCAATTCATAATTCATGTGGATGGTTGGTGTTCATCGTTCTTGTTTTATAAATGCTTTGGAGACAGATCTAAATAGCATTGCAATATGTTCTGAGGCTAGAGGACATTTTCTCAGAAGTTCATAAGAGAAAGAAGCAGAATTAGGTCTTTCGGCACATTGAGTCTGCTGCACCATTCAATCATGGCTGATAAACTCTTCACCTCTGTCTTCTCCCTGTAACTTTTTAACCCACTACCAAGTAAAAATCTGTCTAACTTCTCCTTAAATTTACTCACTATCCCAGCATTCATTGCACTTTGGGGAAGCAGATTCCAGAGATTCACAACCCTTTGGGGGAAGTAGTTTCTCCTCAACTCAGTCTTAGGTTAAGGGCTAGTAAATTTAAAAGACCTCTCATACTAGAATGCCCCACAAGAGGAAGCATCCGCTCCATGCTTATTTTATCCATTCTTTCTATCATCTTGAATACCTTTTTGATCTCCCCTCATTCTTCTAATCTTTCTGGAGATAAGGAGCCAAGCTCCAAATTACATAATTTTTGATTTTTTAAAGAAGCTGTAACAATCTTCCTTCAGAAAATCCGTGGATCTTGTAGTTAGGTTCCAGTTTTGATTTTAGATAAGAGTGCAGGATTTATAAAATTAACACATGGGGTTTTTTTTAAAGGCATGAAAGTTGAAAGATGTGCAGGTTAGATGGATTGGCCGTGCTAAATTGTCTATAGTGTCCAGGGAGATGTAGGTTAGGTGGATTAGCCATTGTAAATATAGTGTTACCTGGATAGCGTAGAGGTCTGGATGAAATGCTTTTCAGAGGGTCAGTGTGGATGGGCCAAATGGCCTCTTTCCACACTGGGGTTTCTATGATAAAGAACAATATAACTTTATTTGTGCAAGTTTAGTGTGTATCTGAAACTTCTCCGGGTCAGTGAAAGAAGTGACTGCACAGTGAACTTCGAAAACTTCCAAATAGTAATTAAAATGCCTCAAATAGAGTTGACCGTAAGTCCAGAAACTGATGTGGATTTAATTTACAGATAAGCATTAAAAAAGTGCAAAAATTGCAATAAAATATATACAGGTAAGTTGTGAATTTGTCACAGATAATTCTACTTACGAGGAAAATATAGTTCTAATTACTATTAAAGTGACATTGTTAAATTTAATTAAAAAGATTGTAGTTGAATAACAAATGAATTATTTATTTTGCTTATTTTACAGAACATTTTCCAAACAGACCAAAGTACCTGAAAGTTGTTATTAACCCATACAGTCACAGAATGGAAGCTAAACAAGTCTACTATGAACAAGTTGCACCTCTTTTCAAGTTGGCTGACATCAAGACTGACATCAGTAGTAAGTTATCCAGAGTTTCATGTGTAAATCTCAATACTTTATCTGAGACAGGTACCTAGGAAGTGGGAATCCTTCATAACTTGTATGATTTAATAAGATAGTGAACTAACTCGACTACTAGGCCTGGATTTTGGCCAAGCACAAGTGACTTGGGAATCATTTAAAATGTGCAGACAGTTCTCCAATGGTTGGAATTCCACTTAGCATAAATGAAAGTAGTGTAGCTTGTTGGAGGTCAGTCATCTCAGCTCCAGGAAATCTTTGCAGGAGTTGCTCAGAGTAGTGTCCTACCCCAAACATGTTTTGCTGCTTTGTTTACCACCTTTCCCTCAAAGTCAGAAATGGGGATGCTTACTGGTCACTGCACAACATCTATGGCTTCTCAGATACTGAAGTATTCTATATCAAAATGCAGTAGGACCTGGACAATATCCGGACCTGGACTGACAATTAGCAAGAAACATTCATGCCACACAAGTGCCAGGAAATGGACATCTCCAACAAGAAGGAATCTAACCATCTTCCCTTGACATTCAATAGCATTACAATCGCTGAATCCACTGTTGTCAACATCCTGGGGTTACTAAACTGGACTGGGTTGTTGTCGGTTGCAACAAGACATTGACAGATGCAGAACTGGACTGGTAAGTGGAAGATGGAATTCAAACCGGAAAAGCGTCAAGTCATTCACTATGGAAGGTCGAATTTGAATGCAGATATAAGGTTAAAGGCAGGATTCCTGGCAGTGTGGAAGAACAGAGGGATGTTGAGGTCCATCGCCATAGATCCCTCAAAGTTGTTACCCAAGTTGATAGAAATGTAAAGAATGCGTATGGTGTGTTGGCTTTCATTAGCAGGAGGATTGAGTCTAAGAGCCATGCGAGGTTATGCTGCAGCTGTACAGAGTCTTGGTTAGATCACATTTGGAATATTGTGTTCAGTTCTGGTTGCCTCATTATACAAAGGATGTGGAAGCTTTAGCGAAGGTGTTGAGGAGATTTATCAGGATATTGCCTGGACTGGAGTGTATGTCTTATGAAGAAAGGTTGAGGGAGCTAGGGCTTTTCTCATTGGAGCGAAGAAAAATGAGAGGTGACTTGATAGAAGTGTATAAGATGATTTTCTCATTGGAGTAAAGAAGGATGAGAGCTGATTTGATAGAGATGTATAATTGATGAGAGGCATAGATAGACTAGATAGCCAAAGACTTTTTCTTATGATGGAAACGTCTATCATAATTTTAAGGTAAATTGGAGAAAGGTTTAAGGGAGATGTCAGAGATAGGTTCTTTACAAAGAGAGTGGTGGGTGGTGTGGAGTGCACTGCCAACAGTGGTAGTACAGTCAGAGACGTTAGGGACATTTAAGTGGCTCTTGGACAGGCATGTGGAAGATAGTACAATGAAGGGTATGTAGGTTACTCTGCTCTTAGAGAAGGAGTAAAGGCCGGCAAGAGCTGAAGGGCCTGTACTGTGCTATACTGTTTTATCGTGTATTGCATACAGTTTTGGTCTCCCTTTCTACAGGACATACTTGCCATGGAAAAAGTGCAGCGAAGGTTTATGGTGTTGGCAGAACTCATGTGAGGATAGATTGGTTCAATTGGGTCTGTACTCACTAAACTTCATAAGAATGAAAAGGTCTCACTGAAATGCATAAAATTCTATCAGGGTCAGACAGACTAGATGCAGGAAACGTGTTTACCCTGGTTGTGGAGTCTAGAACCAGGGGTCATATTCTCAGGATATTGGATAGCCCATTTAGAACTGAGATGAAGAAACATTTTTTCACTCAGAAGGTGGTCAACCTGTGGAATGTATGACCACGGAGGCTGTGGAGACCAGTTCACTGACTATATTCAAGAAAGACTGAAACAGTTTTAGATATTAAAGGTATCAAGGAGTGTGGAGAGAAAGTGAAAATATTGTGTTGAGATAGAGAATCAGCAATGATCATACTGAATAGTGGAGCAGGCTCAACTGATCTGCTTCTGATTTCTATGCCCTATATTCTCTCCTGTGAAATTGCAGGACTGCATCATTTAATGATCATGATGTCATCCAGAGTAACATACCATTATTGCTGAGTAAATCCCCTCACAACAATTAAATCTACTGTGAAAGAATGTAAAAGCTACGGATAAAGAATACAAATTCCTTGTAGAACAGATTTAGTTACAATGTGAGGTGAAAGTGTCAGCCTTTTGACATCAAAGCCAAATTTGGCCAAGTGTGACATGAAGGAGCCCACGTAAAACTGGAGGTAATGGGAATCAGGGAGCAAGTTCTCGGCTGATTGGAGTTATACGTGGCACAAAAGATGATGATTGTTGTTGTTGTTGCAAGTCAATCATCTCACTTCAAGGATATCTGTGCAAGAGTTCCTGAAGGTAATGTCTTGGCCCAACCATCTTCAGCTGTATCATCAATGACCTTTCCTCCATCATAAGGTCGTAAGTGTGACTGTTTGCCAATGATTGCACAAGGTTCAGTACTATTCCTATCTCCTCAGATACTGAAGATACATATTGGTCTCTTCGTGACTTTTGAGAAGACTTATAGCTCAGGTTGTTGATAAGTATATAAGTTAAAACTTTATTACTGGAACAGCACAGCAGGTCAGGCAGCATCCAGGGAACAGGAGATTCGACGTTTCGGGCACAGGCCCTTCTTCAGGAATGAGCAGAGAGTGTTCAGCAGGAGAAGATAAAAGGTAGGGAGGAGGGACTTGGAGGAGGGGAGTTGGAAATGTGATAGGTGGAAAGAGGTCAAGGTGAGGGTGATAGGTCGGAGTAGGATGGAGGCGGAGAGGTCAAGACCTCTCCGCCTCCATCCTACTCCGACCTATCACCCTCACCTTGACCTCTTTCCACCTATCACATTTCCAACTCCCCTCCTCCAAGTCCCTCCTCCCTACCTTTTATCTTCTCCTGCTGAACACTCTCTGCTCATTCCTGAAGAAGGGCCTGTGCCCGAAACGTCGAATCTCCTGTTCCCTGGATGCTGCCTGACCTGCTGTGCTGTTCCAGCAATAAAGTTTCAACTTTGATCTCCAGCATCTGCAGACCTCACTTTCTCCTCGAAGTATATAAGTTAGCTCGCTGAGCTGGAAGGTTTGTTTTCAGACATTTTGTCACCATGACTAGGTAACATCATAAGTAAGAGTCTCTGATGAAACACTGGTGGTGTGTCCTGCCTGTCTTGGTTTCCTAAACTAGGTGATGTTATTTCCGGTTCCTCTTTGCAAGGGAAGGTAGATGGGATCTAAGTCAATATGTTTATTGATGGAGTTCTAGTTAGAATGCCATGCTTCTAAGAATTCTCGTGTGACTTTGTTTCGCCTATCCTGGAATGTGTGTTGTCCTTCATGCCACACTTGGCCAAATTAAGCAGGAGAGTTTAACCCATGTTGTAACAGCTTGGGGGCTCGGGTCCGTGACTTGAACTAGTTTAGACAGGTTTTAATAGATTGAGGGGTACAAAAAATCCCAGCAGATTTAAACACTTGCAGGTTAGTGTCCTAGATCTTTAAATAAAATGCAGGTGACACAATTTATTTAATTTCGGTGACTTGTGGTTGATTTAATTAAAAGTGAGAGAAATGGCTCTTAAAATTGCTAAAGAGGTTCTGGGACTTGAAGATGATTCTCAGATTTGCCAAGAAAGTTTAGAAGGAAATAAAAAGGCCATACTTTTAGAATTGGCAAATAACCCAAATCGAAGTTTAACCAAGGACAAAAGTAAAGCTGAAATTGTAAGGGAATTACTCAAACACTTAGGTGTCTCAGAGAAACAAACAAGTGCAATTGAGGTAGAAAAACTTAAATTACAATTGCAGATAATGGAGTTAGAAGATAAACAAAGAGAGAGAGAAGAAAGACAGGGAAGAGAGAGAGAGAAGGTTCTTGGCTGAGCAAAGAGAGAGAGAGAGAGAGAGAGAGAGAGAGAGAGAAGAAAGGGAGAGAGAAAGTCAGAGAAATTGAACTTGAGAAGTTGCGACTCTCCTGCTTAACTTAAAACCAACACAGAAAAGATTTATCCAATCCAGTAATCTGTAAAATATTTGAGTGGCTAAGAACTGTGTAAGGTAAAAATTAACAACTTTACTTCTTAAAGTATAATAGAATAATTAACTAACACTATTTACAATTTCTTTCTCTAACCTATCTTTTACCTTTCCTTCTATAATACTAGTCTGATAAAACTTCCAATTAAGATTTACAAAACAACACTTTTTAACTTAAAACCAAGCAGCTTTAGGTTCTCGTCTTCGGATCTTCTTGTGTCTTCTTTTCTCCTTGTTATGAATTTCTGTGTGGTTACTGATCAAAAAGGTACTTGTAAGAGAGAGATTTTTTCAAGCAGTCTGTTACATGCTAGGAGTTGGCAGTTCTCCTCTCAACTGCTCAGTTTCCCCCCTATCTTCTACCCCAGAGTGTCTGATTGTGTCATTCGTTTTTAGGATTGTCAATATACTCAATTCAAACTTGATTGGGGTTTGATATTTTTTCAGAATATAATTTAAACTGATTGGCCGAATTCAAATTTGTTTTTGTCTCCGGGCAATGACTAGTCAAGTTGTTCGACTAAGTGTTACATACATTGTTGGTGAGAACACTTGGTGCTATTAACTCTGCTGCTTTTAACTCTCTTAAAGTACACCCACATCTTCATAACACCAGACAATGACCTGTTCAACAAGAGAGACTCTAACTAATCGCACGTTGACATTCAGTGACCTTTACATCACTGAATCCAATATTTCAACATCCTGGGGGTCACCATTGATTTGAAATCTGATCTGGACTTGCAATATAAGTAATGCAGCTACATGAGCAGGTCAGAGGCAAGAAAACTTGCAGTGCGTAACTCCCCTCCCGATTCCCCAAAGCCTGTCTACTATTTACAAGACACCAGTCAGGAGTGTGATGGAATACTCGACATTTTCCTGGATGAGTGCAGCTCCAACTGCACTCAAGAAGCTTGACAATATCCAGGACAAAGTGGCACTATTGACTAGCATCGCATCCATAAACATTCACGCTCTCAGCCATTGATATTCAGTGGCAGCAGTGAACAAGATGCACTGCAAAAATTCTCCAAAACTCCACGCACAGCACCTTCTAAACCTACAACTATTATCATCTACAAGAATGAGGGCAGCTGATACATGGAAACACCACCTGCAAGTTCTCTGTTCCTCACTTGAAAATAAATCGCTTGCAGTATTGCTGGGTCAAAGTCCTAGAATTCCCCCCTCAATAATATTGTGGATCTACCTACAACAAATAGACTGCTACATTTTAAGAAGACAGCTCACCACCTCAAGGGCAACTAAGGAGGGAAAGAAATGGTAGCTCTGCCACTGACATTCACAATATACAAACGAATAAAATAAAATGTGAAGAATGTGTTAAATGTTGACCACACCTGATCACAGGTGTATTTCAGCCCAGGAATTTGATGAAGGTATAGCCATGGGTGTGAAGATATGGGACAAAGCTTGGAATGCCTACTAGATTTTATAGATATGGTAACCAATTTTAGCATATCCAGGTTGATAAGCAATAGACTGGACAGCCTACCGTGGACAAATCTATGGAAAAATGGGAAGGCACAGACCTTCAGTCATCAGCAAAATTCTTAATAATATAATGGAGATGAATTTATTAATGAGATTCTAAATATTATAGAAATGTTTACTGCTGCAGAAAGTCCATTCAGCAGTGATTTGTGCAAAAGAAGCCAGGCAATATTGATAGCTTGCACAAGATACTCGTATATCAGGCAACTGTAAGTTGCAAGTGGGCATGAACAGTGCATGCAAACACTTAGAGTCATAACATCATAGAGATGTACAACACAGAAACAGATCATTTAGTCCAACTCATCCATGCTGACCAGATGTCCTAAATAAGTCTAGTCCCATTTGCCAGCATTTGGCCCATAATCCCTCTAATCCCTTCTTATTCATATTCCTATCCAGATGCCTTTTAAATGTAATTGCACCAGCCTCCATCACTTCCTCTGGCAGTTCATTCCATATACACACCTCTCTGTGTGAAAAAAGTTCCCCTTAGGTCACTTCTAAATCTTTCAGCTCTCACCTTAAACCTATGCCCTCTAGCCTCCACCTCAGCGAAAAGACCTTGTCTATTTACTCTATCCATGCCCCTCATGATTACATAAGCCTCTATAAAGTCACCCCTCAGCCTCTGACGCTCAAGAAAAGTAAATCCAGTTTATTCAGCCTCTCTCTATAGCTCAACCCCTCTACCCCTGGCCATATCCTTGTAGATCTTTTCTGAACACTTTTTCAAGTTTCACAACATCCTACCTATAGTAAGGAGACCAGAATTACATGTCATATTCCAAAGATGGCCTAACATGACCTTGCAATTCCTATGCTCAGACAACTGAGTGGTATAGCCCATAACAATTAGTACATGGTCAGAATCTAAAATTATCTTCAACATTGAATGATGATCTTTCACTGCTAGAAGGAATAGTGAATAGCTCAGTTTTTGCACCTGGCTTTCAAAGCTCATTGTGGACTCGTAACATTTGTCTCTTTGCAAATCTTTCATAGCACACATGTCAATTCAAAGGCTGAGGAGTAGCATTATTGATATGCAGTTATATTTCTGACATTCCCCACATATTAATGGTTCTTGCATCTGACGTAGTGCACACACTGTAAAGGAGTGGCTGGGATCTGTATGGTATTTCTCAATCCTTAACTTAAAAGTGCATCCTCGATGTAACAGATGACAATTTCTCCAGAGAACAGTTTTGCTTCTCCTTTCCCCAAAACATGAGGAGTCAAACAGCTCATGCAGTGGGATTTTCCACTATTGCTGGCTTTCCCAAACTGCAAGACCCTTATAGACTGCACTCAACTAGCTTAGTAACTGTTCTATCAGCATTCTGAAGTTCACAAACAGAAAAGGCTCTCATTCCATCAATTTTAAAATTATGTGGCCATCAATACCAAATTTTGGAGGTGTGCATTAGATACCCTTGGGATTATCATGACTCGTATATACCAGAGAATTCACACTTTCTCATGCTCCAAGGTCTACTGGGCATCAAGGGATGGCTGCTGAAAGGAAAAGGTTAACTCCTACAAACATAGCTCATGACACCTTTGTAAAACCATTGATGGACACAGAATAGGGATATAATACTACCCATGCTTCTCTCAGGACCAGAGTGGAACAGATCATTCGGCCTCCTCAAAATGAGGTTTGGATGCCTATACTTGGTGGAAGCTTGAAATATAGGCAAAAAAAGGTATGCTGCATCATTGTGACATATTCAGCCATCATAACTGGGCGGCACGGTGGCCCAGTGGTTAGCACTGCTGCCTCGCAGCGCCAGAGACCCGGGTTCAATTCCTGCCTCAGGCGACTGACTGTGTGGAGTTTGCACGTTCTCCCTGTGTCTGCGTGGGTTTCCTCCGGGTGCTCCGGTTTCCTCCCACAGTCCAAAGATGTGCAGGTCAGGTGAATTGGCCATGCTAAATTGTCCGTAGTGTTAGGTAAGGGGTAAATGTAGGGGTAGGGGTGGGTTACGCTTCGGCAGGTCGGTGTGGACTTGTTGGGCCGAAGGGCCTGTTTCCACACTGTAAAGTAATCTAATCTAAAGTAATCTAAAAACTGGAACTCAAAAAGGGGATGGAACGTCCTAGAGGAGGAGAAAATAGGAGATTGAGCACAATCCTCTGAAGCTAATACCCAAAATATTTAACTGGGAGATTTCCAGGGGAGCACAATTGAGGTAAGCACTATTTAGTGCAAGAGACCAGGCAGAACTTAACAGAACAACAGTTCCAGGAGGAATGATCTGTGCTTAGGCTTCCCTTCATTGTGTAACTTTCTATTGTTAGATGCCAATTAGCCCCTAGTCAGTCAGTACACAGTACATGTAGATCTGGTTATTTCTGCACTGTTTGAACTTTTCCACTGTTGAATTACATGTTTTCTTCTCCATATGAATGTGTAGTATTGCCATGTGATCCTATCTTCAAGTATCTGCATATTACAGGTCCTCCGCCATTAGGGAGAAAACAACAGAGACAGAGCAGTAACACTGTGTGGTTCTGAGATAAGACAGCTGTAAAGGCTCCATACAGCAAATGATATTAAAGTGTTTTGCAGTGAAGTCTCTCATGATAGTCAGCAGCTTTGAAGCAAACCTAAGGCCACCTCCTTTTTACCCATTATACTCATGTTCACTGTTTTAGGTAGACTGCCAAATTGCTCTGAAATATTTGAGCATCCTGTTGGTCAGTGTTTGACATGAGAGAGGAAATAATTTCTTACAATAGGCCACTAAACGACAAGTGAGAGTGGAGATATGAACTCCATATTGACCTATAAGCCTTGAACATAATGCACTCTCTTTAAAATGAGAAAAACATAATGAAATGTTGTTGTATAGTTGTGTGGAATCATCACCAATTCCATCCTTTCACTGAAAAGGTGAACATAAGTGTGGATGATCTGTGCATGGTAGCCACTTATATCCATATTAGCATCAATAAAGGAAGTTTGGTATGTTTGATTACCCTATGCACTTTGTATGGAATGGTATAGTATGGTCTGCCTGTACTGCAAGCAAAGCAAAACTTTTCACTCTACCTAGGTACACGTGACAATAATAAATCAAATCAGATTAAATTTAAGTGCAACACCTGGCTGCAGCCAAAAGTATGATGGTTCAAGGATCTATGATGGCTGATGCCACCCACATTGTTACTTGCTTGGAGATTAGCAATGCTTGGCCATTATAGCTTCTTTCATCCTTGGGATGTCTAATGATGCCAATCATTCCTGAATTTGGTGCATCCTCACCAGGTCCAACAGCCACCAAGAGATTAGAGCAAATATTCTAAGACTGTAAATGAATATAAATGTACAAAAGTTCAGAATTCTTTTACAATTCATTTCACCCATGCCATTTATGGGCCCTGGGGAATTTTAATCTTCCTTCCTTGCGCGTAATGCCTAAACGTAATCCAAATTCTTCAGCTGTGGCAGAGGGAATCTGCTCTTTAGTTGGCCGTTGACCTGGAAGACTTGACGGGTCATTCCCAAAGGCATTTAGGCTACAATTGGCTGGGAGAGTATAAAATGAAATACTTAACCACCATAAAGCATCCCTCCCAGTAAAAGCTAACCTTCAACATCTGAGACCATATCATTGCCTACCTACAGTTAGAGTGAGAGAATGAAGTTCAAGGCATTGTATTCTAGTATCAGGTATGAAAGGTGAAGCAGAAATTCCAAAGCCAGATGAGACTTTTAAGTTTGCATCCCACATAGCTTTGCGTAACTAATGTGACAGAGAGACAATAATTGCAAAGTTTATAAAAGGTCAAGATTGCTTGAGGCCATAATTTTTAATGCTCATTCTTGCAAAAAAGGAATGAGCTGACCAATGAATTATAATTTGCTTCCAGATGATTAGTGTTACACAATCAGTGGATAAGTAATTAATATAATTGCCCTTAGCAGGGTGTCTCATCCACCCCTAAGAGAAAATGTACATTACTTTACCCATGCTGCACATTGGCAGACATTTTGTCTCTTTATTGCACAGTTGAGCTTGCTGAGATGGTGGCAAGATTTCAACTTCATGTCCTTATGAAAGAAATGCAGGCCTTACCTCAGATGAACGGTGATCCTCCCATCTTCCATGCCCTCTTTTGAGTTACTGTTCCTGCATCCTCAATGGCCTTTCAGCCTCTTTATATTACGATTAATGCTCTTATTTACTCCCAGGGCAATGCCTCTGAGTTGCCATGCCTTTGTTTACTAGTCCAGTGAATGCCAAGCCCAGATCTGAGCTTCCCATTTTCCTATGGATACTCTAACTGTATCTCTCACAAACGTCTCTTCCCCTGACAAGTCCTGTCACCATAAACTCGCTGAGGATTAACACCTAATCCCCCAGCAATGACTGCAGCCCAACCTTCCAGACACACTCAGGAAGACTGCTGCTGACATAACTCAATGAAGGTCAGTACCCTGTCATTAAGTCACCCTTCAGTTATACATGCATAGTACATGACTCCGATCCAGCTAGCTCAGAGCTGGCTGAGAGTGTGAACAGAACCCCTGATACTCCAGTTTATATCTGTCAACCAGGACTCCCTGATTGTAACAGAGAACTCAGTCTTTGAGCTCCACCTGGCTGGCCTCATTCTCATCACTACAGCTGCAACTGAGGAAAGCACAGTCTTTAGGCATGTGTCTCCACAGCATCCCTACTGACATATTTGTGATACCTGAACTGATTGCAAGAACACTGATCCGTGGACTGTTCAACATACTATGTACCCAACTGACTGTAACCAAGCTCCTGGACTGAGATTGGATGTGATGAACCCCTAAACCGACTACCACGACCTCTTGACTCACCATAGTGAGTCTTCACTCCACTGTTGTCCTTTGAAGTTCAGAAGTGGCCATTTGCTTGAAATGCATGCAGAATGTTGTTCGCACAAGCTGCTGCCACGTTGCACCTGTAACACTGACAGTCTGATACCGTACAGCAAAAGGTCCACCCCCTTGACTGTTCAATGGTCTCGACAGTAACAAGCTAACTGTCTCTCCCTCTGCACTAAACACCAATGCAAGCCAGAGAGGCTGACAGCATTGCAAATTAAAGCTGAAGAGCCCATATGCTAAAAAGAAATGCAAGCTCGACAGTTTGGCAACATGCAAGTAAGCATGAAGAAAATAATCTTAGAAGCATTAGATGTGTCCCGACAGTCAAAGTGACCCAGAAGTACGCAAAGCATAAATTTTCCTTCATGTCAAAATGAAGTGTTTAAGAACTGAAGTATCGTTTGAGCTAATCTGAAAATAGACATGGTGATGTCGTAAGGTTGATACTGAAAAGAAACTCATGCATAATAGCAATCACAATTTTTAAAAAATTCTTAAGAGGTCAAATTACATCAAAGACAGACAATTCATTAATAACCACTTAAAACTGTCAATAAAAGTAGAAATACATGCCACTGCTGAGAGAAGCAATTCTAAAGACATTAAAATTTAGCTATATATTCATAATGGGTTCAGCTATACTAACAGATCCTGATTAATGTAAACAAATGTTACAACTGAATCTGAAAAACAGCCTTATTTTCAAGGTATATTAGATATCCTATCAAAGAAATCCAGGAGTACTTGAGGGTTTTTTGTTTCCCTAAGTGAAGGTTGCTGAGGGATTCTGAAGGCTTTTATTTTGTTTTATTTTTATTGAAACTCTGAGCATTTAAATCACTTTGTTTGTGGCACGATAGATCCCAAGTAATGTTTTTGTTCCAGTTTTCAATGCAGTGGAGACGGACATTAAAATATCCTAATGCATCTCAACGCATATGCAATGCTAGTCAATGATATAGCCACTATGTCTTGGTAGAAAAGAGCTCCATAAATCAATTGCTGCAATACAAACAGGTCCAATTCAGACTACACACATCTAACTACTGAATCTAAAAGGACAGTTTTTCTTTGCATTTCAAACCCTCAGTGAAATAATTCTAGAACCAGATAGTTGTTTCTTTAGGTTTGTCATTTAGGATTGGGATTGTTCCATGATCCAAGTCTGAGGCCATGAAGACCATCTACCTATTAAAGAAGTCGAATCCCACTAAAAGTACAAAGTGAACTTGAACCACCCACCATTGCTATGGAGACGGAAATAGCAGAGTACACAGACAGTTGGATCTGCATCCTGCGTCAGTGAAAATAATCAGAGAAGGGAACTTTATTTTAACTAATATTCTTTCAGGAATGTGCACCTTGTTGGCTGGCTAACATTTGTTGGCCAACCCCAATTGCACTTCAGAAGGTAGTAGTCAGCTGCCTTCCTGAACTGCTGTAGTATGTTTTGCGTGAGTACACTCTCAATGACAGAGCAGAAACAGTGATATATTTACAAGAAGGTAAATTGAAGGTGATGGTATTCCCAAGTATCTGTTGTCCTTATCCTTCTTGATAAAAGCTGCTGTGGATTTGGAAGGTACTTTGAAGGAGCCTTCGTGCATCTAGAACATAAAACAATGAACAGTACAGGCCCTTCGGCCCTCGATGTTGTGCCAGTCTTTTATCCTACTCTAAGATCAGACTAACCTGCATTCCCTTCATTGTACTAACTTCTAAATGCCTATTCAAGAGTCGCTTAAAAGTCCCTAATGTATCTGACTCTACGACCACTGCTGGCAGTGCATTCCACACACCCACCACTCTCTGTGTAAAGAACCTACCTCTGACATCTCCCCTAAATCTTCCTCCAATTATTTTACAATTACGCCCCCTCATGATAGATATTTCTACCATGGGAAAGAATCTCTGGCTATCCACTCTATGTCTCTCATCATCTTGTACACTTCTATCAAGTCACCTCTCATCTTTCTTCACTCCTTTGAGAAAAGCCCTAGCTCCCTAAACCTGTCTTCATAAGACATGCACTCCAGTCCAGGCCGCATCCTGGTAAATCTTGTCTGCACCCTCTCTAAAGCTTCCACGTTCTTCCTATAATGAGGCAACCAGAACTGAACAAATATTCCAAGTGTAGTCTAACCAGGACTCCATAGAGCTGCAGCATAACCTCGTGTGGATCTTAGACTCAATCTCTCTGCTAATGAAAGCCAACACACCATACACATTCTTTACAACCCTATCAACTTGGGTGGCAACTTTGAGGGCACATGGACCCCAAGATCCCTTTGTTCCTCCACACAGCCAAGAGTCCTGTCTTTAACCCTGTATTCTGCATTCAAATTTGACCTTCCGATGAGAATTACTTCACACTTTTCCAGGTTGAATTCCATCTGCCATTTATCTGCCCAGTTCTGCATCCTGTCAATGTCTTGTTGCAACCTACAACAGCCCTCCACACTATCCACAACTCCATCAACCTTCATGTCATCAGCAAATGTACTAACCCACCCTTCCACCTCCTCATTCAAGTTATTTATAAAAATCACAAAGAGCAGAGGTCCCAAAACTGATCCATGTAGAACACCACTGGTCACGGAGCTCCAGGCTGAATATTTTCCATCTACCACAACTCTCCTGTCTTCTGTGCACTCTAAAGCTGCAATAACACATCCCTACTTCTGAACTCAAATCCTCTTGTATTGACGGCCAGTATACCATTTGCCTTTCTATTTGCTTGTTGTACCTGCCTGTTTACTTCCATGTAGGAATAAATTTACTGCAGATGCTGGAATCTGCACTGAAAACATCAAATGCCAGAGATCACAGCGGGTCAGACAGCATCCATGGAGATAGAGCAAACTAACATTTCGAGTCTAGATGCCTCTTCCTTGGAACGTTAGCTTGCTCTCTTTCCATGGATACTGTCTGACCTGTGATCTCCAGCATTTGTTGTTTACTTTCATTGACTAGTGTCCAAGTACATTTAGATCCCTTTGTACATCAAATTTCCCAATATATCCCTATATAAATGATATTCCCTCTTTCTCTAAAATACACCAAAGTGTATAATTTCACATTTATCCATGTTATTTTGTATCTGCCACATGTTTGTATATGCACTTCTGCACTATGCACATGTCTAAATCACCACGAAGTCTCCTTGCATTTTCCTCCCAACTCACAAACCAACTTAGTTTTATGTTGTCAGCACACTTAAAAATATTACATTTGATTCCTTCATTCAAGTCATTTACGTCTATCATGCACAGGAGAGAATCTCTGCCTTTAAAGATGTTAATGGATTAGAGTCATAGCAGCTTACAGAAGGAAACAGGCCTATCGGCCCAACTTGCCTAGGCCACTCAGTTTTCACAATAAAACTAGTCCCATTTACCTACGTTTGGTCCACTGCCTCTGTCAGTCCGTCTACCCCTTAGACACTCACCATCCTCTGTGTAAAAACAAAGTTGCCTCTTTGGACCCTTCTACATTTTGTGCTCTCACTTTAAACCAATGCTGTCTAGTTTAGACTCCCTGACCATGGGGAAGAGTGGTTGGTGATCTACCTAATCTGTGCCTCTCATGACTTTATAGACCTCTGTGACGTCATGCCTCAGTCTCCTACCCTCCAGGGCAAAACATACCAGTCTGTCTAGCTCTTCTTATAACTCAAACTTTCCAGTTCAGGTAGCATCCAAATAAATCTTTTCTGCACTCATTTTGTAGTTTAATAATATGCTTGCCATAGTAGGGTGACCAGAATTGCACACAGTATTCCAAATGTGGCCTTACCAACGTCTGGTACAGCTGCAACAAGATGTTCCAACTCCTGTACTTAATTGTTGGTCTACTTGTGACTCCGCTTTCAAGGAGCTGTGAATCTGTACCCCTGGATCTCTGTATTCTTTTACACTCCCCAGGGCCCTACCATTGACAGTGTAAGTCCTGCCCTGGTTTGACCTGCCAAAATGAAACACCTTGCATTTATGTAATTTAATTCAATCTGTCATTCCACTGGCCCAGTTGATCAAGATCTCGCTGCATTCTCAAAACTTTTTTCATTGTCCACTATGCTACCATAGAGTCACAGAGATGTACAGCATGGAAACAGACCCTTTGGTCCAACCCATCCATGCTGACCAGATAGCCCAACCCGATCTAGTCCTACCTGCCAGCACCCGGCCCATATCCCTCCAAACCCTTCCTATTCATATACACATCCAAAATTGCAATTGTACCAGCCTCCACCACTTCTTCCGGTAGCTCATTCCATACACGTACCAACCTCTGTGTGAAAATGTTGCCCCATAGGTCTCTTTTATATCTTTGCCCTCTCACCCTAAACCTATGCCCTCTAGTTCTGGACTCTCTGACATCAGGGAAAAGGCTTTGTCGATTTATCCTATCCATGCCCCTCATAATTTTGTAAACCTCTAAAAGGTCACCCCTCAGCCTCCGATGCTCCAGGGAAAACAGCCCCAGCCTGTTCAGCTTCCCCCTGTAGCTCAAATCCTCCAACCCTGGCAGTATCCTTGTAAATCTTTTCTGAACCCTTTCAAGTTTCACAACATCTTTCCGATAGGAAGGAGCCCAGAATTGTATGCAATATTCCAACAGTGGCCTAACCAATGTCCTGTACAGCCGCAACATGACCTCCCAACTCCTGTACTCAATACTCTGACCAATAAAAGAAAGCATATCAAATGCCTCCTTCACTATCTTATCTACCTGCAGCTCCACTTTCAAGGAGCTATGAACCTGCACTCCAAGGTCTCTTATCGTTAAGTATATAAGTCTTGCTAAGATTTGCTTTCCTAAAATGTAGCACCTCCGATTTATCTGAATTAAACTCCATCTGCCACTTCTCAGCCCATTGGCCCATCTGGTCAAGATCCTGTTGTAATCTGAGGTAACTTCTTCACTGTCCACTACACCTCTAATTTTGGTGTCATCTGCAAACTTACTAACTGTACCTCTAATGCTCGCATCCAAATCATTTATATAAATGACAAAAAGAGGACCCAGTACTGATCCTTGTGGCACTCCACTGGTCACATGCCTCCAGTCTGAAAAACAACCCTCCACCACCACCCTCTGTCTTCTACCTTTTGAGCCAGTTATGTATCCAAATGACTAGTTCTCCCTGTATTCCGTGAGATCCAGTCTCCCATGGGTAACCTTGTCAAATGCCTTCCTGAAGTCCATATAGATCACATCTACCACTCTGCCCTCATCAATCCTGGTGTCATCCACAAATTTACTAACTATACCTCCAAAAATTCTCATCCAAATTTCTATGAATAATCGGTGGACCCAGCATCAATCCCTGTGGCACACCGCTGATCATAGACTTCCTCTGCCACCACCCTCTGTCTCCTATCTTCAAGCCAATTTTGTATCCAATTGGCTAGCTGTCCCTGCATCCTGTGAGATTTAACCTTACTTGACAATCAATTGTAACTCCAAAATTGAAAGCAGATTATATATTCTATGACACAATTTTTGTCTGCTTTTCCAAAGTTTTCCAAATAGCAGTTCAGCCAACAAAAGTCACATGCTGTAGTTTCAGATAAAGGCGAGTAAAGTAGAATTGAATAAATCAGCAACAAAGATACTCATGGGCCAACTTAAATTTTGCTACTAATACAATCTTTTGTTGGTCTTCAACCTTCAGAACAATGTGATTTATGAGTTGCTTCTAATATTTGGACAATTCCTGATATGTGATATTAGAATACATTAAAAATACCGATCAATTATTCTCCATGGCAATGTGGGACTCATCTATTGCCAGCCATCACTTTAATTCTGCATTTTCCCTTGATTCAGACATCTATTAAAGTTGCAAGCCGTTCTTCCCCACCCTGCCCACGAAAAAATACCTTTCAGGAATTCTATCCTTATGCAGGCACCTGTGTCTAGCCCTTCTTAAATTTTGGCTAGATGAAAGCGAGTACTGCAGATACTGGAGATTAGAGTCAAGAGTGTGGTGATGGAAAAGCACAGCAGGTCAAGCAGCGTCTGAGAAACAGGCGAATCAATGTTTTGGGCAAAAGCGCTTAATCAGGAATGAGGCTGGGAGCCTCGGGGGTCGAGAGTCTTCCATTCTCTATATTGCTGAGAACTCTGAACATCGGTGTGGACTTGTTGGGCTGAAGGGTTTGTTTCCACACTGCAAGTAATCTAATCTAATCTAATCCTCCTGTGAAGTGACAGAAAATAACGATCTCTCTAAAAATGTTTTCAGAGCAGCAGCCACTTGTTCAAAAACAGTTATTACCACAAAATTGAACATCTGTCAAAAGCATATGTCTATCCACGTGTGAGATTTGTGCACAATCTAATAGCTTAAATGCTAGCACAGATTCCAGAATTTCCAAATTGAATTTCTTTTGTATTTTATATAATCTCTCCAATTTCATGATTCATTCCTTCATGGACAGATTGTCTCTCCTCTTAAATTTATCAAATATTGACTCTGCCTCAGAGACTTCCAACAAGTCATTCTTTTTGTAAACTTTGTCCATAAATTGTATTGTAGTCTCCAGTCCCCTCTTCAGTTTTCATGTCTGTTATATCTAGTCCCAAAAATACTTTGTTGTTAATTTTACTTGTACCTGGTAAAGAAAAAAACCCTATTCTACTTTGCTGCTGCATGTTTGAAGTGACTAGGGTATACATCTCCACTTCTTCAACTGCTTAAATAACTCTAATTCACAAACGCCTGTGGATGAACATTATTCATGATCCTACATGTGACTCAGGTACTGTTTCTTGAAAAGCCACCAGGGACCTTGTTTCTATAAAAAACAGGAATTACTTTCTGCTTTCTTTATCTTCCCATCTAAAGAGATCAAGGTAAGTGCTTGTTACTATATTTAATGGACTGAAATCTATGTTGAATTGGGCAGCAAAAGACTTTCAGAGAATCACATTGGTTTTTATTATGAATGTACTGTTTAGCACAAAGGAATCTTCTTCTGAGCCTCTCCCTCACTTGAGGCATGGTGATCCTGAGGTTAAACCATCACCAGTCATCTCTCTGTGATGAAAAAGCAAGCCTATGGTCTGGTAAGACTATGGCAACTTTACCCTTTATAGTTTAGGATAAACATGGTTTTCATTTTTCCCTTAAGGAACTTTTGTGTATCCAGAACAAACCCAAATAGCACTTAAAACAAAGTCTGATGAATATCATCTGCTGTCAATCAACAATAGAGCTGTTCTGCTTTACCCATAAAGGAACCCACGTTCCTAGTACTGGTATAAAGTGCCATAACATGCATTTTATATTGTGCATGAGGCGCATGTTTCTCCCTGCAGCCAAAGCAACCAGGCACAATCATGCAAGGAATTCATGTCTTGTAACACAAAAGTAAAATCCTGAAGTGGTGCGAGTGGTCCTAAAAGCAGTCATGATGATATGGTGAGACTGGTAGTTTGATGATGCTATCTTGAGTGAACAAAAGGTGGAAAAGGTTCAATGAGTATGCATGGAAATGGTGAGGGTGGAGTGGATGAAGGTGCAAAGAAGTAATCTCTTTGCTGCTGTTACCTGGTAACAGTTCTAATGTTCATGTCAGGAATTCGTCCGTTCTAATTTCTTTGAGTAGGGGTGGAGAATTGGGAGCTGCATAGAGGTGACATTAGCTAATAAGATACAAATGAAGGAAATAAAGCTATAATCATTAATGAGATTCAAAGCTGACCATTTAAACTGTAAGTGGTAACTCAGAAATCTTTTTCTCAATGTTTGGAATCTGATTCTTTTCAATTCTGCCATATTTGCCTGACTTCCTCACTATTGCCCACACCATTCAAGGCAGTGAAAAATTCCTGTTTCTTCATGGATACATCTAGAACTAAGGGGTGACATCTAAAAATAAGGGGTCACCCATTTTAAAATAATTTGTTTTCTCTCAAAAGGTTGAGCGGCTTTGGAATACTTTCCCTCAAAAGGCAGTGGAAACCAAATGCCACAGTTGCATAAGGGTCATAACTTTAGTGATTGAGCCTGATTCAAATATTTTAATGAGGTTCATTTCTGTTTTGATGAGCTAGAGAATCAAGTTGAACACACCTGAATGACAATGTACTATTTTTAAACCATTTCTTCTGATATATCAGGTCACAAAAAAAATGAAAAGTGCTTCTATAATCTAAAAAATATTAGTGACACAAAAAATAGTTATCTCGCCTTTCTGATATGGTCCACGTTTTGAAGTAATCTATTCATCCTTTGAGGACTGTTATGATATTTGTGTGTTTTAACATCATAACAGAAGGTCAATGAATTGGACTTTCAATAATCCTGGTAACCACTATTCTAAAAATATAATTAAATGAATGCATTACACAACATATTTCTTAATTTAAATTGTATATTTTGCATATTCTTTGGTTTTGATTTTGTATCAGATAGCATCTTCAAAAGATTATTAAATTGCTTTTTTGAGATGTGAATAATTACACTGTTCATGTAAAATAACATTTATGTCAGTATATTCTACTGAGTTTAAGAACTGGGCCACATGTGCAGTCAAAATCATTGCTCCAATAATCCAATTTGTTTAACTGTTCGCAACTCCCCCTACAGTTACATTGAATGACTGGAGTATTTGCCATTATTTTGTGATGCAGATGGACATTCTGGCAATTAATTGCAAACTGGAGTTTGTCAAACTAAGACAGTTAATCAGTTTTGTCTTGTTAATTCTGAAAGAAAAATATTATTACTAATCCAATATATCTGAATTTCAAGGAGATGTGATCCACTCATGTATTGATAGTCTGTTGTATTTATATCAAGTACATTGATGTACGTGCACTTAATATGAAAGAGATCAGGCTTTATACACAGTATCTTTAATTCTTCAGTGATTCTTTGAAATCATCTGAAAGAAAACCTTTGTGTTTTCTAAATAATATATTGCTGAAGTTATAATCAGAATTACACTGGTACCGGAAAATATACAAGCATGAAAGATTAATGTAATCTTGCAAATAATGATGCACATTCTTACACAAAAAAATCCATCTGCAAGTGTCATGTCAGTCGGCAGAAATCTTTGATGGGTAGATCCAGCTGGGTCGTCTCTTCTGGCAAAGCTGCCCTAGAAAATGCTAAATGCAGTTATGATGCTTAGTGCCATCTGCAGCATGCCAGCTCATCCCATTTTCATTGGCATTTAGAATGCCACATAGGGCATAAACACAGTAGAGATGGCAATGTGGAATGACAGATTTTGATCCTCTGGAGAATTCAGGCTCTGGTGTGTAGCTTTGCCACCTTCTCCCTACTATCATTTGATGTTGTCACTGGTGTTTTCCTGCACTTCATGTTTTTACGTTGAGTAATATTTCTGTTCCTTATTACTGTAACTCAAACTTTTAAGTAAAATTGCACAAAATTAAACTGTAGCTACATGATATTTTAAAAATAGATAATTAGAAGATTCTAGAAGAGTATTGTATTTTGTAAAATTCATTATTAACTGCCTTGGCATCTAATTATGTGTTTGCATTGCTTTTTCTTAATTATAAAATACACATTCTAGTATAATTTGCCTTTTATAGCCTTACCATATGTTCATACAGATGGCAACCACAAGTTCAAAGGTACCAATTTTTTTTTAAAATTGTCAAATCTGCAGATTACTTAATTTTCTATTCCTGACTGTCTCTCTTTTGTAGTTACAGAGCATGAAGGACATGCTTTTTCAGTTCTCATGGAATGTGATATTCAAGAGTTTGATGGGTATGTAAACCCTAAACCAAAGCTGTCAAAATATTTGTTGAATTCTGTCAATCTGTGATGAAACTAACTTCTCCAAATGGATTTCCAATACTCTATCAATGATGCAATACGAAATGACAATAATCAACCATTTGCAATTGATTTTTTAAAGTCAGACAAAGAGCTCTTTGTGTATAGTCACAGCAGGTGGAAATTTAATTACTTGTTCTGTTAGCAGTGATGCAGTACTGTCCTGCAAAGGACTACTGTATTGCCGTTTTATACAATTGTTTATCTTCCCACTGTTTACATTAAAGTCAAGTTTAGCTCTCCTTTGATATTTTCTGCTCATGTCTACAATCTATTAATGTGATATGTGGTTGAGAATTAAATATTGTTATCTTTTGTTAGTGAAGCAAAGAACAATAATTTTGAATTTTGCCTATTTCAAACCTTACATCTAGATGATTCGTTCAAAACTGAGATATTTCATGTCAGACCTTTTGACTACTGAGTAGCTTTTTATGTTTCAAGAGATATCCTTTAGTAAGACAATTGAAAACATTGAGTGTATCATTTTGATGATTTTAACCTGCAATTGCTGCCTTATATAACATAAGACTCTTCTCACAAGGCTACAAAAGTTAATTTGATCTAGAGCATCTAAAGGTGCTGAATTTTTAGCTGGGTGTAGAAACCTTTCCTTGTAAATGCCTTGCGTCATAGAATTGAAAATGGAAATCTGCTATCTTGGAAACAACTGTGCAAAGTCAACTGTTGCAGGCCCCTATTAAACAACCACGAATTGGGTGAAATGAGGCTCTTGCTGTTTTGAAATAATAAGTCATGGTATGCAGATGCATTACAAATAGGAGCTTGCTATAAGCCAGTGTGATGCCCAACATGCTAAAAACATGCTGCTGACTTAACCACACTATCGTCCAATTGGAATATTAAGTCAGCTCACATGCCATATTTCCAACTCTTGTGAACTCTATAAAATCTCTCCAATAAAAGACTTCTATGACTACTTTGTTTATGAATGGAAAGATATCTTGCTCCAGCCAGAAACAGGACATGTGAATGAATGCTCCTCAACTGGCAATAGGTTATATTATTCACCCTGGGAAATAACAGTGGCAGTCCCTGTATTTCCATCAAATTTATCTTCCTATGAAAACCCTTTGCTAAATCACTCAGTTGTATTTTCTGATGCCTCAAGCTTGCCATTCATTCAGATGTGCAGTATGCTTGCTGCCACCTCCATCTCTTTCAAAAGTGCTAATGATATCTTCAACTCCAAAAATCCATCCTTTTCTAATCTCCTTATCTTGTCCCTCCAATATTTACATTTCATTCAAAGCTCCCCTTTGCTTTATTCCTAATGTGTTCTATCTGCCTGTCATTCCCATCTCTATCCACACTTATCTATATTGTTTCTTTGCCCTGGTGAACTTAAAATCCTTTTTCTTGTCTCCGAATTAATGCATGGCCTTGACACCATACCTTTGAATTCTATAGCTCCAATTTTTATCAGTGCAGAGAGTATCTGCACCACAGTGAAAATAATGAAAGAACTTGGCATTTCCCATTTTCATGAGGGCGGGATTAAGGACGGGCCATTATTCACATTTACGTATGGTGTCTGTAAAGACTTTGTCATTTAATTGATCAACAACATCAACTGAAATCAGATTTTGCAATCCCTAGTGCCTGGAACTAGGAGTTTGGAGATTAGACCAGCTAAGAGGAGTCTGTTCTTGGTACATTTATTATGGGTAGCTAGGGTGTACATTTAGGAAGCTGTGGTCCTGCAGCTTTGGTTCCAAGCTATGTTGGAGGTGGATTCAGGATCCTCTGAGGAGTAGACTGGCAGATAACCTATTTAGAGAAGGGGATGTCTGGTGTTCTTTAGAGCTGTTAACAGTGGAAGAAATTGTGCTTAAAACAAGCATGCATCCTTTAGAATTGCCCAGCTTATCAAGTTATGTCAATAAGTATTGACTTGTCAAAAAATGTTGGTAAGTATTGACATGTCAGCATGTGTCAACATGTATCGATGTGTCAAAAAGGGTCAACCATTTAAGAAGTGTAAATAAGTGCTCTGAAGAAGTCATGCCACACTTGAAACCTTAACTTTGTTTTTATCTGTCTACAAATGCTGTCAGACCTGCTGAGTTTCTCCAGCATTTTCTGTGTTTATTTCAGTTTTCCAGTATTACTGTATTTTGCTTTTATTTCAACAAGTGTTGACCTGTCAACGGTTATAATTGAAAAATAGGATCAAGAGTAAGTAATTCAGACCATTCAGCCTGTTGCACTATTCAACATGCTGATCTTGTATCTCAACACCATATTTCCACTGTTTTTCAATATCCATTGACTCTTTAGCTCAAATATAATATATTATTAAATATATTCTGAATAGTTTCTTAAGTATATCCACTGACATTGCCTCCCTAGCCTTTTGTGATACAGAATTGCATGGGTTCACCACCTTCTATGTGAAGAAACTTCACCTTGCCTCAGTCCAAAATGACCACCTGCCACCTCCTCAAACCATGACCCTTTGTTCTAAATCCCTAGCCAAGGGAAGTATTATCTCTGCATCCAATTTGTCCATCCTTGTTAGAATTATGTTTGTTTTAATAAGAAGTAATCTTTTAAAATCTAGTGAATATAGGCCCAGTCACCTCGATCTTTCCTCAAAAGACAAACATGTTATCCCAAGAATCAGACCGGTGAACCTTTTGTTGTACTCCCATAATGGCAAGTTTATTTTATTGTTTAAAGAGACCATATTATTATCATAAATTGCATACATTACTCCAAGTGTGGTCTTACCAAAGTCCTGTGCAGCTGCACTAAGACTTTCTTGATCCTGTACTCAAACCCTCTTACAACAAAGGCCAACGCATCATTTTTCTTCCTAGCTGCTTAATGCACCTTCATGTTTGCTTTCCACGATAAGTGCACAAGAAAACAGAGCTCCCTTTGTACATCAACATTTCCCAATCTTTCACCATTTAAACAATACTCTGCCTTTCTTTTTTCCTACTGAAAAGGACAATTTCACTTTTAACCAATCATACTGCATTTGTCATGTATTTGTCTACTTGCTCAACTTGTCTAAATCTGAACCTCTTTCTGTTCTTCTCACCACTCTTTACTCAGCGAGTCGTGAGTTCATGGAATGCCCTGCCAGTAGCAGTGGTGGACTCTCCCTCTTTATGGGCATTTAAACGGGCATTGGATAGGCATATGGAGGATAGTGGGCTAGTGTAGGTTAGGTGGGCTTGGATCGGCGCAACATCGAGGGCCAAAGGGCCTGTACTGCGCTGTATTTTTCTATGTTCTATATTCACTCAGTTTTCCACTTAATGTTGTATCGGCAGCAAATTTCAAAATATTACACTTGATTCCCTTGTTCAGATCATTGAAGTATATTTTGAATATCTGGGGACTGAGCACTGATCCCTGTGATATCCCATTTTTCACCCCAAAAAGGACCCCTTTACTTCTACGTTTTCCTGTCTTGCAACCAATTCTCAGTCCAAGCCAATATATTACTACTAATCCCATGTGCTTTGATTATTTTTTACTATAACCTCTTAAGTTGGACTTTATCAAAATCTTACTGAAAGTCCAAAAGCGCAACATCTACTAGTTCTCCCTCATCTATTATACCAGTTACAGCTTCAGAAAACTCCAGTAAGTTTGTCAAATACAACTTCCCTTTCATAAATCCATGTTAACTTTATGTAATCCTGTTATCACATCCTTTATTATAGACTATAGCATTTTCCCTATTTCAGATTTTAGGCTAACTAGATTATAATTCTCAGTTTTCTTTGTCGTTCTTCTTTTAAACAGTGTGCTTACTCTCAACCCAATCTGCCAAGTCATTTCAGAATCTGCAGAATTTTGGAAAGTGAAAACCAATGCTTGAACTATTTCAATACCAATTCCTATTATGCTCAGGCATGTAGATTGAGGTCCTAAGAAGTATTCAACTTTCAGTCCCATTAATTTCTCTTGCACTATTTTCCTACTAATACTTTTCTTTTTCTCTCAACAATTCCTCCTTCTCAAAACATCCTTAACTCACTAGCATTTCTGTGAAGTTATTTGATCCTTCTGGGAAAACAGAACGAAGGTAGTTGTCAAGGAATGTCATCCTGTCAATAAGCATCGACTTGTCAAAAAGTGTCTTGAAGTGTTGAAATGACAAGTAACGATGTGTCAAGCAATGTCATCCTGTCAAGAGAGTCAGCATATGTTGACCTGTCTAGAAGCATCAATAAGTGTCGACCTGTCAATAAAAGTCCAGAAATGTTGACATGTCAAGTGTCTTCATATGTCATCTTGTCAAGTATTATTTGAAGTCTCAGTGTAATTAAGTGTTAACCTGTCAAGAAGTATCAATAAACGTCTACCTGTCAATAAATGTCAACTTGTCAAGTGTTAGTATGTGTATTTATCAATGAGACTGTATTTCTCAATAAGATGTACATTTCAATATTGAAATTTAAGTAATAGAACTTTTTTTTTTCTCCTATGAACATGAGTACTTATGGGCAGCCAATGAGGTGGCGTGGTAGGTGAAGGGAGAAAAGGTGGTCGATGTAAATATTAACTTGGCATAGGTGTCTTAGGGACATGGAGATGGATATTGTGGCAATATATGGGTGGATCATGGAGACCTGATCCAGGAACAAACATTGGGGTCTTTGTTTCTTCCTTTACATCTCTCCCCTTTACTTTTGGCTTTCTTCCCATCTATATCCTTTTATCCCCAGGAGTGCTGTGTTCAAATACAATCAGGTTCTCTACAAGTTCATTCCTGTATCCTATTGATTATTTTCTGTTATCTCCAGCTTCAGAAGAATTTTCAGCTCCCTCCATGGTGTTGCCCTTTCCTATTTCTAATCTCTGCCAGTGTCACAGCCTTCAAGATATCTGCAATCATCTAATTCTGGACTCTTGAGTTCCTCCAATTTTAAATGTCATTCTATTGATCACATGTCTTTGGTTTGCCTAAGCTTAAAATTTTCTCTCTTCATCTCTCTGCCTCTCAACTCCATTTTCCTCCTTTAAGATGCTCTTAAAACTTCTGGTCACAGAGTACCATTAGCAAACCTGATGAACAAATTTTGATGAAAATTTAAAACTTGAGATCTTACAGTATAAACAGAAAAATATGAACATTTTTCAAGTAACTACTTGGAATATTGCATGTTCAAGTCTAGTGAGAATGCTAGCTAAATATTTATAAGAAATTAATATTACATAATTAAAGCTTTGCAAATATTAGAAAGAGAAGTGTAATGTCTAATTAAAATTTTATTAAATAAGCCATATTTCTACCAATCGCCCCAAAACTTTGTGCATTATTTGAATAAGTAAAACCAATGTTTCTTTTACCATTATTTCTTGTAATCTGTTTGTTACCTACAGTCTTGTGTGTGTGGGTGGTGATGGGACTGCAAGTGAAGTGGCCCATGGCTTACTCCTCCGAGCTCAGATTGATGCTGGGAGGGACATCGATTCTAACTTCACGCCTGTCAGAGCACCACTTCCTCTCGGCATAATACCAGCAGGTGGGCTTTGAAAATGCTGACTCATTTGCTTGTACATCTGTCCTTTATATGTTTATCACATCTTTGTAATTTATATTAATTAACTAGTTTTTGTTTGTTATGTTGTATATGTGTATGTTTGTGTGTATGTATGTGTGTATATGTACATAGGTATTAGAAAAGACTCTAATTACTTTAGAAGTTTTCTTTTTACTTGAGAAAGAAAAGTGCATCTTGTGATCATTTATTTTTGTTTTCTATTTACATGCTTGATCTTCAAATATCTACCCAAATCATATCCATCAGAAATTATGGAAAATAGTGGTTTAAGATGTACATCAAATATTCAATATAATAGACAGGTCTGTGTGCATATTATGCTAAAAACTCCAGATCATGTTGGTTCCCCAAGTTTAATATGTAATTGGAAAGTATGACACACATTAGATTTTCAATTACAAACCTGGTCTTGTAAACATGAAGTTATTAAGCATTGCAATATGATTTTGGTCCAGAGCACATATTAGTTTTATAAGAATAAGCTGTTTGCACAAATCTATTAGACCAGCATTTCTGTTAATTTTCACAGAGGAGAATGTTGTAATCATAATGGATTCAATTCATTTAGGTTTCGGTAGAAGCTGAATATTTTCAGCAAAATATCCTTGTGCATACTCTTCCCCATGTCTTAAACTCAATACCATAAAAATCTTCAATTACAGGAAATGTTCTGAGAACATACAGCCCTGCTATAACGAGATGTTGATTGCACATAAAAAATTGTCCAAAAATAATGTAAGCAAACTCTTAATAGATAGAACTTAAGGTTTTAATGTTATGTTTACATGCTAGTGTTGGGAAAACACAGGAATGTGAGGAGGAGCTTGGAAATGGAACTATTTTGCCATTCTGGATTAAAAGGTTTTGTGGATACATTTGATTGCTGGGAATTGTGATGAGCAGTAATTATTGAAGTCACACGTTTAATGAGTGCTGTTAGTCACCTGCTTTTTTTGTTGAAAATGAGGTAACATTGGAAAGCAGACTAGCAAATCTTTTAAGAGAGAAAAGATGTGTATTTTGGTTTTAATTGTGAAAAGATTGGTTTGGGAGTCCTGTGGTGAAGGTTGCCTTGCAACAGCCTTAAAAATCAAGTTTCTATTCTAATGCACTACATATCTCAATTAAAGGAACAAACTTTTAAGAAGTCAATAGCAAAAGGTAAGATTTCGGTCAGCTGAAAATTACAGCCTTACAGCTTGACAGGTTGCACAGATCTCTCTCCATAAAATATCTCCTGTGAACCTGAGAAAGTTCCTAAAACCAGTATCTCCACTTTGTTCTTAAACTCCAAAAACTGAAATGTTACTTCTGTTCAAAGACCTAAGTCTAACCTACTTCTAATCCAAACTAAAACCTGATCCACAGATCATCCATCAATTTTACAACTTTCAGAATTGCATCTTGGGGATAAGGAATCAGCTGGACTTTGTATGTTTGTATTCAGATTTTAACCCACTGAGGTGCTTTTCCTATTTTCTTTCTTTATTAGAGCCCTTATCATCCCTGCAGCATTGTATTGTTTTATTCATCATATGATTGCTTGTATTTGGGATAAAGAAGATATTGTTTAACTCTGAATAACGATATCCTTTTTTTCCCATGTAAGAATAAGTTTGTGTTTAAGAAACCAGTCCTTTTTGAGTTTCGTGGGAAAACCTGTTGAAAGTCTGTCTCGTTCTGGATAACGGTAATAAAGAGAAACAAATTGGCCGTTATGATGCATCTCTTGGTATGATGGATCTTGATTACCGGCTCACTCCTTCCATAGATTCATAGTCATAGAGATGTACAGCATGGAAACAGACCCTTGGGTCCAACCTGTCCATGCTGACCAGATATCCCAACCCAATCTAGTCCCACCTGCCAGTACCCGGCCCATATCCCTCCAAACTCTTCCTATGCATATACCCATTCACATGCCTCTTATGAGAAACAACATCAGATAAGTTGGAATAAAATAACTAGGCTAAAGAAATATAGTCTTTCATTAAAAAGAGTACTTTCTACTCAATTATTTTATATTTAAATACCTTGATTCAAAATAGCAGATTGGTGGATACGAGCAATTTTTAAAAATTAATTTATTGTAAATATAAATTTAATAGCTGTATTTGCAGAAGACTGTGAAGAAATTACCTGAAATTATTCTGCTTTTGGTTGTTTTAAAATAACTAATATGAAATTAGTTCATATGAAATGAGATTGTCAAGAGCCAGTTTGGGATCTTTGGTGGAGGTGCATGTGCTGAATGTTGATGATTAGCCAGTCATCGCCATCCCATTAGATTATGTGGACAATAAAAAAAATGAGCAGGATTGAAAGGGGCCCACAACCATTGGCACAAAACTGTTATCAACAGTTTGCAAGAAGAATGGCTCAAATGCAGTTGAGAAGTATAGGGTCTTGTTAACCTTCTGGCACCATAGGGAATAGTGAGAAGAATAGTCAGGTACAACATATTAAAAACAGAGGAGGCCCTTCAAATACATAGAGAACGTAGGGGGATGTAGGAATGTAAGAAAGAAATTAGGAGGGCAAAGTTGGGCCATGAAGTATCTTTGGCAGATAGGATTATGGAAAACCCTAAGGTATTTTATAAGTATATTAAGAATAAGCATTACCAGACAAAGAATGGGGCCTTTTCGCGATTGATCTGTGCATGGAGCCCAAGGATGTGGGTGAGGTCTTAAATGATATTTCTCATCTACATTCACAGAGGAGAAAGATATTGTAGCCAGGGATTTCAATTGTGATGGTAAGTTTCTAGAACATATTAAGGTTAATGAGGAGGAATTATTAAATATTTCAGCAGGCATAAAGGTACATAAATCCCTAGGGTCTGATGCAGTGTATTCCAGGCTGCTATGGGAGGCAGGAAAGGAGAATGTTGCGGCTCTGACAGAGGTACTTAATACTTCGCTGGCTACAAGTAAATGCCAGACAATTGGAGAATAGCTAATGTGGTTCTTTTACTCAAGAAGGGCAGTAGAAATAGTCTAGGTAATTATGGACAGTTAGTCTGATGTCAGCGGTAAGGAAATTATTCTGAGCAAAAAGATTAATCAACATTTGGAAAGGCAGGGATTGATCAGGATAGTCAGCACAAATTTGTTAGAGTGAGATCCTGTCTGACCAATTTGAATTTTCTTCAAAAAGTGACTAAACATATTTTTGAAGGTAGTACAGTTGATGTGGTTTACATGGACTTCAGTAAGGCCTTTGACAAAGTCCCAAAGGTAAGAGCCCATGGGATCCTAGGCAAGTTGGCAAATATGATCCAAAATTGGCTTGCAAATCAGAGACAAAGGGTGATGGTTTTTTTGTGATTGGGAGCCTGAGACCAGCAGTGTACTAGAGGGATTGGTGCTGGTACCCTTGCTGTTTGTCATGTACATTAATGACTTGGATGTGAATGTACAAGGTATAATTAGAAAGTTTGCAGATGACACAAAAATTGTTGCAAGTGAGGAGGCTAGTCTCAGACAACAATTTAATACTGATCACCTGCTAATTTGGGCGGAGATATTGCAGATGGAATTTAATCCCAGTAAGTGCTAGCTGATGCATTTTTGAAGGTCTAATAAGGGAAGGATATACACAATGATTAGTAGGTACCTAGGGACTATTGAGGAAGGGATGTTGCTGTACCAGTCCATAGATCCCTAAAGTTGTCAGCAAATGCTTGCATTCATTATCCAGGATATGGAATACAGTAGCAAGGAAGTCTTGTTATAACTTCATAAAACATTGCTTAGTCAACAAATGGAAGATTCTGTGCCATTTTGGTCACCACACTATTGAAGGACATGATTGCACTGAAAAGGATATTTGCCAGAATGTTGCCTGGGTTGAAAAACCCTGGTAATGAGGAGAGACTGGATACCCTAGGTTTGTTTTATTTGGAACAGAGAAGGCTGAACTGGTACCTGATTAAGGTATACAAAATTATGAGACACAGAGACAGAGTAGATTGTGAGAATCTTTTCCTCATAGCAGACATACCTAAGACCTGAGGGCACAAGTTTCGGGTGAGGAGTAAGTAGTTTAGAGGTGATCTGAGAAGAACAATTTTTACCCAGAGGGTGGTAGAAGTATGGAATGTGCTGCCTGGAGGATGTTTGATGAATTACTGCATCTTGTACATAGTATGGTGATGATACAATGGCTGTGTTTTGTCCAGGTTAGCTAACGTATTGGACTGTGTGTCTACATGTGAGCAGAGGTCATTTTAGCATTGTGGATAATGACTTCAAAACTAAAATTCCATTTAATTTATTAGCTGCATCAATAATATAAATACAAATTAGAACAAGTATTGATCAGCACAATAGCAGCTTTAAAAAAATATAAAATACTGCAGATGTTTAAAATCTGGAATAAAAATGGAAGGTACAGGTTTGGCAGTATTAATAAAGAGAAATTGATTTAGTTTTACAGGTTGGAAATGACTCCAGAACTGAAGGTAAGTCGTAATATGATGGCTTGGTTTTGTTATGGAAAGGGCGAAGGGAAAGAGGAACAAAAGGATGATTTGGGAGTGCGTGGAGGACAATAGGTATTAAATATCAAAGGTTTCATGAAACAAGAGGCAAAGGAAATGGCAGTGGTTGTGTAAAAAGACGAAACATTTTTCCAGCAAGAAAGTAAACGCCAGAATATTGAACACCACTGAGTGAAAATAGTTTTAAAAATTTCAAACCAGCACACAATCAAAATGAGAGCAAATCAATATACTTGCCATTTCACCCATTTTTTTCATCTTGATATGATCCCTTTTTTTCCTAAACTACTTTGCCTCAATTTCTGCAATAAACGGCGGCACGGTGGCTCAGTGGTTAGCACTGCTCCCTCACAGCGCCAGGACCAGGGTTCAATTCCCACCTCGGGCAACTACTGTGTGGAGTTTGCACATTCTCCCCACGTTTGCGTGGGTTTCTTCCGGGTACTCCGGTTTCCTCCTGCAATCCAAAGATGTGCAGGTCAGGTGAATTGGCCATGCTAAATTGCCCATAGTGTTAGAGTAAATGTAAGGGAATGGGTCTGGGTGGGTTGCTCTTCGGAGGGTCGGTGTGGACTTGTTGGGCCGAAGGGCTTATTTCCACACTGTAATCTAATTAATCTAAACCTCCTGAAGTTAATGCCTCCTAAAATCCTACCTCTTGTAAGAACTCCATTCTCACTCTCAGTTTCTGGGTTCTCTGCTGCATCTGTCCTGATGGTGTAAGCTTTCACAAAGGCAGTTCTGATGGGGTTTTTTTTCATGCCAAGTATCACCCTTTTTGTGATTTGATGAGCCTATCACTCATGTCCAACCCATTTTCCACACACGCTCTCACCCCATCCCTTCCAGAACTGCAATAGGATTCCACTTGTCCTCAATTTTCAACCCACCAACTTGCATATTCAAAGGATCATGTTTCACTTCTGAATGATGCCAATAATGAAAGCATTGACTCTCCCATCCCATTTAGTATTTTAATGGACCCATTACTTCTACAAGACCCTGGTCCACTACTCACACCTCTTCCACTTTCAATGCAGTTGCTGGAAGCATAACATATACCTTTTACCATATCTCCATCCAAGGTCCCAAATACTCCTTCCAGGTGAAGCAGCGCTATACTTACTTTAGTAGTGCCTGTATACTGTTTCCCTTTTCATAAAGTAGTCTCCTCTCCCTTTGGAAGTCCAAATGCAGATTAACTGATTACTCTGCTGAATCCATAAATATTTAGAGACAAAAATCCATAAATATTCCAGGAGCTTCTGATTGCTTAATACTTTCCTCTACCACCATATGCTCATTTTTCTATCCATGGCTTGCTGATGTGTCCTATTGAAGTTCAATGCAAGCTCAAGGAGAATCACCTTGCTTTCTGATTAGGCACTTTGCAATCTTCTGGACTTAACCTCTGGTTCAATAATTTCAGATCATGGACGCTGACTCTCCTTTTGATTCCACATTTTGCCATGTGACAGTTTGATTTTTTATAAATTAACGGATAGAGTTATCTGTTGTTATGCTATTAATCTGCTCACTGATGCCCAGTTCAGATTCGGTTGGAGCCACTCACTCCTGACCTCATTACAACCTTAGTGCAAACATGGACAAAATCGCTGAATTCCAGAGGTGAGGTGAGAGTGACAGTCCTTGACATCAAGGTCACATTTTGAGTATGGCGTCAAGGAATCCTAGCAAATCTAGGATAAGTGAGATTTGGAATCTTACGTGGCACATTGGAATGATGGTTGTGGTTGTTGGAGGCCTAACCATCATCGGCTGCCTCTATCATAATGTCAAAAATGGGGATGTTACCCAATGATTGTGCAATATTCAGCACCATTTGTGACTCCTCTGATACTGAAGCAGTCCATTTTCAAATGTATCAAGATCTGGACAACATTTGGACTTGGGTTGACAAGATTTTTATCTCTCCAACCTGGAGGCTTCCTGCCTCTATTCCTGATGAAGGGCTTTTGCCCGAAACGTCGATTTTCCTACTGCTCGGATGCTGCCTGACCTGCTGTGCTTTTCCAGCACCACTCTAATCTAAACTCTGGTTTCCAGCATCTGCAGTCCCCACTTTTGCCAAGTAGGCAAGTAACATTTAACGCCATAGAGATGTATAGCATTGGAACAGACCCTTCGGTCCAACTACTATCCATGATGACCAAGTATCCTAAATTAATTTAGTCCCATTTGCCAGCATTTGGCCCCTATCCCTCGAAATCCTTCCTATTCATATACCATTCCAGATGCCTTTTAAATGTTGTGATTGTACCAGACCCTACCACGTTCTCTGAGAGCACATTCCACACCCAATCCATGTGAAAAAGCTGGCTCTTAGGTCCCTTTTAAATCTTTCCCTCTCACCTTAAACCTATGCCCTCTAGTTTTGGACTCCCCTACCCTGGGGAAAAGACGTTGGTTATTCACTCTCCATGACCCTCATGATTTTATAAACTTCTTTGAGATCACCCCTCGGCCTCCAACACTCCAGGGAAAATAGCCCCGGCCTATTCAGCCTCTCCCTGTAGCTCAAACCTTCCAATCCTGACAACATCTTTGTAATTTTTTTCTGAACCCTTTGAAGTTTCACAACATCTTTCCTACAGCAGGCAGACCAGAATTGAATATAGTATTCCAAAAGTGGCCCAACCAATGTCCCGTACAGTGGCAACATAATCTCCCAAATCCCACACTCAATGCACTGACCACTAAAGGCAAGCGGACCAAATGCTTTCTTCACCACCCTGTCTAGCTTCGTCTATTTTCAAGAAACTATGAACCTCCTTTTCCTGTCCAGGAACAGCGGGAGACAGAGCGTTGGTGACATTCAGACCAGGAGGTTGCTGGGAAGGTTAGGACTTAGTATATGTTTGGATAGCGGCTAAACCCAAGATACTACACATGTGGTATCTCCCTCCCACCCCCCTCCTCTAATCAGAAGAAAAGGACTCTAAGGTTTCTTATTTTCTTTTACATATTTAAGTACATTGTTTGGTATTAGTTGAGTTAAAGCTAAGGCTTACAATGGCAGGGGACCTCAGACCCGTGGCTGACGTCCCTGACTCTTACACTTGTAAGAAGTGTGTCCAGCTGCAGCACTAGTTTGACCACATGACAGTTCTGGAGCTGTGGATGGATTCACTGTGAAGCACTTAGTGAATTGGTCACACTGCAGATTAGAATTGCTGAGGGAGACAGTGGATGGGTGACCAAAATGCAGAGAAAGAGTAGGAAGGTGGTGCAGGTGTCCCCTGTGGTCATCTCCCTCCAAAACAGGTATACTATTTTAGATACTGTTGGGGAGATGATTCACCATGGGAGGGCAACAGTTGCCAGGATCACGGCGGCACGGTGGCACAGTGGTTAGCACTGCTGCCTCACAGCGCCTGAGACCCGGGTTCAATTCCTGCCTCAGGCGACTGACTGTGTGGAGTTTGCACGTTCTCCCCGTGTCTGCGTGGGTTTCCTCCGGTTTCCTCCCACAGTCCAAAAGATGTGCAGGGTCAGGTGAATTGGCCATGCTAAATTGCCCGTAGTGTTAGGTAAGGGGTAAATGTAGGGGTCTGGGTGGGTTTCGCTTCGGCGGGTCAGTGTGGACTTGTTGGGCCGAAGGGCCTGTTTCCACACTGTAATGTAATCTAATCTAATCTAAAAAAAAAAGGCACCATGCTGGGCTCTGCTGTTCAGAAGGGAGACGAAAAAGACTCGTCAGGCTATGGTCATAGGGGATTCTGTTGTAGGGAGAGTAGATAGGTGGTTCTGTCGCCGAAAATTAGAGTCCCGGACAGTATGTTGCCTCCCAAGTGCTCGGGTCAGGGATGTCACTGATCGACTGCAGAGAATTCTGAAAGGGAGGGTGAACAACCAGTTGTTGTGGTGCATACAGGCATTAATGATATACAGAAGAACCTCGATTATCCGAACGAGATGGGTGGGCACTATTTTGTTCGGATAATTGAATATTTGGTTAATTGATTTCCGCTGGGGCTTGGTGTTTTCAGTGAAAGCTGCTCCCTGTCCAAGAGACTAGACAGCAGCACACCGCGTGCAAGATCCCGTCCACCACTAACCCCTACCTGCTCCCCCCTCCCAATCCCGTCTGCTCCCACCCTGCCCGCCTCCAACCCCGATTGGTCCCAAACCTGTCTGCTCCTAGCCCGCCCCCAAATCCGTCCAACATCGTTCCCCCCGCCCATCCCCAACCTGTCAGTTCCCACCCCACCCACTCACCCCCAACCCGTCCACTTCCACTCCGCCTGCCCATCCCAACTCCATCCAACACTGCCCCCCTGTCAACCCCCTGCCTGTTCCCATTCACCCCAACCCCAATCCCTCCCCGGGGCAGCCGGACTGGACACCCATAGTACGACTGCTGCTGCCTTGGTGGGGTAAGTCGCCAAATAGTGTGCGTACACACACAAACACACACACCCACACACACCTACCTTTTTGACAGGTTCTACAGGACAATGTTGGAGAGATTATCTGGGGAACTGGGGGGTTAGGATACACCTCTGTGTAGAACTCCAGGGAAGGTGTGGGGGGAGAGAAAGAGGGCGGGAGGTCAGTCATTTAGAGATGCTGCCAGGACTGTCCAGAACTGTTCTCGGCAGCATCTCAGTGAGCCAAGTTAGTTTTTAATCATTGTACCTGTAAACAAAAGACGCGATCAGGGTTGAAACAGCTCTTTGACAGTAATGTTTCTATTGGGACCTTGAGATCCACTTTGGATAATCTGATATTTGGATAATTGATATTCGGATAATCGAGGTTCCTCTATAAATAAAAAATACGACATGAGGTCCTGAAAGCAGAATTCAGGGAGCTAGGAGTGAAGTTAAAGAGAAGGACCTCAAAGGTAGTGATGTCAAGATTGCTACCAGTGCCACGTGCTAGCCAGGGTAGAAATGAAAGAATAGGCAGGGTGAACACGTGGCTTGAGGGATGGTGTAGGAGGAAGGGGTTCAGATTTATGCGACATTGGGACTGGTTCTGGGGAAGGTGGAACTATTACAAATTGGATGGTCTACACCTAAACCAGACTGGAAATAATGTCCTTGGGGGCGTTTTTGCTACTGCTGTTGGAGAGGGTTTAAATTAATGTGGCAAGGGGCTGGGAACCAGCAGAGAAGACTAGTAGATAGTGAGGTAGAAACTAGAGACTGTAAGGAACAGGATCATGAAGTTAGCATTACCAAGGGGAAGAGTAAGCAGAGAGCAGATGAACGCAAAGGAATTGGTGGGCTGAAGTGCGTATGCTTTAATGCAAGGAGTATTTGCGTTCACAGAGACTTGGATGAAGGAAAGGCATGATTGGCAACTAAATGTTCCAGGATATAGGTACTTCAGACAGGACAGGGAGGGAAGTAAAAGGGGGGGAGGAGTTTCATTACTGGTCAGGGATGATATCATGGCTGTGCAAAAGGAGGACACAATGGAGGGCTTGAGCAGTGAGGCATTATGGGTAGAGCTAAGAAACAAGCAGACATTGGGGCTGTACGACAGCCTCCCAACAGTGAGTGTGAGGTAGAAGAACAAATAGGTAAACAGATTATAGAAAGATGTAGAGGCAACAGGGTGGTGGGGATGGGAGATTTTAATTTTCGCAACATTGATTAGGATACACTTAGTGTCAGAAGTCTGGATGGGGCAGAATTTGTAAGGAGCATCCAGGAAAGTTTTCTACAGCAGTATGTGTCAGTAGTCCAACTAGGGAAGGGGCCATATTGAACCTGATGTTGGGGAATGAGCCAGGCTAGGTGGTAGAAGTTGCAGTGGGGAATTTCTTTGGGAATAGTGACCACAATTCTGTAAGTTTTACAATACTCGTAGACAAACACGACAGCGGTCCTAAGGGAAGAGTACTAAACTGGACCAAGGCCAATTATATCAAAATTCGACAGGAGCTGTGAAATGTGGATTGGACACAGCTATTTGGAGGGAAGTCCACTTTAATATGTGGGAGGCTTTCAAAGATAGGTTGAAGATAGTGCAGGATATGCATGTCCCTTTGAAAACAAGAGACAGGAACGGCAAGATTCATGAACCATGGATGACAGGAGAAATTGTGCGACTAGCCAAGAGGAAAAGGGAAGAGTACATAAGGTCCAGGCAGTTAGGAACAGAACAGGCTTTGGAGGAATATCGGGAAAGTAGGACCAATCTTAAACGAGGAATCAAGCAGGCTAAAAGGGGTCTTGAAATAACTTTAGCAAGCAGAATTAGGAAGAATCCCAAAACCTTTTATTCATATATAAGAGGCAAGAAAGTAACTAGAGAAAGGATAAGGAAGGAAGGTTGTGTGTCGAACCCGAGAGAATGGGTGAAATTCTCAATGATTACTTTGCATCCATGTTCACTGAGGAACGGGAGATGATGAATGCTGAAATTAGAGATAGAAGTTTGTTTCCTCTGGATCACATTGACATAAGGAGGGAGGATGTGTTGGGTAGACTAAAGGATATTAAGGTGGACAAATCCCCAAGACCAGATGGGATCTATCCCAGGTTGCTGAGGGAGGTAAGAGAGGAAATAGCTGGGGCCATGACAGATATCTTTGTAGCATCCGTAAACACAGGTGACGTGCCGGAGGACTGGAGAGTTGTTGCCCCCTGTTCAAGAAGGGTGGTAGGGATATTCCGGGTAACTACAGACCAATGAGCCTGACGTCAGTGGTGGGAAAGTTGCTGGAGAAAGTACTGAGGGATAGGCTCTATTTATATTTGGAAGACAATGGTCTTATCAGTGATAAGCAACATGGTTTTGTACGGGGGAGATTGTGCCTTACCAATTTAATAGAGTTCTTTGAGTAAATGACCAAGTTGATAGATGAAGGAAGGGCTGTAGATGTCATGTTCAATAAGGTTCCCCATGGTAATCTAATGGAGAAAGTGAAGTCACATGGTGTGTACAGGGTGTTCTAGCTAGGTGGACAATGAACTGGTTGAGCAACAGGAGACAGAGTAGCAGTTGAAGGGAGTTTCTCGAAATGGAGAAGGGTGACCAGTGGTGTTCCACAGGGATCAGTGCTGGGGTCGCTGTTGTTTGTGATATACATAAATGATCTGGAAGATGGCATTGTTGGTCTGATCAGTAAGTTTGCAGAAGACACCGAGATAGATAAGTTCTTGAGTAGGGAGATCAAGGGAAACCAGGAAAAGACAGGAGAATGAGATTGAGAAATTTATCAGCCATGACCAAATGGTGGAACACATTCAGCTTGCCAAATGTCCTCATTTTGCTCCTATATCTTATGATCTTACCAATCTCCAAAACTGGGAATGTCTGTTTAGTGTTGCTAGTAAGAAGAATGTAGTTTATGTGCTAAAGGTTCTGAAAGAATAATGTTTCTGTTTCATCAAAATCTTCGGTGACAAACAATATATGTCTGAGATGTTTTGACTGAAACATTTTGCGGTCTTGGATCCATGAATCCCTTTAATGAAAACATATCAATTTATTTTGTCTTTATTTCTGTCTGGCAGGTGAGCATCACTACCATTTTTTGTCCATCCCTAGTTATGCTTGAACTGATTAGCTGTCTAAACGTTTTTTGAAAGCAATTAAGAATTACCTGGCCAAGCCAGATAAAGATGGCAGATTTCCTTCCCTGAAACGAAGAGTAAAAGTAAACCAAATAGGTTTTTAATGACAATTGACAGATGGTTGGCATTAGACTACCTTTTAATTCCATATTTCAAATTTCATTATTTGTCATGATTGGATTCATTAGCTTTGGGCTAAGGATTAGCAATGCTTTGATATTGCCACTACCCCATCATCTCTTCCTAAGATTTCTTAGTCGAGTTGAAAGGTCAGAGACCTGATGATGCCTGCGCTGCGTATATTGTACCTTCTTTTATGTTTTAACTGTGAAAACTGGAAGATGTGAGAGAGGCATTTCCACTATTGTACATTGGAAGTTCTAGTGTACTGAACTGATATCAGTTAACACGAAACATGTGATGGAGTTGCCTGTTCGTTTCCAGTTTGAGAAAAGCCTATCCTCTGTTTCCTTTATTTCAGCCAACTGACTGTTGCAGTGGCAAACATACAATGCTAACTCTCACTCAGGAGCATGAAGCATTGAATAAACAGTTGAACTTATCCTAATAAGAATAAAGCAGATTATTAGATTTTATTGTCCCGAGTACTCAAGTACAGGAGTACAGTGAAAACTGTATAAAGTCATTGTTCTCCAATGCTATCTTCGGTACAAAAAAGTTTTTAGAAAAAAACAGCCATCTTGAATACAAAAACCAAAACAACAATTGAAGATACAAAAACCAGAATTTTTAAAAAAGGCAGGTTTGAGGGGCCAGGTGGCCTACATCTGTTCCTATTTCTTATGTTTTAATGTTTTTACATCTTGTTAAACACTTTGAAAATCCATATAATCAAAATCCACCAGAATCCCCTCATTAACCTTTTTTATTATTTCATCAAAAAAGCCAATTACATTCATCAAACACAATCTGCTTTTTACAAATCTCTGCTAGCATCCCTTAATGAACTTAAAGCTCAAAGTTGTACTATTGAGCCTGTATTGTCTCTGTGTGTTTCTTCTACCAAAAGCCCTTACCTCACCTTTTTTTGCATTGAAATTCATTTGCCAGGTATCTGTCCGTTTGGCCAACTTGTCAATGCCCTCTGAAGTCGCTGAGCATCATCCTCTCAATTCACTAATCTCCCTAGCTTAAAAGTCACACAAGACCAGGATATAATCCAACAGGTTTGTTTGGAAGCACTAGCTTTCAGAGCGCTGCTCTGACAATAATCTAATTGGTGGCTCCCTAGCTTAGTATTATGTATAACATCCTGTCCACATTGCTTGTATAAATCAGAAAAAGCAAGGATCCTAACATTAATTTGCTAACCAATCTGCCTTGCAGCACCATATCAAATACTTTCTGAAAGTCCAAATATACAACATTCACAGCGCTCATTCACTTGTCAAAGAACTCAAGTTTGTCAGACATGGCCTGCCCTTGGCAAAGCCATGTGGACTATCTAGTATTCACTTATTTTTTTTCCTCTAAATGTATATTTACTTTATCCAGTTTTATGGCCTCCATTAGTTTTCCCACTATAAATGTCAATCTGACAGGTCTGTCGTTTCCTGATTTCTTCTTTACTCCTTTCTTAAACAATGGTGTCACATTTGTAATCCTCCAGTCCCAGGGACTAATCCTGTGTTCAGAGAAGCCTGTAAAATTTCTGTCAATGGATCCACAATTTTCTCTCTTACCTCTCTGAGCAATCTAGGATGCATTTCATCCAGGCCTGGTGATTACCTGGAGTGCTGCCAGCCTTTTTAGCACCTCTTCTTTATCTTTTACTATGTTGCTTAGTTGCTCAACATCCACATTTTTAATTAGATTATTGTCACCGTTTTCTAATTTGGTAAAGACAGAAGCAAGATACTCATTTAGTACCTCTCCCATATCCTTTGTTTAGTGAGCAGCTTACCCTGCTTGTTCTTTATTGGCCCTACTCTATCCTTCACTAATCTTTTACTATTGATGTTTGATGAACATTTTACTATTTGTTTTAGCACAGCCTGCCATCCTTTCCTCGAGGTTCCTTTAGCCTTCCTTTTCCCAGCTTTAGTCTCTTTCCTGAATTTGAGATACTCTTCCTGATTTCTATTGCTGTTATTTTCCAGTGTGCCTTCTATGCCTTCCTTATTTTCTCTTCAATATCTTTAAGCATCCTGGGTATTGAAGTTTTGGATACCTCATATTTATTTCTCATAAGTATGAGCCTAGCTTGCACCCTATTCATCTCTATTTTGAAAATCTCTGATTTTTCATCCACTGTTTTATCCACCAAAATACTTTCTTTTCAATCAGTTTGCTCCAGTTCAACTTTAGACCCCTGAATCTGCTGTTTTTCAGCCTGGGATCATAATCCTTGACTGATTTTAATCCCTTTCCAACTTAATATTGGATTTTATCATATTATGACCACTATTTCCCAAATGCTCCCCAACTTTGAGGTTCTCCGCTTGGCCTGCCTCATTTCCTAGAACCAGATCCAGTATAGCTCCCTCCTTGGTAGGATTGGAAATGTTCCAGAAAGTTCTCCTATGCACGTTGCAGGAATTTCTCCCCTTCCATGCTCTACATGCTATCTTTTTCCCAGTCTACCCTGGGTTATTGAAATCACAAACTTTTAAAGCCCTTTCTTTTCTTGCAGATAATCTGCCTACAAATGCTACCTTCTACTGCTCTCCAATATTTGAAGATCAATAATGAATACCCAACAAGATCCTTCTTGTTTCTCACTTCCAACCATATAGATTCTATTTCAGGAACTGCATCTTGTTCAAGAGCAATTAAACTAATCTTTGAGAAAACTGCTACACTTCCTCATTTTTTTACCTATCCTATCGCTACTAAAAGCTTTATAACCCGGATGTTAAGTATCCAGTCCTCTTCTAGCTTGAGCCAATTTCCATCAGGCAAAAGATACAGAAGCACCAACAGGTTCAAGAACAGCTTCTTCACTGCTGTTATTAGGCTGCTGAATCGATCTCTCTAATGTCAAAAAATGTTGATCTTTCTAATGTTGATCTTGCTTTGTGCACTTCTTGTGCAGCCGTAAACTTTTATGCCGTGATCTGTCTGAGCACCCTATGATCTATGTGTCCTTGTTTGCTATGATTTGCCTGTACTGCAAAACAAACTAAAACAAAACTTTCCATTGTACCTATGTACATGTGACTACAATAAATCAAATCAAATTTCTGTCAAAGCTACTAGAGTAATTTCTGCTTTTTATTCCCCAGTTTTGGTCATTATATTCCATGCATTTGCATGCATAGAGTTTAACCTCACTCTTTGGAAGATGACCATTTTGTTGTTTACTGTCAACAATGAAGTTTTCCTTGTTCCCATCTTCTGTCTTTTGCCCTTTCCGGTAATTCCAAAACTAGGAGCGTTAGTCAACTGCCTTGCAAGTTTAAATCCACCCTCATAACACTATTTATCAGCCAGAAGATTAGTTCTTTTTCTGCTCAGGTGAAGTCCATTTCTTCTGTGTAGGTTTCTCCTTTCTCAAAAGTGATCCTAGTCACCCAATATTCCAAACCTCTCCGTTGTACACCATCCTTCAAAGCACACATTTAACTCCCTGATTTGTCTTTGCTTAAATGGTAAAGGCTGTGGCAGAGGTAGTATTTCTGACGAGCTATCCTGGACGACCTGTGTTTCACTCACTGACTCTTAAAACTGATCCTGCAAGTCCTTCAATCCATTCCTCCCTATGTTATTTGCTTGTGTATGATTCTCAACCATTGATTGTTCACCCTCTCTTTCCAGAAGTTTATCCAACTACTTTGTTACATCCCAAATCCTTGCACTTGGGAGGCGACAGACCATACAGGACTCACGATCTCAGCTGCAAACTAGCCTGTCTATCCCTTGAACTATTCAGTCACCCACTTGCGAATCACCATCTTGCGAATGAATCACCTACTACTATCTTACTAATCTGCCTATCAGTCTCTCTGTATTTTCCCCCAGAATAGCCTTCGGCACCATGGTACTGTGGCTTCCTCTCGAGTCATCCACACCTGACGTAGTATATTGCTCAGTAAATAAAATTTTATTCCTAATTAGATGGCTCCAAAGAGTTCTGGGTTTTTTGGACTTGTTTTTATTTTCTTTTTGGCAAATTCACCTGCCTTCTCTACATTCCTCCTGCCTGCCTATCATGACGTGGAGTGTCCACTATCAGGTAAGACTATTCTAGAAAGCTCTCTCCTCATCATATGGTGCTTAATGAGGAGAATCGCTGCTCCAAATTAGACACAGGTTGTTCAAGGACTGCTATCCTCTGGCATTTCATGCAAATGTGATTGTCCTGGATGTCTTGTCGATCCAAAGCTTTCCGCACTTTACATGCCACACGCACCACAATATTTCCCAGAGTACCTATCATCTTTACTGGTCAAGATGATATGCACTGCTGAGATTCTGCTGTTTATAAGCCACAAACAATTTTCTAACGCCCCTCTCTCTTGTGGTGCACGGAGCAGAGAGGGAGGTAAACACTACAGAAATGTAAATTTTGGGGCTTCACTGTTTTTTAACACCTGGTTTTCCACAATTCTCTTCTCAGTTGCAGTACCGGAGTCGACTTCTCCCAGAATATTTTTATATTTCAAAAACCTACTTTATTCATTAAGAAAGTACTACCTGTGCCACAGCCTTTGTATATACATTTATAGTCAGTAGAGCTCTTCAATTCTATACAGTCTTTACATATGTATAACAAATAAACCAAAGGCATTTCTTACTTTGAGAGTATATTTGTGTTTGAGACACTAGGAGCATCCAGTAACTGAATGGACTACCATTGTACTTTGGCTGAAAGACCTCAGATGATGGTCTTTCCCCACTGTACTTTGGTGACAGCTGCCCCAGGTTTTAGTGCGTCCCTCAGCTCCCAGTCCTGGACCTTGGAATGTGCCAGTCCACAGCACTCAGTTGTGGTCAACTCTTTGCTCTGGAAGACCAACATGTTTTGTGCAGACCAAAGAGTGTCTTCCCATAACTCTCTTCAGTTGCTTCTTACCCATGCTCTCTGGATGCTATTCCTCCTGTTGAGCACTGGGTCCTCCATGATTCTCTCCTTATTTGTGTTGAGTGAGCCAACTTCTCCCAGAATCCTCCAGTTACTGCTCACCATTGCACTCTGTTCACCCTATTGGTGACCATTCATCAAAAGGAGAGGAGACTGCAGACCCAGGAAACTCAGGATCCCTTGGAGCTAACAATTATGGAATTTTGCATGAAATGCCTGAAGTCTTAGCTTTTTTGCTTCTTAGCTCTAACCAAGTGGAGTCTGACCTTGCCCCCTTGAGGAAAGCTCTCTTTATCATTATACAATGTCTTCCCTAATAAATATGCCATCTTAACTCAATTTTTCTTCTCACTTTTTTCTGAACACTTCATTTCCTTGTATTTAAGTGCCCAGTCCTCTTAATTTGAGCCACAATTTCATTATGATCACAGTGTCTTATTCTCATACTGATATTTGTATTTGTAACTCACTAAACGTTGGGTGAGTCCTAATACTGTTTCAAATGTTTCGTAGTACTGTTATATATATAAATTTATATATATTTATAGATATTTTCTCTCTAATACAAGACTATACAACTTAAAATTATTTGCTGTATTCTTCTTTCTAGCTTAGCTACCTATCTAAACTGATACAGGCATTAAAATATATGTTGGCTTTTAGCTTTTGGCTGTAAAATCCTCATGAATTAATTGCACTCTCCACTTCAACATTTCATATGTATCGCCTGTACAAAATGGTAAGTGGGTAAATTTGAACCCTTGAATAACCATTTGCTCGTTCATCCACCCTAAATAACATGGGAATTTAGAGGATGGCCATGTCTCTGAACTGTCAATAACAGATTGCATTCAAGTCAAGTCTTCTTTCTTCCTTAATAATATTTCAAGTAATTAGCATTGTCCAGTTAATAATAATTTGATCCTTATGTGAGTATAATATTTGAGGCTATCAAATGCAAATTTCACATACACTTTGCTGTGTGATACTGTGGGAAGATAAAATGTGTCAGAATATACAAACATCAGACATTTAATTGTATTACCACGTATAGCTGAAACTTTATTGCTGGAACAGCACAGCAGGTCAGGCAGCATCTAGGGAACAGAAGATTCGACGTTTCGGGCACATGCCCTTCTTCAGGAAGGGCATTACCACGTATAATCAACAAAATTAAGTTGATTATGGAAAATTATTCTTTCAGTTGAAGAAAGTGTTGTAGTATCAGGATGTGCAGCTGCAAGTATAATTTCTAGTAAGTTCGTACATGATTGTGGTGGCTGCCTCAGTTATTGTAGACACTTTTTATTAGATCTGCATATGTAACATTTATTATTAACTAGAATGCAAAAGCACTGTGTATATAACAAAGCATTGAATGCAACATTTCAGTTTAAATGTTTAATTTAGATGATGTGTTATAATAGCCTAAAAATGTCAACTGATTCAAATAATAAAGCTTAAATCTTTTTTCATTAACATTTTACTAAATCAAATTTGAAAGGAAATATTTTTGAGATCTGCAAACCAAAATTCTTACCGGTGACTTATAGACATGCAAGCAAAGAAAATTAAGATACATTGTGTTTAAGGGTGACAACAAATTAAAAGTTTTATGAATCAATGTGCAGCAACCTACTATAAGATTTTATATATTTCAGGCTGTGAACTTCAAAGTTTACACATTTCTTAGCTTATAACTGTTTACTTACCAATTAATTTTGTGGGCAAAATATTGCTTAGTTCTGACTGAAAATTGAGAAACTAAGACTTTTGACTGAAAATTAAGAGAAATAACCTAATTTAAACTGCGAGTATTAAGTTAGTTTTTAGAAGAGTTTCAGATATGCTTGAGTAGAAAGTCATTACAACACATTTATCAGCTTGAAAAGGAAGACATTAACAGCCTTATGAATATGCATGTGTCTGGTTAATTAAGTTAATTGTTCTGCAGAAGTGCTCGCACTTCCAAGGACAATTTTTTAAACAATTTCTGCTTGATACAATCATTAGTCATGCTTTACCTGAACTATTAAAATCTTAGTCTTCAATTTAGTCTTGCCATAATTTTAGCTGAAAAGATTGCCATCAAATGGGAGAAAATGAATGAGATCCCATTGTGTCTTGTGTTTTGATATCAGCTTATCTTTTGCTGCTGAGAGAAATTGGTGCAATTAGATTTTATTTATAATGAATATATTAATTAATTTATCAGCACCCATGTTGAGCAGTGTCACTCTTTGCTGCTCTGAGAATGTTCACAGTGGCATGAATATAAAATTAAATACCCATCTCTTCCATGCCCAAGCTGTTCACTCTCTCTAACACAGTTGTGGAGAATGCCCAGGTAGGGCCAGCATTCATTTTTTTAAAAAAAAAGTGACATATGGAGATTCCCAGATAACCAAAAGACTGACAAATATCTATAGTGTCATTTTGTTGGGGCACAGAATATCTGTAGGCTATTTGTCGGCGCATTAGTCATTCAGCATTTTTAGACTTTGTTAAATTCCCAGTTTCTCCAATGAAGCATTGAGCGCAATATGGAAATAATTATATTTCAGCAACCAAAATAAAATAAAGTTGCATGCAGATTGTCTGTTTTCCAAATGTGGAATATCTATTTTTAATATTTTTATAAAGTCCACATGAAAAAAGACAGTTTATATGTTTAGAGTAATTAAGAATTTCTTAATGTTTGTATTGCATTTCCATGAAGGACATGGGAGTAATACTAAATCTTTGTCTGGGGGGGCGCGGTGGTTCTGCTGAAAGCCACCCTTGCCCTTGTTGCTATACCCCTCTCATCACCCATCCACCAACCAGTTAATCTCCCTTCTCACCTGTGACCTAAGATCTAGTGTTTTCCTGGCCCTAGGTTAGTGTCATACCAGCAACAGACATCTCCTTCCCAATGGTGCAGATGTTCATTGCAGCCATCAAGTACTTCAGTGGAACAAGGTGCAGCAGATTTTTTTGAAAAAAGGTGATAGCTTGTTTAAGAATCTGCCCATGACTATATTTATAAAATGAATAATGCCACTAACCTTACTTATGGCCTCAACCTGTAAGTTAACTTTAGCGAATTATGAATTTGAACCTTGAAGTCTCTACATTTGTTTACGCACTTAAGCAATATGCTTAAAACCAACATCAAGATTGTCCATTTGTGTCTTTAGCACAAACAGTAATTTTACGAAGCGAAACAGCAAGATATTGGCACTAAAAATAATGAACTATAGCAAAGTGGCAACAAATATATTTATAATGATATTTATATTTAGATTGATGTTCCCAAACCAATTTTCTGTTGTCAAATTGTATAAATGTAAAGTTGTTCAACTACACTACATGGCAAATTTCTTTGCCCATATGAAAAGTAAGGTGACAGTTTTATAATTCTGGATTCAAATTTGATTTTACCAATTTAAAAAAAAAAGTTTCAGGAGAACTTCAGGGATACTTCTGAAGTTTTCAGTGACTTCTTTATGGCTAGAATAAGTAACCAAGATAGAGCCTCATGCTGCACCTTTGTGTTCTTAGAAAAAGGAAGTTGAAGTATTATGGGTCTGTGAGATAATCAATGTTGGCACTAGAAGGTCAATGTCAAATTTGCAATAGACATGTTTTGAATTCTAAGGGTGACTTAAGAAAAGTTCAAACTTTTTTTAAATTTTTTAAAAACTCAAACTTCTTCATAGCCTTCAGGATTTCAATGTGTATTGAGTCAGCCAAAAAGGGAAACAAAACAAAATATGTCTTTCATGACATTTAGTTTTCACTAAATAGTTTATTTAATTAAATACATTTTAAAAATAGATTTGAATTAAATTAAATTAGAAAAGAAAAAATGTAAGTAAATGGATGATCACAGAACAGAATCAAGTAAAGTTGCTATAGTTTTGTCAGACCATAGGGCTGCTCTCATTATAGATTCAACTGGTGGTGGTTAAACCTGAGGGCCACACACCTCAGGCAAGGGGACAGTACTTCATGGTAACCTCAGCCAATGCAGGAATTGAACCCATACTGTTGGCATCCTTTTCTGGCAATTCAACCAACTGAGCTAACTGACACCTGACAAAGCAATGCAGTAAAATTAAACTTAGCACATTTTAGTTGTTGATACAAAACAGAAATTGCTGGAAAAACTTATGTCTGGTAGCATCTGTGGAGAGAAATCAGAGTTAAAGGTAACTCAGATTTCTTTCCACAGAAGCTGCCAGACTTGACTTTTTACAGCAATTTGCATTTTTGCTTCCGATTTCTAGCATCCGCAATTCTTTCAGTTTTTTTATTTAGCTATTGATAAATACTTTTATTAATTTTTGACTTGCCTGGTAACATGCATTGGGTGGGTAGCTCTGCTGGGCATTGGGCGGGTAGCTCTACTGGTTCGAGCGTGGTGCTAATAACGCCAAGGTCATGGGTTCAGTCCCCACACTAACCAAGTGTAGTGCTGAGTTGGGCAAACCAGCGATGTTTGCAGTGCCATGTCAGGGCTGGTGATTGCTTTATGGGCAGCACGGTGGCACAGTGGTTAGCACTGCTGCCTCACAGCGCCCGAGACTGGGGTTCAATTCCCGCCTCAGGCAACTGTCTGTTTGGAGTTTGCATATTCTCCCCGTGTCTGCGTGGGTTTCCTCCGGGTGCTCCGGTTTCCTCCCATAGTCCAAAAATGTGCAGGTGAGATGAATTGGCCATGCTAAATTGCCCGTAGTGTTGGGTGAAGGGGTAAATGTAGGGGAATGGGTCTGGGTGGGTTGCTGTTTGGAGGGTCAGTGTGGACTTGTTGGGCCGTAGGGCCTGTTTCCACACTAAGTAATCTAATCATAAAGTCTTTAAAGCATCTGGCTATGAAAGTGTACTTCTACACCAAAACTGAAGAAGCAAAATTAAGTCACCAAAGTCAAGGGGATTGAGACTAAGTCAAAATTAGGCTCCAGACTTCATTTGTGTTGAGCAGGCAAATTATGTCAGTTTTTGGGGGAAATTGAAGATCAACCATCCAGCCTTCCTCCCCCATGGTATCTCTGCTGATTTTTGAAATGCAAGTGAAACTAGTTGCCTGTCTTCATGAAATATAATGAAAGGCTTCATAATTATATTGACTGTTAATTTATATACAGTATTTATAAATGTGTTTTGATTATTATTTGTGCTCATAAATATTTTTAATGTCTTTCAGGTTCCACAAATATCTTGGCATTTTCTGTACATGGAATTAAACATCCTGGTACTGCAGCAATGCATATCATTATGGGTATGTGCGCTTCAAGCCTTTAAATAATTATTTTAAACATATATATTGCAAAAATGATTGAATAGTATTATTGACTTAGGTTAATTTTGGGTTCTTCAACTTATACTTGCCTACAATTTTGAAAATTGCATGTGCCACCAATTCATGTGTTGATTGCTAACTGCTGCAAATGTGGTACTAGCTAAGATTTGTCTGTTCATCACTTTCTCTCTTGCATTATGTTGAAAATAGGATAGGTTTAGTAAATAATAGCCTGGATCTTAGACCTCCAGACATTTAGAAATGTAGAAAACAGAAACATAGAAAATAGGAGCAGGAATAGGTCATGTGGCCCTTCAAGCCCACTCTGCCATTCAATATGATTTTGATTGATCATCCAACTTCGTACTCTGTTCTTGTTTGTTCCATACCCTTTGATCCCTTTATCCATAAGAACTATATTTAACTCCTCCGTGAAGACATTCAATGTTTTGACCTCAACTACTTTGTGTCGGAGAGCATTCCACATCTCACCACTGTCTAGCTGAAGAAATTTCTCATTTCTTTTATTCATTTGTTGGATGTGGGCATTGCTGGCAAGCCAGCATTTATTGCCCATCCCTAGTTCCCTTTGAGAAGGTAGTGGTGAGCTGCCTTCTTAAACTGCAACAGTCCACTTGCTGTGGGTTGACTCACAATGTCACTGGGGAGGGAATTCCAGGATTTTGATCCAGCGACAGGAAAGAAATGGTGATATATTTCTAAGTCAGGATGGTGAATGGCTTGGAGGGGAACTTGAAGGTGGTGGAGCTGCACTTGTCCTTCTAGATGGAAGTGGTCATAGGTTTGGAAGCTGCTGTTTGAGGAAGTAAGGAGTGTGATGGAATATTCCCCACTTGCTTGGCAATACATCCACAAGCATCCACTCCCTCCACCACCGACACTCAGTAACAGCAGTGTGTACCATCTACAAGATTCACTGCAGAAATTCACCCAAGTATTCCTAGCCTATGACCTTTTCTTGTGGCCACTGTGTTTATATGACAAGTCCAGTTAAGTTTCTGTCAATGATAACCTCCAGATTTTGATAGTAGTGGATTCAGTGATAGTAGCACCATTAAATATCAAGGGGGAGCAGTTATATTGTCTTTTAATCATAATGGTCATAGCCTGGCATTTGTGTGTTACTTGCCACCTGTCAGCCAAAGCATGAATATTGTCCAGATCCCGTTGTATTTGAACATGGACTGCTTCAGTATCTGAAGAGTTGCAAATGGTGCTGAACATTGTGCAATCATTGAGCATCCCGACTTCTGACCTTATGGAGGGAAGGTCATTGATGAGGCAGCCAAAGATGATTCAGCCTAAGACACTACCCTGAGGAACTCCTACAGAGATGACCTGGAGCTGTGATGACTGACCTCCAATATTCATGTCCAACTTCTTATATGCCAGGTATGACTCCAATCACTGGAGTGTTTCCACCCTGATACTCATTTATTTCAGTTTTGCTAGGCTCCTTGATGCAAGATTCAGTTGAATGCAGCCTTGATTTCAAGGGCTGACACTCTCTCGTCACCTCCGAAATTCAGCTCTTTCCTTCATGTTTGAACCAAGGCTGTAATGAGGCCAGGAGCTGAGTGGCCCTAATGGAACCCAAACTGAGCGTCACTGAGCAAGTTGTTGCTGAGGAGGTGCTGCTTGAAATTGCTGTTGGTGATACCTTCCATCACTTTACTGATGATCGAGAGTAAACTGATGGGGGTGTAATTGGCTTGATTAGATTTGTCCTGTTTTTTATGTATAGGACATACCTGGACAATTTTCCACATTGTCAGGTAGATGCCACTGTTGTAACTGTACTGGAAGAGCTTTCTAGGGGAACATAAGCCTTCGGTACTATTACTAGAATGTTGCAAGAGTCCGTAATCTTTGCAGTATCCAATGTTTCCAGCCATTTCTTGACATCACATGGAGTGAATCGAATTGGCTGAAGATTGGTTTCTGTAATGCTGGGGCCCACTGAAGGAGGCTGAGATGGGTTATCCACTTGACACTTTTGGCTGGAAGTTGCTGCAAAAGCCTTGTCTTTTACGCTAGTGCACTGGGCTCTTCCATCATTAAGGATGGGGACATTTTTGGAGCTGCTTCCTTCAGTGTGTTTTTGTAATTGTCCACCACCATTCATGACGATGTGGCAGGATTACTGAGTTTAGATCTGATCCCTTGGTCATGGGATTCCTTAAATCTGTCTATCACTTGCTGTTTATACTGTTTGCAAGTAGTCCTGTTTGGTAGCTTCACCAGGTGGATACGTTATTTCCAGGTATATTTGGTACTTCTCCTGGCATGCCATCCTGCACACTCCATTGAACCAGGGTTGATCCCCTTGCTTGATGATAATGGTTGAGTGGGAGATGTGTTGGGGTTACAGATTGTGCTGGAGTACAATTCTGCTCCTGATGACCCACGGAGCCTTAGGGATGCCAAGACTTGAGTTGCTAGATCTGTTTGAAATCTTTTTGAATTAGTGCAGCATGGTAGCTCAGTGGTTAGCACTGCTGCCTCACAGCACCACGGAGTGGGTTTGATTCCAGCCTCGGCTGACTGTGCGGAGTTTGCACATTCTCCCCATGTCTGCATGGGTTTCCTCCAGGTACTCTGGTTTCCTCCCACAGTCACAAAGATGTGCAGGTCGGGTGAATTGGCCATTCTAAATTGCCAATAGTGTTAGATGCTTTAGTCAGGGGGACACTGGTCTGGGTGGGTTACTCTTCAGTCAGTGTGGACTTGATAATACCACTAGGCTATCGCTTCCCCATAGCCTACCATGTGTCCTTAAACTGTGATACCTGGTTCTGGACTTCCCAGTCATTAGGAATATCATTCTTGTATTCACCCTGTCTGGTTAGAGAGTCATACAACCCAGTATCAGGCCCTTTGGCCCAACTTGTCCATGCTGACCAAGTTTCCTATATGAACTAATCCCCTTTGCCTGCATTTGGCCCAAATCCCTCTGAACCTTTCCTATTCATGTACTTGTCCAAATGTGTTTTAAATGTTGTAATTATACCCAATGCTACCACTTCCTCTGGCAACTTGTTCCATATACATGCGAGCTCTGTGAAAAACAGTTGCCCCTCAGATCCCTTTTAAATCTTTCCCATCTCACCTTAAACCTATTCCCTCTAGTTTTGGACTCCCCGACCCTTAGGAAAACACCTTGCCGATTCACCTTATTTATGCCCCTCATGATTTTATAAACCTCTAAGACCATCCCTCAGCCTCCTATGCTCCAGGGAGAAAAGTTCCCCTCCTTATAAACAAGCTCCCCAGTTTTTGTAATATTCTTGTAAATCTTTTTTGTCCCTTTTCCAGATTAATAACATCCTACCCTGCAGGAGGGCAACCAGAATTGTATGCTGTACACCAAATGTGGCCTTACCAATGTCTTATACAGCCACAACATGATGTTCCAAATCCTCAGTGCTTTGATCAATTAAGGCAAGTGTGCCAAATTCCTCTTCCTTCACACTGACTACCAATGTTCTGCTTTTAGGACCTAAAATGACTGCACAGAGGCTGGTATCCCGTCACCAAATTACCCTTTGAGATTTGTGTAAAGATTTGAAGCTCAGGTGTTGGTTGCCGTGGTTGTGGGGATGTTTGCTGAGCTGGGAAGTTGATTTGTAGATGTTTCGTCCCCTGTCTTGTTGACATCTTCAGTCCTTTGGACCCACCTGTGAAGCGCTGCTGTACTGTCTCTTCTGGAATTTATTTGGTTCCGGTACTGCCGCTTCTGGTTGCTGGTCTGGTTGTTTGTTGTATATACGGCCTAGGTGTATGTGTTTGTTCATGGAGTTCGTGGATGAGTGCCATGCCTCTAGAAATTCTCTGGCTGTCCTTTGTTTAGTTTGTTCTATGATCATTGTGTTGTCCCTGTCGAATTTATGGTCCTTGTCATCTATGTATATGGCTGCTAGGGACAGATAATCGTGGTGTTTAATGGCTACTTGGTGTTTGTGGATGCTGATTGTTGATTGTCTGTTTGTCCTGTATAGTGTTTGTGCAGTTTTTGCATGGAATCTTCTAACTTACAATTGTCTTGCACATGATGGATATAAGGTCTTTTGTTCTGGTGAGTTGTCGGAGTATGGCTGTTGGTTTATGGGCTGTCAATCCAAGTGGTCAGAGAAATCTGGCTGTCAATTCTGAGAATTTTTAAATATAAGGTAGAGTGGTTAGTGTGTTGGATCGTGTTATTTGTTAGGAATCTGTGAATGAAGTTGCAGGGATATCTGTTCTTGCTGACGACTCTGTGGAGGTGTTCTTCTCTTTGCGGGTCAGGAGTGCTGCAGTGTGTTGTAGCCCTTTTGAATAGGCTCCTAATGTAGCTTCTCTTGTGTGTGTTTGGGAGTTGCTGTTGTGGTTCAGGATCTGGTCAGTGTGTGTAGCTTTTCTGTACACTTTTGCAGTGCGTTCACAATTCTGTGTTCTTCCTACCATCTCATCCAGGAATGGGAGTTGATTGTTGGTTTCCTCCTCTTTCATAAATCTGATCCCTGTGAGCATGGTGTTAATAATCCGTTGTGAGTTCTCGATTTCTGTTCTCTCAATAATTACAAAAGTATCATCCACGTAACTGATCCAGAGTTGGGTCAGATTTGTAGGAGGGCTGTGCATTCCGGTCTTTGCATCACTGCTTCTGCTATGAGCCCAGAGATGGCTGAGCCCATAGGTGTTCCATTGATCTGTTCATATATTTGGTTGCTGAATGTGAAGTGTGTCATCAAGCACAGGTCTAGTAGTTTGAGCATGCAGTCCTTGTTGATAGCTTCCTCATCATGTCGTCTGTTCTGTTTGTCCAGGAGGTTAGCTATTGTCTCTCTGGCTAGAGTTTTGTCAATTGAAGTGAATAGTGCTGTTACATCGAATGAGACTATTGCTTCGTCCTTGTCTATGTTTATGTTCCTGATGTTGTCCAGAAATTCCTGTGATTTAGTAATTATTAAGAGAACAGAAATTGAGAACATACATCGGATTATCAACACCATGCTCACAGATATCAGATTTATGAGCGAGGAGGAAACCAACAATCATCTCCCATTCCTGGATGTGATGGTAGAAAGAATACCGAACAGTGGATGTGCCACAAAAGTGTATAGAAAAGCCATACACAGGGACCAGATCCTCAACTACAACAGTAACCACCCAAATACACACAGAAGCTGCATTAGGTCCCTGTCCAAAAAAATTACAACACACTGCAGCACTCCCGACCTGCAAAGAGAAGAACAACACCTCTACAGAGTCTTCACCAAGAGCAGATATGCCCACAACTTCATCTTCGTATGCCTAACAGACAAACAACATGGCGAGGACATGCCACAACCCAACACAGTAACCACGCTACCTTATTTAAAAACATCTTGGAACTGACGGCCAGACTTGTCCGACCACTTGGATTCATGATAGCCCATAAACCAATAGCCACGCTCAGACAGCAGCTCACCAGAACAAAAGACTCTATACCCATCATATGTAAGACAAATGTAATTTACAAGATTCTATACAAAGACTGCACGAAACAGCATATAAGACAAACACATAAACAATTAGCAATCCGCATCCACAAACACTAGCTAGCCACTAAATGCCATGACCAGATGTCCCTAGTAGCCATATACCTAGATGACGAGGACTACAAATTCAACTGGCATAACACAACAATCATAGGGCAAGCTAAACTGGGGACAGCCAGAGAGGCATGGCACTCATCCATGGACTCCATCAACAAAACCACAGACGTGGACCCAATATACCGGCCACTACGTCGAGCAACAGGAACAGAACCAAATAAATTCCAGAAAAGACAGTACAGCAGCGCTTTACAGGAGGCTCCAAAGCACTGAAGGTGTCACCTAGACAGGATACGAAACATCTTCAAATCAAACTCCTTGGCGAACATACCCACAATCAAGGCAATCTTTTATTTACATATGCATAGTACACTGGCTGTGGCCAGCCAGCTCGGAGTCAATCCCCTGAACTGAGGTGATTCTAAATCTCCTGGTTATAAGAAATGAGGGCTAGTTCAGATTTGAACACGGGACCTCTCGCATGTCAACATATTCTCTAAACCATCTCCACAAGGATCTCATAGTCAATACGGTCCAGCTGGCTCCAATCACTACATCCCTTACCTCGCCAAATCTGGGGATGTAGCCTGGTCTCTCTCTTGCATCATTTTCGCCCTAGGTCTGGTTTGTCTGACATGAATGGCGTATAACGAACCATAGCCTGTCTCTTGCATCTGGAGTGCCTCGAGAGGATTTCCTTCTCTTACGGCAATAACGGTATCGAGGCTGCATCCATCTCTGACTCTGAGGTTTTCTCGACACTAGACAGAGACCGAAAAAGCTAATTTTCTGACAGGCCTTCTGGCTGTTCTAAGGGGCCAGATATGTTTTGCTCCTGTCCCATTTGCAAGGTAACAGCTTTCAGGTGATCCACGTGTTTGTTCAGGACTGTATCACCTACCCGAACTTTCTAAGTGACAGGACCTGACTTCGCATCAAGCTGACTTTGTACTCATACAGGGCCATTTCCATCAGAAAACTTCATCCCCTGAATTCAATCCTCTTTTACTTAGAGGAGGCATATGGCCTGCCATGGTGTTCCAGCTGCCGTTTCACCCCCGCCCATCCACCAGGTCTGGGAATATCAGGTTTAACCTGGTGCAGAGTCTTCTCTCCATCAGCAACTCTGATGGAGTTATCTTTGCTGTTATGTGTGGGGTGGTCCTATAATCAAACAGGAACTGGTACAGTTTGGTATCAAGTAATGCTGTATGCTGCTTCTTTAATCCTGTCTTCAACATTTGGACTGCACTTTCCACCAGATCATTGAATGATAAATGTTATGGAGCTGTGCTGATGTGCCAAATGCCATTTGACTTCAGGAAATATTCAAATTCACTGCTGGTAAATGATGTCCCATTGTCCATGACCAATACGTCTGGGTGCCCGGGTATTGCAAACAATGCTTGCAGCTTCTCGATCATCATCCCTGAGTTTGCTGAATGGACTTTATGCACATCCACATTTTTATGGGCGTCCACATTTAGCCCATGAAAGGACTGGCATAGTCCATGGTTACGCGGCCATTCCTACAGATGTGGGGCCACTGCTTATGTCAGGTTTTGTCCCCTGAGCATTGCCCCCCAATGCAGCTATGTTGGCATCCAACCCTGACCACCAGACATAGCTTCTTGCTAGCAGCTTCATCTTGGAAACAACTGTATGACTCTTGTGGAGTTTGGCCAGTATCTGGTGGTGACCTTTACTTGGGACAGTCACCTTTGCTCCCCATTGTAATAAGTTGCCCTGTAATGGTGATCTGATATAGCTGGGTCCAGAAAGGATTCAATCCTGTTTCCAATGGCCATTCTGTTTCCCCCATTACCATCAGATATTTTAGTTTCACTAGGGCAGGATCTTTTTGTGTCCACATTCAAATATTGTCAGTGGTGACTGGAAGGATGTCCAGGAATTTTAAAACTAAAATGGACATTCTGGGGAAGGCACCACAGGTGGAGAATCTGCCAGTTGGAGGCAGCTCAAGGCATCTGCATTAACCACTTGGCTTCCTGGACTGTGTTCTAACTTGTATATACTGAGATTAAAGGCCCCACGCTGAATTCTACAGGAAGCTATGGGCAGCACCACCTTTCTTCTTTCAGCAGTGCTAGCAGGGGTTTGTGATCAATTATTACGACAAATTTCTGTCTGGAAAAGATATTGGAACTTCCTCACACCAAAGATGTCCGCCAAACCTACCTTCTCTGTCTGGGCATATCTGTGTTCAGCATCAGCCAAAGTCTGCGAAGCATATGCTATTAGACTTTCCTCTCCATTAGGCCACCAGTAAGCCAACACTACCCTGATACTATACGGAGAGGCATTGCATGTCAGCATTACCTCTTGCTTCAGATCGTATTGGGCCAACACCTTAGATGGCAATTGCTGCTTTTCAACTTCCCTAAAGCCTATATCATGCTTATGCGACCATTTCCAAGGCTGACCCCTTTTTCAACAGCAGGTGTAAGGGTGCCAAGATGGAGGCAAGGTTATATATGAATTTTCCATAAAAATTCACTCACTTAAGGAAAGACCTAAGCTCCATTAGAGACGTGGGAGCCTGGGCTACTTTGATCATTCTCACTTTATCTCTCAACAGGTGTAACCCAGTTTTGTCAACTCTGTAACCCAAGTAGGTCACTTGGGTGTCCAGAACACACATTTCTCCCTTCTAATACATGCGCCAGCTGGGAGAAACATTTAAGCACTATGTCCAAGTTCTCCAAGTGTTCTTTATTGGTCTTCCCTGTATTAGTAAATCATGCAGATATTTGGCAGTTTAGGGTAGCCCTTGTAAAATGTTCTTCTCCATGGTCCACTGGAAAAGGTCACAGTCTGATGATCTCCCAAATGGCAGTCTTGTATATTGATATAAACAATTATGGGTATTAATGGTAGCATACTTCTGGGACTCCTAATCCAGTTACAATTGCAGATGGGCATGGCTCATGTTCAGCTTCGTAAAGGATAGCGCCCACCCCCCACCCTGCCAATTTTCTGTACAAGTCCTCCATGTGAGGGTTTAAGTATTTATCCAGCTTCAAGAAGCATTTTACCATTTGCTTCCAATCCCCACAAAGGCAAACTGAGCCATCAGGCTTCACAATCAGAACAACTGCACTGGTTTGAAAATTCCTTTGCTCTCCAGCCTTCTGATTTCCATTGCTACTTTCATACACAAAGCAAATGGCACCAGGCGGGCCTTGCAAAATCTCAGAATTAATTCCTGGTCAACATATAAAGTGGTTTTGATCCCTTTGATAGTCCCAGCCCTTCCTGAAATATTCCTGGGTATTTCACTAGGGCTTCAAAGAGGCAGTCATTTTCTAATCGAAAAATGTTGAACCAATCTAGCTGAATCTTTATCAACCAGTTCCACTGCAATAGGCTTGGGCCTGAGCCTTTTATTACAATCTGCACCAACTGCTCAAAGGAGACCAGAACTGAAGTCATACCCTTCGTCTGCAATGGCTCCCCAATGCATGGTCTTGGACTGGCTGAGGTCTTGTGCAAATTTAAGATCCGAAATCTCGAGCGAATCTTGTTAAAGACAGGTTCTGCAACCGTATATACAGCTGTGCCAGTATCAACCTCCATGGGAACTAGGTGACCATTTAACCAAACATTAATTTTAATCCATTCTGATGTAGATGTCACGAAGCAATTTAATTTTTCTAACCCACATGTGGGAGACTTTCCAGGGTGTGCATACTCCTGGTACCAGCCTATGAATTTTCTGACTGAAGTCAGGCCTTTTAGGACTCCTTTGATGTCTTGAGTCCACATTCTGGCAGCAACTACAATGGCTTGCCCGGCCAAATCCTGAAGAACTTTTTAACCACTTGGCCAAGGTTCAGCTTTATTGTGATGTTCTGCTAGGGTCCCTCTGATCAGGATATGTGCTGCATGAGACTGCAATTGCCTATACTCAAGTGGCGTTGCTCAAGCTCAGTTGGAGAGGTGAGGGAGTCTACTTCCATTGGAATGCTCTATAGTTCCATGCTCGACTTGCCACATTTTCTAATGACGACAGCAGTAGCACGTGTTTGAAGTCCAGTTGGATTTCAACTGGTAGGTGCTTCTGCATGGTTATGTCATTAATGCCATATACCAAACAGTGTCTCAGCATCTCATTCAGGGTTAACCCAAAAACACATGCCTTTGACAGTCATCCCAAACTTGTCAAAAATGCCAATATGGATTCTCCCGGTTCTCTAACAGCTGAATAAAGCCGATAGCATCTCAGAATTAGAGGAGGCTTGAGTTGTAATATTCCTTAACCAATTCTGTCAACTTTGGAAGGCTTTAGTGTCTCTGGGAGAGTTAAGCCCCTTATAACTGAAAATGGTGCGTGTCTGCAGTCAGACGAATTACTCATTGCTTTTCATCTGCCCCAATATCATTTGCTTAGAAAATATATTGCATTCTTTGCACATAATGGGCCCAGTCTTTGACAGCAGGATTGAAGGAGTCCAACTTCCCAAATGTTGCCAGAAATGCTTACCCCAGCTCCAAGATGACTGTTGCAAGCAAATGTTCTTCAGCAACATACTGTTTTCTCCTGTCACCACTGAAATAACTATACAGATGTTGGTATCCCATCACCAAGTCATCCCTTATACATTTGAGTACAGTACACTGCTTAGAGTCAATCCCCTGCACTGAGGAGATTCTAATCTCCTGGTTATATTTTTTTTCTTTGGAGATTTTAAATTTCCTGGTTTTATATATATAGTTTTTTTCTGAACTGAGGAGATTTATAATCTCCGGGTTATATTTTTTTTAAAGTCTCGTGGTTCTATATATATTTTTAAAATCAACCTGTTCAGAGATGGTATCGCGCACCACTGGATCAAGTGGGACTTGAATCCAGGCCTCCTGGCTCACAGGTAGGGACACTACCACTGCACCACTTGAACCCAAAATAGTCAGGTCCTCGCTAGCAGGAAATTGAACCCTGGTCGCCCGCATGACAGGCAGTGATACTAACCACTATACTACCAAGAACGGCATAGTCTCCTGGTCCTGTTGGTCAGCCAGAGCTTTTCTGATTGGCCAAGGTTAACAACCCTAATCAAGGATCTTGTAATCAGCAAGATTCACCTGGTTCAAATTACTACAAGACCTTATCTTTGTTTTACAAAAACCTATGTCATTGTTACTAATCTGTACCAGTCACTGCCATTTCACCCTCCCTCTCCAGGATGCCCTGTAGCTGCTTGACCAGGGAGGGAACAAACCATCCTGGAATTTAATTTGTGGCCATAGGCACATCTATCCATTCCCCTTACAATAGTCATGGAAGATTCAGTTGTATTTCCACACTTTTGCTCCTCCCTTTGCAGCAGAGCAAACATTGGCTGTTGCTATTTTCACTTGAGAGGATATTTTACTGAACAATGAATAAAAGGTTACACCTGTTTTTTGAGAGGAATGGCCACAGAGGATTGATGCATGGCCTGCCGAGACCTCTTTCTTTGCCTGGCGGTCACCCATTCCCTTTCTGCCTGTGAAGTCAATGCCTGCAGTATCACCACCACCCATATACGTGCTATCCACGATTACTTCAGCTTTGCAGATGCTCGAGAGTCCCCAGCCACCTCTCCTGTCGCAAACCTCAGGCCTCCACGAACTGCATTTGGAGACACTTCCTGCACACGTGCTAGTCCTGGGTGCTGGAAGTATACGTGGCTTCCCATGTAAAGCAGGAGGAGCACACTAAGGCCTTGAGCTCTTCTGCCATGCCTTACAGTACCATCTCTGAGATATCAAAATCCTTTCCAAGTTTTGGCATCCAGAATTGAACACAATATTCTAACTGGGTCATAGCAAGTAATTTATAAAAGTCTAGCTTCATTCTTTTCCTTTTATATGCAATTCTGCTAGTATAGTATTTCCATGTTTTGTCTTATTTTGAGGATGTTTGATATTTTGTTGTGAAGTCTGGTGTTTTTATGCCAGTACATTTCTGTATCATTTTGATTTGATGGTGTAGAATGCAGAACAGATCTTGTTGTGGTTGAATTTTAACATTGTCTTTTTTATTCTTGGTGTCCTCTTGTGTTTTAGGTAACTTCCAAAAAGTAGATGTTTGTACCTTTTGTAGTCACAACAGGCTACTTCAATTTGGTTTCACAGCTATGCTTGGCTTTGGTGGAAGAACCCTGGCCTTAGCAGAAAAGCATCGTTGGATGCCTTCCACCCAGAGGAGAGAGTTTGCTGTTATCAAAACACTGACAAATCTGAAGTAAGAAAAATGACCTTTTATCCAAGAAGACTTTTGTCCTCCTTAGTCAATATATACATAAAAAAGAGAACATTTAGCTCCAAGTTGGTTTTTCCTACAAAGAAATTTAGCCCAGTTACAAACTGACAATATATATGAATTAGGAGCAGGAATAAATATTCAGTCCTTCAAAACTGCTCTGCCATTCAATGAGATCATGACTAATCTGATTGTGACTTCAAGTCAGTTTGCCTATATATCTCAGCTAACCTTTAGCTCCCTCATCAGTCACAAATCTGTCTAACTCAACCCAAAAATTACATAATGACCTTGCTCCCTACCATTCTGTATAAAGAGTGTTCCACAAGCTGAGAAACTCTTGAAAAAACTTCTCGTCTCTGTATTAAATGGGAGACTCCTTATGTTTAAACTGTATCTTTTTTTATTACAATCTTTCTCACGGGGAAAACATCCTTTCACCATCCATACTGTCAAGTCCCCTCAGATTCTTTTATGCTTCAGTAAGATCAACACTTTGAATGTCCAATGGATATGACCCAACCTATCCATCTTCTTCATAAGATAATCCCTTCATCTTATAAATCAGTCAAGTGATTCTTCTCACAACTGTTTGTATTGCATGTATGTCCTTTCTCTCATAACAAGGCCAAAATTTTACACAATACTGTAGATTTTGTGTTAATTTGTTAGAAAATTACTTCACGTTCCCCATAATTTTACTATGACACATGGTTGAACACTTACTGTGAATTTTAACAAAAACAATTTTTGAACTCCATAACTTTTCATGTCTTTAGGCCTGAGAATTGTGAACTATCCTTTCTACCATCAGAAAATGTTTATGTGGTAGACCAGGAAGACAAAAGGTAGGTTATAAACAGTTTAGTTTGCTAATTAACTATTCAAGTTTCAGTTAACTGAATTATTTTAGATAACGTGTTAATTTAACCTTCTTCATAAACCTAATGATCTATCTGTAGAAGCTTCATTCATCCCAGTCAAAGTCACCCAACTGCAGGATGGAAGGACTTCTTAGGATAGCAGTGGGGAATGCAAAGAAATGTGGTAATGATGGGGACAGTATAGTGAGAGGAATGGATACTGTTCTCTGCAGCAATGATCAGGAATTCTAAAAGTTCCTAAGCCCACAATTAAAAACAGGTTTCACTTGACAACTTAAGAACATAGAGCAGATGACAGATAATTTGATTGCTGTGGTCCATGCAAAAACCAAGCCCATAAGTTGAACGAGGAATGAGGTTCTACTGTAAGGATTTGAGAAGCTGGTGTTCCAGTATAATAAGCAGTACTTCATACATAACAATCTCTGTATTACAACCTGAGGCAAATATAAATTAGCATTATGTCAAGCAGATCAAGAAGTTGAGTGCATATTTGAAAGAATGGTGTGGAAGAGTGTCAATTCACAGCACTGAGAAAAGTATAATCTGACAAAATCATCTGGGAGTAATGTCTTAGTGAATCATATAATAGGTGGTAGCACAAGACAGGTGTGGATATTTCAGGTAAAAGTGGAAATGTATAAATCTAAAGAGAAAGTTTAAGAGCATAGTGCAGCAACTTCAGGTAAATACAAGCAGATTAACAGGAAGCAATAAATAATATTTTTTCACTGAATAAGGTAAAGTCAAGGAAAAAAAATGGAGAAAAAAGTTAGCTAAATGCATCCATAGCTATCAAAAGATTTTTTTCAGCAAAAGAAGAAGTCTATCATATTGCCAAGAAGACTAATATGTCTTAGTATTGGTGCAAATTTAGAAACCAAAAGATTACCTTAAAGTTTGTAAGAAGCAATAGAATAGTGAAAGTAAACATGTGTCACTTAGATGCTGAGACAGGAGAAATTATACTGCTAATAAAGAAATAACAGAGAAGTTAAACAAATATTTTTGTTTCTGTCTTCACGATAGAAGACACAAAATATAAGAAAAGGCGAGACTAAAGGGATTCAGCTGTAGTAATTTGTTTGACAATCAAGAGAAAATGATTATTTTTTTCTTGTTGATCATTGCCCATGGTCTTATGAGTTATAACTCAAAGTTACATCAACAGGCAATAGAAAGAAGTGGAGCTGAGCCTGAAATTTGTCTTGCAGTTTTAGTTACTTTACTTTAAATGCCTTTGGTTGTGCTGGTTATCAGGATGAATCTAGGCCTAAAGGGTCTACACTGGAGAAAAGCTCATGCAACTAGTTATTTTCAGTAGAGAATAGATGAGAATGGATTCAGATTTACACTAATGATTTGAACTTGGAAACCAGAAACTCAGCACCAAATTTGAAACTTGGGCTGTGGAGGTAATAGAAAACACTAAAGACGAGGACAGCATAAGGCATGCAGATATTAATAAAATTGCAGCCTTATCAGTTAAGTGGCAAGTTAACAAAAACAAATGTAGGATGATGTACTTTGTTAGGAAAGATAGAATTATCAGTGCATTAATGAGTGCTCTCCCCCAAGTGGAGGTCCTTAGCTATTGCTTGCTGACGCTTTACCCTTAGCCATTTCTGGATTGTTTTTCCGTAATGATGGTTTATTGTTGTCATCCACTTTAAAGGGCAGAACAAGGAATCTGATCCTAAATCTTACCTCAGCTGGAACAGGAACCAAACTTACACTGCTGTCGTTATTCTGAATCTCATACCAGCCAGTTAGACAATTGAGTTAGCATGCCCTTTAGACAGAAAGTAAGAAACTGGTTGGGGTACAAAGCAAAAAAATCTAAGGATGCTGATGAACAAATTATAAAACAATTGTATTGTGTGTAAGCAAATCAATTTAAAATGCTGAAGGAGCAACTGGATTTAATTAAAGGGTACAGAATGCAAGAGTGATGACCTTATACTAAATGCTAAACCTTGATCAGGATGCATTTAGAGTACTGTGCACAATTCTGTTTTCCATACTATAGAGAAATGTGTAAAAGCACGTTATGCAGTGCAGAAAAGACACACAAGATATCAGAACTGAGAGATTAAAGCTGTTGGGAACAAGTGAATGGGTTGGGGTTTCCTTTGGAAAAGTGAAGATTTTGAAGTGATCTGATAGAGGTCTTTGAAATCACGTGTTGGGATGGATGTGGAGTGAATATTTCAATTTGTGGGCAAGTCCAAAACTAGGGATATCCAATAGGGAAATGGGGAGAAATTTGCTCAAAGTGGTTAGTATCAGGAACTCATTATCACAGGAAATGATTGTGTCGAATAGCTTAGATGCTTTGGAAAGGAAACTAGAGGAGTAAAAACTACTAGGAAAAATGAACTGGATATGCTAAAAAGCTGGAGACTCATGAAATATAAACATCAGCATGGACAATTTAAGTTGATTGAATATATTATTAATTTTGGAGATGTAGAATTTTCTTTGTTCTGAAATATTTATTCCATATCCATCCTGATAAACCCATTTATGATTTCAATTATTACCCAGCTTTGGAAGGTGCTGTCTAATGGGCCTTGGTGAACTTCCACAGTGAATCTTGTTGATGATGCACACTTCTACTTTACATCAGTAGTGTAGGGAATGAATGTGGTGCTAATAAAATAGGCTACTTTGTCTTGGATTATGTCAAGCTCCTTGAGTGTTGTTGGAGCTGTACACATCCAGGCAGGTGGGGAATACCTAATTTACATTCCTGACTTGTGCCTTGTAGATTGTTGACAGGTTGTGGGGAGTCAAAGTTGGTACATTGGGATTCCTAGCCTTAATCTACTTTTGCAGCCATATTTAACTTTTGGTCAGTGGTAACCAAAGTATGTTGATATGTTGGGGTATTCAGTGATGGTAAGGCCATTGAATGTCAGGGAAGGTTAGATTCTCTCATTTTGAAGATGGTCATTGCCTAGTACTTGTATGGCTTGAATGTTATTTACCACTTAATTGCCCAAACCTGAATATTATCCAGATATTGCTCCATTTGAGCATAAACACACTCTAGTATCTGAAGAGTTGCAAATGATGCTGAACACTGTGCAGTCATCAGTGAACATCCCCACTTCTCATTCTATGATGGAAGATCATTGATGAAGTAGCAGATGATGTTTTGGCCTAGGACATGAACCTAAGGAACTTCTGTAGAGTGGTCCTGGAGCTGAGTTGACTGGTTTCTAGATATTTTCTAGTCATTGTTCAGAGATGATGTTACACATTTTCTGGAGGAGGTAGGATTTGAACCTGTGTATCCTTGATTCGAGATAGGGTCACTACCACTATGCCACAAGAGCTCTGATAAATGACTTCTATGCTGTATATCATATTTCTTTATTACAAAAGTGACTTCACTTCAACAATAACAACTTGAACATAGAGGCATTATAAAACAAAATTCAAATAAAGAGGTATTAAGATAGAGGAACAAAAACTGGATAAACGTGATAGTTTAGGTGAGAATCTTAAAGGAAGAAAATAAAGAGGTAGAGGGATTTAGGGCAGGAATTCCTGTACTAAGACAAGGGCAGCTGAAGGCATGACCGGCAGTGAATCAGTGTCATTATCATTAGGGATGCTTAAGAAGCCAGATTAGATGAGTACAAGTAGTTGTAAACTGCAGGATACAAGAGACAGGTGGTCATGGACAAATTTGGAAGACAGGGATGAAAATATTAAAATTAAGGTGTTTCTTAACTGGGCACCAATCTACGTCAGAGTTAATAAAGACATGAATGAGGGTTTCAGCATTAGAGGAGCTAAGTCATGGCAGACTCTGGTGTTGTTACAGAAGTAGAAATAATCATATCAGTCGTAGTGCTGGCTCAGATATGTGGTTGAAAGCTCATTTGCAAATCAGATGTGACACTGATGTCATAAACAAACTGTTTCATCTCAGATTGCTTCTAGGAAGAGAGATGGACCCAGCAGTTGCGGAGTGGAGTCTGTGGAAGGGACCAAAGACAGTAATATCAGTCTCATTCTTTCTAATACGGCAAATCTTTTATTAACCGGCACCGTTGGAACCAGGAGTGTGCCAGTTGATTAAATATTCCAGATAATAAAGAGTAACACATAACCACTGTAAACCCTGACCAAGCAAAGTTTCAAGGCATCAACATCCCTCAAAACAATTCTATGTAATAACATCAATACACCTCCTAGAATCAATGTAAAAACACACAGTAAATAATAGAAACCTCAATTATCCGGTATTTGATTATCTGAATATCGGATTATCTGACAGGGTTCTGATGTTTTGCTAAACTATGTTATCGGGCATTCGATTAACCAGAATTCAATTAACTGAACGAAATGCCCTCCCCTGCCCGTGTCCTTTGGATAATTAAAGTTCATCTGTACAAGGGGTATACACATCGCTATTATATTTTAGTCACAGCATAAATAATTGAATATTACAGTATTTGAAGTATATAATTTTTGCCGTTTAAAAAAACGTTCCCTGTACAGAATTTTGGACAAAAATCCAATCATAATTCAAAGCGATCAAGAGAGATGGTGCGAGGTAAAGCTGCATGGTTTCAGAGTATCTTTAGAAACTGACATTGTTTACTTCGAATATGCTTAATTGGCTATTAAAGTCACTATATAAATACTAGTATTTTTTGCTTTTCTATTCTAGATAAGTGTACATAGGATAATGGCCCAAATATTTCTCATAACAGTTAAAGTTCTATACTTACCATTCAACCTGTTGATAGCTGCCTTTAAACTTTCTGTGGACATGATAGCTAAGGTTTTCTTTGATATAATAAATTTTCCATCATGAGTCCCTCTATAGTGGATATGTGGCACATATGATTGAGGCAAGCAGCAGTGAATCTCCTTAACCAATCACATTAAAATGTCATTACTTGGGCAAGAAAATTTCAAACTGGAAGTACAAAGTAGGAAATAAAAAGTAAATTTCAAATGAAGTACAGAAAGTGAAATAAAGAATAAGAGAGACATTTATAAAAGTACAAGAAAGTAAAAAGCTAAATATCTAATGCTGCTTTTTTTCCTGAGAGAATGAGATTCTAACCTTGTCACTTTCATTTGAAAATATCAGTTATCACACTGTTTAATTTTTTTTATTATTCTTGATTGCACCAGTCCTGAGAGTTTCAGTTGCTTTCAGTACCAAGTGCAACATGTTTCTGCTGTTGTAGTTCTTTGAATGGCAAATCTTTCAGCAAGGAATGCAAGAGTGCTCTTTTTTGGTAGAGAGTGGGTGAAGAATATCTTGATGGCAGCTTCTAAATTTTATGTTTATCTATGCATATACATACTGCACAAGTTCATTTTGCTGTCAGATTTTCTTCACTGGAATAGTTAAGTGTTGTTTGCTTTATGACTATGCTTAACACAAATTGCAAGTCATATTTTCCTAACAAAATGCATTTGTTTTAGATATTGATGAATTCCTTGTCTTTTCAATCTGTTTCAGAAATGAAGATGAAATGAATGCTATTGAACAGTGTAGTGAGTATTAAAATACATCTATAATTTAAAATTTTAAGTGTGAACATAACTTTGTAGCATCCTTCTGCAGAAATAAAGTTTTGGCACTTTCCAGATAATGAAGATAAGTGGCAAACCATACAAGGACATTTCCTCAATATTAGCATCATGGCTATTCCATGTGTCTGTTCTATGGCACCCAGAGGCCTAGCACCTAATACCAGGTTAGTGGAATAGGCCAATACCTATAATATTTGTTCTTCCTATGACCTTTTGGATTCATTCCCAGAAATATGTATATAGTAGATATTCTAGACCCTTTATGAGGGCCTACACTGCAATAATCCCCTGATTTTTAAATGGTTGCAGTTGAATCTGCTGAGATCAGGGTTGAAATAATCAGTGGATAATGTTCAGATAAGGCTGGATAGTAAATCGGATTTTAGAAATTCACACCTGCTTCTATTACTTGTGGGTAACATGCAAAATTGATAAACTACTTCTCTTAAATTGATTAACCATTTTTTTCAAAACACTTGAATGCTACAGACAAAAGAAAACCACCAACCATTAACAATACTCAATCAGAATTTTATAGATTGATTATTCTGACCAAAAATGCACTAAATATTATAAGAAACTTGCAATTTTTTTTATATTGGCAATCCCCTCAAAGTGTACTGATAACTTTGTATGAAGTGTTGTATTAATTGACTTCAATGTGTCAAGAAGTACTGAGTTTTATTATTAAAGACTAGGAATTGCTGTCGGCAAAATTAGCAGTTAAGCACTTAATACTTTCGTATGATATGGACATGGCATTCCTGTCCACTATTTTAATGGTCTCAATAACCCATTCAGCGTTAATGCTCGCTGAGCTAATACTGTAATTCGTGGTCTATACACTCTTTAACAATTCATAACAGAAATATTTCCTGTAATAGTTTCTAATTCACTATTTAAACTAAAATAATCTTCCTTCTTAGTGTTTAAGAAGTGTTTAATTTTCTATTTTAGGTTGGATAATGGAAGCATGTCACTTATTGTTGTCCAAAATTGTTCACGAGCAGACTTCATAAAACATCTAAAACGATACGGTAACTTAACGAACCAGGTAAACTGAAACATATGGCATTTTTGTTACATGCGCCTCATCAGTTCTCATAGCTTAATAAATAAATCCTATACAGTTTTCCTAATTATGTTAGCATGCTTTGTCCTCCTTAGGAGGATTAATTCCCTGTCACAAGACACCAGGCACTAAATTTTTATTTAATATAAAATGCTGTTCAACCTAAGCCAGATTAGGTTTCATCAATCTATGTTTTTGTTTGTATGATTTCACAATCCATTCTTTTTGCCAATAGTTGTTTGTGGAGCTGTCTGCGTTTTAAACAAAAGATTAACATATTTAGATTTCAGTAATCATCTCTAATTTGATGTGTTACCTTTTTTGGGGTTTTGCACTGGATAATGACAATATTGCAAACCATTTCTTTAAGTGAGCCCTTACTCCCTATGAACTACAGTGTGAATAAACCTGTATGTCAAAAATAATCAATGGCTATTTTATTTAACTTTTAAGCTAAGTGGACATTTATTTATGCCTTTGTACATTGTCTTTTTGCTTGTAGTTTGATTTCCCCTTTGTGCAGACCTATACAGTCCAGGAAGTTAAAATACGTACAGGAACCAAGCACAGATGGACAGACACAACCTCTGACAAAAATGCTGATTTTCATTCAAGTCATTCCTCTGTGATTTCTCTTAAGGAAAACTCTCCATGGAATGTTGATGGCAACTTATTGGAGGGAACTTCAGAAATTAATATAAAGTAAGTATTAACTATTTACCCATGCAATATTTAGAATTCTGTACCACACTTTGACATCAACATTAGAATGTCAACATTTTTTACACATTTTCATTCAAGAGTAACTTTGTGACTAGAAAACATTTAAAAATCAAACCGAAAAATAACTGCCAGACCACTTAGTTTAGTCCTGTGGTCTGAAAATTAATCAAGTAGTGCATGTATTGTATTAAATTCATAAGTTTAAATTATTTATTAATGAACAAATAAATTAACTAATTTTGTATTCTCTGGGTTCATGATGTATACTTCCATTATTGAAATGGCATCTACTGGTGAGCATAGAATGGGATCACTAGATGAAACATATGTCTTCTGAATTTTGTGTATTGTTTCCTTCACTTCACTTTCATAGGATCCACTCACAGTTAATTACTCTGTACGGAAGGAATATTGAAGAATGTGATGATACAGTAAAGTGCAGCTGTCTATAGTGACTATAATACCACAAGTTTCCTAGAATGGCTTATTGGTCATTGAACTTTTCTAAGGAAATGAAGCAGAATTATTTTCAGACCAAAACCACAATGAATCACTGTGAGATTGTGGCTTTTCAGATAAAATGACTACTTTTGATTAATTCCTATAATTGTACAACATACTTCTGTATAAATTTTACAATTGAGATTTTGTTTTGAGAAGTGTACTTTTATGAATGTTATCTACTGTTTATCAATTTATGTAAAATTGCAAGATTTCTTATTAGTGGTGTTCATTTAATGTCAAAATTGGTGATATACATGTAGTTCACAGTGAAATTCTAACAGTGTTCTGTTCAAATGTTTCATGAAAATAATAATGACCAGTGTATGACCTGTTGGTTATCTTCAAATAACAGGAATGTTACAGTAAGAAACCAGTAGAATTTAACATAGGGATTTTGAAAATACAAAACGATAATGTGTGGCAATTAAGAAAATGGAGCCTTACTACCAAAATATAGATTAACAACAATGAAATTCTTAAGAAAGGTCACAATTTTCCAGTTTCTTGGCTAAGTGTTATTTTTGGGTATTTTAATAGTGGTTGTGCCATCACCGCTATAGCCATTTTTCTCATGCTGTCCTTCTCGCCTCAATTAATTAATTATGCATTTGGCCTTTTTGATGTCTTTCTCATGCAATCATGTGTTGAGAGGCAAAATTCCCACTGCTGCAAGGACCTTCTGGCATTCAAACATCGATGCTATATCTAAAGCCTGGCTGCAATCCAGGATCTAGCTTGAATGCTCAAATTAAAACTAAAATACTGCAGCTGCTGGAAACCTGAGATGAAAACAAAGTGCTGGAGAAACTCCGCAGATTCAGCAGTATCTGCAAAGAGGAATGCAATTCACGTTTTGAATCTAGTCTTCCAAAGAGTCATACTGGTCAAAATGTGAACTGTTTCTTTCTCTAAAGATACTATCTGAGCTGCTGCTTTTCTCCTGCACTCCTTTTATTACTAAGTTGCACACTATCCTCTTAGGAAACTAAGCTGGCACCCTGATTTCCAGATTGGGATCTCAAGGATGGTCAAGAGGAGGACAACATCTACCCAGCAGATGATCAGAGAAGGGTAAGATACCAAACACAGCTGGTCTGATCACAGCAGCTCGGGTCAATGCCTTCTCCAAGTTTAGACAGAATGCACAATACAAGAGAAGGTTCAGTGATGTGCGCTCCACAAATGTAGCTGACAGCATCCTCTGTCTGTTACCTCATGCTCATTCTAACTCTGCCACTGCAGGAAAAACCTCACCAGTTTTCTTGGTCCACTAACCTCACTATTGTATGCAGCATCTCTACTTGTCATCCATCACAGCTAATAATCCTGCTCAGGCCACAAAAGCTATGCAAACCACATAGTGTGGCAGCCACCAAATAAACAAAAATTGAGTAAGCTAAGAAATGAAATTATACGCCATAACATTACTCTGTAACCTTGTGCACAAAGCAACCTGGCAGGAGCATGCAAGTCCAAGGCATTCCTGAGCACAAAAGTGAAGGACTGAAGATGGTTGTGAGTTCGTCTGCGATGAAACTGGTTGGTTTCCATGCACAAAAAGGGAGGAGTATGTTTTCTGTTATGCAGTCAAGGACATGGTAGTGAAGGTACATGGAGGCCCAGAGAAAAAAACGAAATAGAACATTTTATCTCCACAAGGATTGTGGAATGGTCATTCTTATCACTACCAATTCAAATCCATCCAAGTTGGACATTGTTATATCAGATTTCTTGGGAGAGGAGAGGAGCAAAATCTGCATATAAGAGGTGAGTTGACATGTTAATGAGTTGTAAAGGTGTGGAAATCAGGTGGTCAGATTATTAGTGAAACACCGATTGTGCCATCGAAACCTTTAGGGAAAAATTGCAAATTCTTTTCTTATACAGCCATAGTCATATAGCACAGAAATGAAACCTTTGGTCCCACTCATCCACTTCGACTAGACTTCCCAATGTGACCCAGTCCCATTTGCTAGCATTTGGCACATATCCCTCTAAACCCTTCCTATTCATATACCCTTCCAACTGCCTTTTAAATGTTGTAATTATAACCGGCCTCCACCACCTTTCCTCTTTGCTTCATTCACCCTCCACCCCTTCCCACTCCCCTCCCAATCTGCTTTCTCTCCCCCCACCGCATACAACCCTCACCCACCACAGGCCATCACCCTTCCCCTCCATCAGCCACCTCGGGACCTCCTCAAAACCCCAGCCTCGAGCCTTGCACATATTTACTATGCCCCCCAACCTTAAACTCTCTGAGGCTGAATGGTCTGTCCTCAGGAAAGGGCTCACATTCATACCCCTCTGCCCCCACCTTAACAAATTCTGGACCTGCCACGACATGGACCTCTTCTTCCTCTGCCTCTGCCTCCGTGCCACCTTCTTTGACAAAAACTCTCAACCTCCTTCTGAGGATCCCTTCTCCACCTTCAACTTTCCTCATCCACTTGGTCACCCCCCCACCGGCCTATTACCTGCCCAAGACATCTTTATTGCAGATGATGTGACATCGGTCGCCTCAATTTCTCCATCCTCCTTACCCACTCCAACCTCACCCCCTCCGAATGTCCAGCACTCCTCTGCCTCGCCAAACTGGTCCTCATCATTAATAACTTTTCCTTTAACTTCTCCCATTTCCTTCAACTCTCCCCAATTCCTTCAAATCCAGGTGGCAGCCATGGGCACAAAGATGTGCCCCAATTATGCCTGCCTCTTTGTCAACAATGTCGAACAATCCCTCTTCAATTCCTACACAGGCATTGTGCCCCAACTCTTCTGCTGTCATATCGATGACTGCATCAGCGCAGCATCCTGCACCCAAGCTGAACAGGAGCAGTTCATCAAGTTCATCCACAACTTGCACCCCGCCCTCAAATTCACTTGGTCCATCTCAGACACCTCCCTCCCTTTCTTGACCTCTCCATTTCCATCTCGGCGATAGTCTCCAGATGGACATTTAATACAAACCGATAGACTCCCATAACTACTGTACTACACCTTCTCCCAACTAGTATCCTGCAAGAACTCCACCCCGTTCTCCTAATTCCTCCACTGCATCTGTTCAGATAAGGAGACATTCCACTCCTAAACATCCCAGATGTGCACTTATTTCGAACAAGGTGCTTTTCCTCCCTCAGTCATCCAGACAGCCCTCCACCATAACACCTCCATTCCCAGTTCCAGTGCTCTAAACCTCCCCACTCCAAACGCAATAAAGACAGAGTCCCCTTTGTGTTTATCTACCACCCAATTAGTCTCCTCAAACATTTCCACCAAGAACATCTTCCCCTCCTCACCCCTCTCTGCCTTCCGCAAGGACTGTTCCTTTTGACAGTCCTTGATTTCTGCCACTCTCCCCACCAACCTCCCTGAACCCTGCAACCAGAAAAGATGCAAAACCTGCCAGTACACTACCTCCTCACCTCCATCCAGGGCCTCACCAGTCCTTCCAGATGAGACAGAGGTTCACCTGCCTCGCTTCCAAACTAGTTTACTGTATCAGGTGCTCCCAATGTGGTCTTCTGTACATCAGGGAGACCAAACATAAACAGGGAACAGTTCGCTGAGCATCTCAGCCAGACCTACAGGGGCCTACTGGACCTTCAAGTCACCACCCATTTTAATTCCCCTTCCCACTCCCTTTCATGACCATTCTTGGCCTCCTCCATTAGTATAATGAACCAAACTGCAAATTTGAGGAACAAAACCTCATCTGCCTGAGCAGCCTACATACCAGAGGATTCAACATTAAGTTCTCCAATTTCAAATAACCTCCCTTCCTATCTCCTGACTCCCTTCCCAGCCCCCAACTGGATTCATTCCTCCCATTAACCAACCAGTCATACCCTGCCTTGCCAGCCCCTTTATCTACAGCTCCCCCTACACCTATCCCCCAGTTCTGAAGAAGGGTTACACTCAAAACATCAACATCTCCACCTCCTGATGCTGCCTGGCTTGCTGTGTTCTTCCAGCCCCTTGCCTGTCTACTTTGGATTCCAGCATATGCAGTTTTTTTCATCTCCACCACTTCCACTGGCAGCTTGTTCTGTACACGTACCACCCTGTATGAAACAGTTACCCTTTGGGTTCTTTTTATGTCTTTCCCCTCCCACCTTAAACCTCTACCCTCTAGTTTTGGACTCCCACACTCTCGGAAAAAGGCCTTAGCTATTCACTCAATCCATGCCCCCGATGATTTTATAAACCTATAAGGTCACCCCTCAGCCTCCAACACACTTGGGACAAAAACCCCAGCCTATTAAGCCTCTCACTATAGTTCAAATCCTCCAGTCCTGGCTACATCCTTTTAAATATTTTCTGCACTTTCTCAGGTTTAACAACATCCTTCTTCTAGAAGGGCAACCACAATTGTACACAATTTTCTAATGGTGGCCTCAACATCTAAAACCAGATCTTTTTCAATCATGTCATATTTCCCTACAACTGTCATCATTACCTACTTTGGAGATATTTTCTTATGCCTTGAGCAAAAGTGTAAGCTTACTTATTTTAAAATTTTGCTTCCAAGTTTTGATTTCCATGTTACAAGTTGAGAGGAAAGTTTTGTCTTAAATATGGAATTTTGGTAATTAATGACATTTCACTTCTGTACAAATGCAAAAATTCTTTTTGACATCCACTCATTTGTTCAATCATTTTAATCTCTTTTTAGTTTTCTACTGGAGGTGGGGGGGGGGGGGGGTGGAGCTCTCTCATCTAATCAATGTTTCTTATTCTGAGCAATTTCTCTTAACTTGCCAATTTGTTGCTCATTTTACTTCTCCAATTTTACAAGAGTTTAATCTTCTGATTGATTTTTACCCTGGATCTTAAGAACATCAGGAAATGTTCTTGTACATTCAGATATTGAACTTCAATTGATAAGCAGAATTATTTTGAATTCTACTTGAAGTCAAATTCTGTTTTTTTTTTTTTGCAAGGCAATTATAGTACATAATCTACATATTCCTATGTAATATTTAAATCCAGTGAAGAGTAGTGATCTTACAATATAAATTATATGTTTGGGCATTTTTTGCCTAGTGATCAGGGGCAGCACGGTGGCTTAGTGGTTACCACTGCTGCCTCACAGCACCAGGGACCCGAGTTCTATTCCAGCCTCGGGTGACTGACTGTGTGGAGTTTGCACATTCTCCCCATGTCTGTGTGGATTTCCTCTGGGTACTCTGGTTTCCTCCCACAGTCCAAAAATATGCAGGTCAGGTGAACTGACTATGCTAAATTACCCATAGTGTTAGGTGCCTTAGTCAGAGGGAAATTGGTCTGGGTGGGTTACTCTTCAGAGGGTCAATGTGGACTTGTTGGGCCAAATGGCCTGTTTCTACATTGTAAGGAATGTAATCTAATTGATCAGCACTGATAGCTCTTAATATAGTGCTCTTGACCATATCACAGAATAACTCCAGTGCAGAAGGAGGCCATTCAGCCTACACCTGCCCATAACACTGCACATTCTGTTAGGATGATAATGCAGGTTCCCCTTAAATACTTCAAATGAATTTATCTCCTCTGCAAACTTTTCCAGAACATTCCAGATCTTTGACATGCTACATTAAATAATGTTTTCTCGTGTCTTCTTTTTGTCAATTTCCTCAACTACATGTGCTCTCCTTGATTCTTCCAGCAGTGGGAACAGATTTCCTGATCTAGTCTCACTAAATTCCTTATGATTTTGCATACCTCTATCATCTCCTCTCAACCTTTGCTAAAGCAAACTTCTCAAATCTGTTTACATCTGAATTTCTTCATCCCTGGAACAGTTCTTTTGCTTCCTGCACTCTTATTGACCTTCACATCCTTCCTAAGGTGTGATGCCCTGAAATATACACAATAATCCAGATGAATGGTGAACCAGTGCTTTAGCCAAGATTTAAATCAAACACTCAATGAATTCCATTTCCAGGCTGCTGTCATTCTTATTCTTGGCTCACAAACCTATTGCATGGAACAGTATCAGTGAGGTTTGTAAGTCCATGTACATTACATTAAGTCTTACTCATATGAAAGCCTGTTCAGAAAAACTCCAGCAATTTTTTCAAACATGATTTTCCCTTACCAATCCATACTGACTTTCCTTAAATACCCATATTTGCACAAGTTGACTATCAATTTTCTCTCTTCATTTTTGCAGCTTCCCCTCATTGTTGAAGTTAAAGTAACTAGTCCTCAATCGTTAGGCATATATTTTTGTACAAGGTTAAAAATCACATAACACCAGGGTTATAGTCCAACAGGTTTAATTGGAAGCACTAGCTTTCAGAGAGTAGCTAACATTTTCTATCCTCTGGCTGCACCTAAATCTAAGGAAGCATCTATTTGTAATGTCCTTGCAAATTTCTTCCTCTATATCTTCCTTACCAGTTGGTGGCCTGTAGACTACAATGAACATAATAATTGCAATTTGTTTTTCTTTAGCTCATGCCAAATAGATTCTGCCCTTGATCCTTCTGGGACACCATCTCTCTCCCACAATGTATACGTAATTAAAGAGACTAAATACAAATGCCAATGAAGGATTAGCTCTGAAGAAGTTATACCAGACTCCAAACATTAACTATGCTTTCCTCTCCACGGATGCTCTCATACCTGATTTTCTCGAGCATTGTGTCTTTGTTTGATTTCCACCATCTGCAATACTTTGTTTTTAATCAATAACCTCCTCTCCCCATTTCTTCCCTTTCTAGCTCTCCTGAATAATTTATATCTAAAAATATATAATACTCAATCATCCTCCTCTTTGAGTCAGGTTTCTGTTATAGTCACGTTGTATTTGGACATGGGAATCTGTACCTGTAGCTCCACAATTTTAGTTACATACTCTGCACTATCACTTATATGGCAGTGTTCCTGAATTAGACTTTCGTACTTTCTCCCATACTCTAAGCTTTCAAAATAGCTTACTATTTGTTATTCTATTGTTATATCTCCCAGTATTCTGTGCACCTTGGTATTACCTAAACACTAGCAAATGTCCCATCGAGGACCCCAATATGAGCTATATTTAGATGCAACCCATCCAGCCATTTTTACCAGAGTCATTCCTAATGTCCCAAGAAATTCTGCATCATCTTTCTAGCCATCTGTCTTATTCCCCTATTTCTATGCTTGATTGCGCATTATGCTGCGGACTCCTCCATAATTGGACAGAATAATCCAGGAAACTTTAAATCGAAAGAATTGCAGATTCTGTAAATCAGAAACAAAAACATAAGTTACTGGAAAAGCTCAGCGGGTCTGGCAGCATTTGTGCAGAGAAATCAGAGTTAACATTTTGGGTCCGGTGACCTTTCCTCAGACCTGGACCCAAAATAATCATTCTGATTTCTCTTTACAGACGTTGCCTGACCTGCTGAGCTTTTTCAGCAACTTCTGTTTGGAATACAGTAAACTTTCCTGTATTTGAGGTAAATATCTTTTGCCAGTTCATAAGGTGCCGATTAACACAAAGTTTGCTTATTTCTGAGGTCCTCACTAAATTTTTACCCGTTCTCCCAAATTCGAACTGCAGGACCACAGCCGCCTTTCTGCGTGTGCTGTTTATACTAACATGGAATAGAAGCTGTTTGACCTCCCACTTCATATCACTTTGCAGCCATGTAGTGACATTTTCAATCCTGGCACCAGAGAGGCACCATACCATCCTGGATTCACATTTGTGGCCACAAAAAATGCATAGCTATCAAATCACCTAACAGTAATACTCTGCAGTATGTTTGTGTCTCTCTAGTAACTGAGTCACCCATTGCACATGGACTTCATTCTAGCCAGAAGAATCATCACTCATCAGTATTTAGAACTGAATACTGGTTGGGGAGGGATTGCCTACACTCACTGCATGAATCTCCTCTGTCCCAGCATACTCTTACTCTGTGAGATGACCAGATTTTTAAATATATAATTGCAATGTTTTCAGACTCTTGAATGCATCATTAAACTTTCAGCTTCAGTGCTGCTTAAGCTCTGAAACCCAGAATTAAGCTGCTACAATTGATGACACTTTGTACACAAATAATTATCCAGGACATGCATGCTAGAGGTTGGAGCAGGCCTGTTCACTAATAGCTACAAGTTATTCAATAAGAAACAAATTATTTATTAATAATTGTTATTTGTAATAAGCCTTTTTTTAAAAAAAAAGACTCACCAGTTACTTCTTTCCCGTGCGTTTCCTTAAACTCAGCCCTTAGAGAAAAATAAACAAAAGGAACACTCACCAGCCATTCACCTCATGGCTTTCCTGTGTAGTTGTTTTGATTTTAATTTTTTTTAAGATTCCCTACAATATGGAAACAGGCCCTTCAGCCCAACAAGTCCACACCGACCCTCCGAAGAGTAACCCACCCAGACCCATTTCCCTCTGACTAATGCACCTAACACTATGGGCAATTGAACATGGCCAATTCACCTGACCTCCACATCTTTGGACTGTGGGAGGAAACCAGAGCACCCGGAGAAAACCCATGCAGACACGGGGAGAATGTGCAAACTCCACACAGACAGTCACCCAAGGCTGGAATCGAACCTGGGACCCTGATGCTGTGAGGCAGCAGTGCTAACCACCATGCCACCCCATTTCTCCACTTTTTTTGCACACTTGAGGGTATCATGAACAGCTATTGCCACTGCTTCCTGGGCCTCAATTTATCTCATTCCTGCACTCCCGGATTGCAACCAGGTCTACCTGCTGTTATTGCTGCTGCTTCAGATAAAACAAAAGTACCTGAGTCACACTTCTATGTAATTTATGTTATATTTACTATTCCTTTTCTTACTATTTGATCTCCCACAGCTTTGCATGCAGGGATTCAAACAGACTTCAGATCAAGTAGAATTAGGTAGTGTGGAATAATTGAACAAGTATTAGCTCAGTGGAGGCCTGAGGGAGTCAAAGATCATCCAGGGTTGTGGCACAATTTGGAGGTCAATAACAGGAAGGGTTGCAGAAGGGGAAATGAGTACAACAGTAAGACACGGTTAAAGGGTAGGACTAAAGGATTAGGTTGATGACAGATAAGGCATATATCGGCAGCTGGACACGTGTAAAAAATTTGAAGGCCAACAAGATTTGGCAGACAGGTTGCATCTACACACAGTTACAGACATTGAAAAAGATCTGAATGGGTGAGCTGGAACAAGGATATGGATAAGAGAAATTTCACAGAAGCAAGGCAGAAGAGTTTTGGATAAGTAGGGCTGGCAATCGATAACAGTGTAAAGAATGAGACAGATTAAAGGAAGGGATTCAGCATAGACCAAAGATGAGCCCAGATGTGGGGAGAGCAAAGAATGTCAACAGAACTGATGCAAGATGCAACAGGGCGGCATGGTGGCACAGTGGCATAGTGATTAGCACTGCTGCCTCGCAGCACCAGAGACCTGGGTTCAATTCCCGCCTCAGGTGACTGACTGTGTGGAGTTTGCACATTCTCCCCATGTCTGCATGGGTTTCCTCTGGTGCTATGGTTCCTCCCACAGTCCAAAAATGTGCAGTTTAGGTGAATTGGCCAAGCTAAATTACCCGTAGTGTTAGGTGTAGGGGAGTGGATTGTGCTTCGGCGGGTCGGTGTGGACTTGTTGGGCCAAAGGGCCTATTTCCACACTGTAAGTAATCTAATCTATAAAAAAAGAAATATCAGCTCACCTCTTGTCAATATAAATATAATTTCCAGAAAGATTATTTGGCACTTGAGTCATACAAGTACTTTCTGTCACTCCAGTACAGACCTTATTAAAAACATAACGTGGCAAATACGTGGATGTAGATATAATTGATGTGACACTTTCCATAATGTATGCTGACCGATTATGGCATTTAATTATGTACCAGTTGATCTTTGGTAATGTCTGTGAGGAATCAGCACCAAGTGTAATCTGTAGGTTAAATGAGTCAGAGGGCATGGAAGTTAATTGGAAGAGGAGTGTAGATGTAATTCAGTTATTTTAAAAATCATATATTTTTCTCTACCTTTAGTATACATTATAAATTTTGATATCTACATCTACAATGTAAATTGTTACCCTGTATTAAAACTTGCATTGATGGCTAAACTAGGAGTAATTACAGCATGACAAATTTACACAGGCAGTTTCCATGATAAATATGGATATTGGACCTTGAAAAATTCAAAATATTAGTGGAGATGTTTATTTTTAGTAAGCATTATTTATATTTTTCTTATTTTAACTTGCCTTAATAAAAGCTAGCTTTCCCTGTCTTACAATTGCTTCAGTTACTCAATTGTCAAACAATTTATAGTCTTTCTTATGTCATGATTTTAATGCCAGAGCTTCAAGATCCTATGGAGTCTCTAATGATCTCAGCACTGTCATTTCTATGTTACATAAGTTTAGGCTTAACTCACAGTACATCAATGAGCAATATCCCTAAATGAAAATATTCTTTACCAAAATGTTCTTAGATGAAGGAGTATGCTTTCCATGCCAGCTATTAACTGAATATTGAAGTAGCATTTTGCATTACATGAGGGACAGCCTCTATCAAGGTTACCATGAAGGTCCTGCTTTCTCAACCTTGTCCTTTGCCTGAGACATGGCAACCCTCAGGTTAAACCACCAGCAGTCATCCCTCTCAAATGATAGTCCTCTGGGACTATGGTGACTTTACCTACTTTTACTATTTCGCTACCATTTGTATTCCTTGACTGATTTCTGCCTTATTACAGAAGCTCTTCTGGTAGGTGCTTATTCCAGCTAACTTATTTTTGTTACATCCAGACAGCATGTCCTTAAGATGAACAAGCCAACTTTTTTTAACTCAAAATCGAAATGCGTATTTCCGATATCAGTGAAGCTTCTTTTTGTTTTCCCTAAAAGTATTTCATTAATATGGGGAGAGATTTCAGAAGGAAATGCCAGTTCCCTGCTAAGTAACTCATTTTAAAGTGAGCAATACGATTTTAAAATGTTAAAGATACTGTAGAATAATATTCTGAAATATCACAGTTAAATTTGAGTTTCTAATATCAACTCTTACTTAAATATTTACATGGCATTTGTAAAAAAACTACCCTAAAATCTGAGTGTTTAATGTTCTAGCCATTTTGTAGAAGATATAGGAAGATATGAACATAGAACAGAAGTAGGGCATTCAGCCCCTCATACATGCTCTAGTATTCTAGATTATGGCTAATCATCCATCTCAATGCCATATTCCTATGCTCAAACATAAAACAGTACAGCACAGGAACAGGCCCTTCAGTCCATCATGTCTGTGTCAACCACAATACTAAACTAATCCCATCTGTCTGCACATGATCTGTATCCCTCTACTCCTTGCCTGCACATTTGTCTGTCTAAATTCCTCTTAAAACTTTGCTATTGTATTTGCTTCTACCACTCCCCTGACAACAAGTTCCAGACACCTATGACCCACTGTATAAACAAAACTTTAAACTTTCCACCTCTTACCTTGAGCTTTTGCCTCTACGTATTGATATTTCCACACTGGGAAAGACTCTCTATCCACGCCCCTCATAATTTTATATATTTCTGTCAGTTTGTCCCTCTGCCTTGAACGCTCAATTCAAGTGTGTCCAACCGCTCCTTACAGCTAATACACTTTAAATCTTTTCTGCACTCTCTCCAAAGCCTCCATATCCTCCTTCTAGTGCACCAACCAGAACTGTGCGCAGTACTCTAATTGCGGCCTGACCAAAGATTTATACCAAGTCCTACAACAGGACTTGCCAACGTATATACTGAATATCCCTATCAATGAAAACAAGCATGCCTTGTGCCTTTTTTTAACCATCTTATCCATTTGTGTCGCTAATTTCAGAGAGCTATGGTTTTGGACAAGATCCCTCTGTATATTAATGCTCCTAAAGGTCTTGCTATTTACAGTATACTTTCTTACATTTGACCTCCCAAAATGCATCGCCTCACACTTGTGCAGATTATACTCCATTTCTGCATCCAACTTTCCTGCTAATCTATATTCTCCTGCATCTTTTGATATCCTTCCTCACTATCCTCAACTCGTACAATTTTCATGTCATCTGCAAACTTGTTAATCAGGTCACAAGCATTTTCATCCAAATCATTTATATACATTACAAACAACATAGATCCCAGCATTGTTCCTTGTGGAATACCTTTGCTCGCAGACCTCCAGTCAGAAATGTATCCCTCCACAATAACCTTCTGTCTCCTATGGCCAAGCCAGTTTTGTAACAAACTTTCCAGCTGATCATAGATTCCATGCGATTTGATCTTCTGAAGCAGCCTACCATGAGGAACCTTGTCAAATGTTTTAGTAAAGTAATTCCTTATTCCTTGATGTAATTACACCTTCAGTCAGGATCTTCCATTTCTGTATAGTTCCAATTCTTTTGTATCACCCAGTTTTAATCTATCAATTTCTGCATTTTAAATTTACATAATGGTTGATTTTCTCCAAATCTCAGTTCCAAGTGGCTTGCCTTTTATTCTGAGATTGTGTTGAAACTTTATTGCTGGAACAGCACAGCAGGTCAGGCAGCATCCAGGGAACAGGAGATTCGACGTTTCGGGCACAGGCCCTTCTTCGGCCTGTGCCCGAAACGTTGAACCTCCTGTTCCCTGGATGCTGCCTGACCTGCTGTGCTGTTCCAGCAATAAAGTTTCAACTTTGATCTCCAGCATCTGCAGACCTCACTTTCTCCATTCTGAGATTGTGTCCCCATTTTGAGACTTTGCAGCCATGGGACCATCCATTCTTAATCCACAACTATTAACCCTTCAAGAATCTTGTTAGTTTCTATGAGATCACCTCTCATACTACTAAACCAATCCCCTCAATCTCTCCTCATAGAACAGTCTCACCTTCCTGGGAATCAGCCTGATGAACCTCCTCTGCACCCCTTCCATGACACACATAACCTTCCATAAGCAAAAGGAACAGAACTGCATGCCATACTTGACGAATAGTCTCACCATACATTTCTGTACAATTTTCTCCAAACTCCTGTAAATCAAGTTGAACTAGTTACCTTCTAAAATCTACCCATTACTTTGGTATTAATGATACAAAACACTATTATAAACACAACTTCCACTTAGTCTAGTTACCCTATATTAAGACACCATACCATTTGCTCTGGGGGTTCCCATGTCAAAGATATTATAGTCAGGTGTTAACTCTGCAAATCCTCCTGCAACATCAGTGCTCAATTGGCTAGATCATGCTTCCTAATGAAACCCTAATGAAGGTTACATTTTTATACACTTTCTTTACCAAAGTTCTTGGCACTTAAGCCAATATTCAAATCAGACCAGCCTTATTAAACCCACCCTACTCTAGGGGACCACCTCTTACCTTTCATATCCTGTCCTCAGCTATTGCTGCCACTAGATACATTGCAAAATTGAATCTTCAGATAAACACCGGTGTTCATTGTCTGGAGAGAAGATATCTGATGTGTGAGCCACCATTTTCATGACATTTCTTGACGCGTCTTTATATGAAAGCTCTTTTGGTAAAATAATCTTAGTTTGTCCAGAAATTATATCTTCAGTCAGGATCTTCCATTTCTGTGTAGTTCCAATTCTTTTGTATCACCCAGTTTTAAACTGCAAGTGCATGCCCACCTCTCAACTGGTTATATTTTAAGTGCAAATACAAGACAGAGAGAGAGATAAGCAAAGAAATGCTTTCCATCATGACTGACAAAAATATGCAGAAAACAAAATGCCTTGCTGCATCCAACACTGCAGAAATAACAATGGAAATGCAAAATGCCTTAGTCTTTTGTACACAAATCTTCTTGCAATACAGGCTAATATTCTATTTGCCTTCCAAATTGATTTCTGCATCTGCATGCTGGCTTTCAGTGACTTAGAATAAGAACACCTAGATCCCTTTGGATATCAACACTTTCCAATCTTTCACCATTTAAGAAGTATTCTGCATTGTTATTTCTTCTATCAAAGTGATTTATCTACATCATATTCCAAATGCCATGCTGTTGCCTGCTTGTTTAGCCTGTCTAAAACCCCTTGAATCCTCTCTCATACTCCTCACAGCTCTCATTCTTACTAGGTTCTGTATCATCTGCAAACTTAAATGAATTATAACCAGGACCCACATTTCCAAATCATTGACTGGAAATTGTGAAAAACTAGGGCACAAGCACTGGCCCTTGTGATCGGCCACCGGTTGCAGCCTGCCAACCTGAGAACAACTCACTTATTTCGACTCTCTGCCTGCTAATTATCAATTATTGCTATTATGGTCAGAACTGACGGCAATACTGACAAGTCAAATCCCAGAGAGAGGGGCTGTTATGGCACAGTGGTAGTGTCCCCACCTCTGGATCAGGAGTCCAGGGTTCAAGTTCCACATGGTCCAGAGGTGTGTCACAACATCTCTGAGTAGGTTGACTAAAAATTATCCCAGATCTTGATAGATAAGGTTAATTTTTGTGCTGTTACCAAGGCAGTTAGTCACTTGAAATATTCACACAAGGCTGCAAATGCTAAGTTTAGTGCACAAAAGAGAAAGCAAAGCTACTTAAATATGGGAATTCAGACATAAACAGCAAATCAAAAGTTTAAACCTTTTTCCCAGTAATCTCCTTTACAGATACATAATCCCAAAAAAAATCATTCCAATTTGCCCTCTTTAATTTCTTACTTAAATGTCTCTTTCTAGTTTTCTTCTGACTGCTGAAACAACCTTAACTCCTTTATAATTCTGATGACCTGAATCTCCCTTCCATTCTGACAAATTGGAACCTTTACACAAATGCACACAGCTTGGAGATTTTACAAACTAAATCCTTCTGCTTTGGTTACAACTGTTCTCCTGGACTGAAAACTTGATTCTTCTGCTAGAAAGAAACTGTTCTCGTAAACTGAATTCCTAATTCTTCTCAACTGATTTTACAACAAAATACTGGTCCCTTGCCTATTCATAAATTCATGGCAACTCATTCTATTTGACTGTTGGAAATTAATTATTTTTGAAATATCTGGCAATCACATCATTTATAATAGGTTCTAGTATTTTCCCTACTATTTAATTAGACCAACAGATCTGTAGGCTTTGTTTACTCTCTTCTTTCCTTAAACAGTTAAGTTTGCAACCAAACAATTTGCAGGTACCATTGCATAATTAATAGAATTGCAGAAGATGATCACCACTGTATTTACTATTTCTGTACCCATTTCTTCCAACATTCTTGGGTGAAGATCATTGGTTCCAGTGATTTGGCAACTTTGAGTCCCATTAAATTTCTCACTACATTTTTTTAATAATACGAATTTATTTCAATTCTGCACTCTCACCAAACCCTGGGATCTTACTTATTTCAGGGAGACTTCTTAGCTAAATCATCCCAGTCCCAATGGGCAATGAGTCAGTTCAGAAAATGTTGCCAGAATGGAAAAATTAGATTCTCAAATTTGAAAAAGAAATACCTGATTTTCTACCTCAGGTTTTAATAGAGACAAAAGAATCTTACTAGTGAATAATGAAGGGCTTATATGCATGCATTAATCCTATTCCCAGCTATTCTCACCTCATTTATATACAATTTCCTATTCTCCCATGTGTTAGAGAGAAACAGAGAAAACTGACATAAAAGTCAAGACATACCTGGCAGTTTCAGTTACCAATTACTCCTCTGGACCTCCATCTTGGGGCTAATATTCCATCATGTCTTTAGGCACAATCCATGGGCAGCAAGTGCTTGTAACCTCTATCTGTGGAGGTTGGTATTGGACAATGCACTAGCCTCACTGCATAATCAGGTCACAAATCTGAATCATTTATGATACAGTTTATCATTTCAGGACCACACTTTGGAGATCACTGACACCTTTCATTGCAAGGCTGCTAACAGACCTCTTCATGTACAGGCACAGACACCCATCTCATGCATTGGAACAGAACGAATCACAGAGCTGTTAGCTTGATTGCTTAGTGCTCAAGAATTTTGTACCTACTGGATTTTCACAGCATCTCTAACTTGCCTGATTGTGCTTTTCCATCCCATTCAGAAATTACAGCTTCATTGTTTTTCTGTCTTACCTTGAACAGAGACACAAAGCCAGGCAGCCTATCATGTATATCTGCAGTATCAGCAATGTTCTCCCTAATTCTTCTGGTGCCCGTTCAGAACCTGGAGTCATCGAAAGATCATATTGCATCCAAAATCATATAGTAATTTTTGCAGTTTATAAGCTATTAAAACTGTGCATTTATATTATTTTACAGTTATAGGCATTGTAAGGGTGAATTTAGCCATTCATTTCCTCTTAGACCAAATGAGATTCAAGTTTCTTTCTATAAATGTTTATTCATGCACGCATGGGAGATGTACACTTCAAGAAAATGTTATACAGCTCAAATCCTTATGATTTATAGATAACAAGCTTCCAATCATCTATTCCTGAAAATAAGAGTTTCCAATGAAGAAAGTACAAATTTATTCACATGTGTCTATCCAACCCTGGTCACATGATTCACATTCCACGTTAATACACATGACTATACAATCCAACCATATCATTAAACTAACTCTGCAGGGGCATGGGAACCCAGACTGTAGCTTTAGGGTGCAGGACCTGGAGTGTAGGGAGGTTAGGAACATGGCATCAATTTCAAAGGAGGGTGCCTGTAAACAGGAAAGTGGCTTGAAGTGTGTATACTTCAATGCAAGAAGTATACGAAATAAGGTAGGTGACCTTGCAGCGTGGGTTGGTACATGGGACTTCGATGTTGTGGCTATTACGGAGACATAGGTAGAACAGGGACAGGTTTGGCTATTGCAGGTCCCAGGGTTTAAATGTTTTAGTAGGGTCAGAGGTGGGGGTAAAAGAGGGGGAGGTGTGGCATTGCTTGTCAAAGATAGTATTACAGCGGTGGAAAGGACAATGGATGAAGACTCGCCATCTGAGGAAGTTTGGGTTGAGGTTAGGAATAGGAAAGGTGAGGTCACCCTGTAAGGAGT